>NW_028125852.1:0-372981 GCF_965194825.1 Balaenoptera physalus
GCCAATGCAGGGGACACGGGTTCGAGCCCTTGTCTGGGAAGATTCCACATGCCGCGGAGCAAAAAGCCCGTGTGCCACAACTACTGAGCCTGCCCTCTAGAGCCCGCAAGCCACAACTACTGAAGCCCACGCGCCTAGAGGCCGTGCTCTGCAACAAGAGAAGCCACTGCAATGAAAGGGCCGCACACCGCAACGAAGAGTAGCTGCCGCTCACCGCAACCAGAGAAAGCCCATGCGCAGCAACCAAGACCCAACTCAGCCAAAAAAAAAAAAGAAAAGAAAAGAAAAAGAAAAATTAAATAAAGAGTTGCTAATCAGCTAGATACTTTTACTCCTGTAGGGATAGAAGTAATTACGGTAGCTGATGCAAAGTATGCTCCTGAGTCCACAGCTATCCCTATGGTAAACATATGATGGGCCCACAAGAGAACTCCTAAAAAACCAGTGGACATGACTCATACTATTCCCAGATAGCTGAAAGGCAATTTTTGTCCTAAATAGTAGGTAATGCTATGTGAGTTTATAACAAACCCTGTTAGGCCATGAATACAGACTTCAGGGTGAGCAAAGTATCAAAAGAGGTGTTGGTATAGGATTCGGTCTCCTCCTGCAGGGTCAAAGAAAGTAGTGTTTAGATTTCTATCTCTTAACAGCATGGCAATTCTGGCTGCTTGGACTGAGATTGGTAATTATAGTAATATGGCTATAGTTGGGGAAGATTAAACAAATAATGGTGTTTGGTATTGGGATATGACTGCTGGTTTTGTATTAAAGACAATAGTAATAAAAGTAATAATACCAAGAATTGAGGAGACACCTGCTAAATGTAAGGAGAAAACAGTTAGGTCGCCAGAGGCTCCTGCATGGGCCAGATTGCAGGCTAGAGCTGAATACACCGTCCCACTGGTACCAGAACCAGCTTCTACTATTGGTGATATGAGTAGGAGTAAGAATGATGGGGGAAGTAGTCAAAAGTTTATATGATTTATTGGGGGAAATGCTACTTCAGTTGTCCGAGTTATTAATGGCCCAAGTCAGTTTTCAAAGCCTGCAATCATAACGGGTACAGCTATAAAGAAAATTATTACAAGTGCAGGGACTGTTATGACAACCTTACAGATTTGGGCATCTCCAAGTAGCGGTCCAGGTCAGCATAGCTCAGCCTGGATTAATATAATTAAGGTGCTGCCTGCTACTCCAGCTCAAGCACCAAATAGTAAATATAAAATGCCGATATCTTTGTGATTTGTTGAAAATAATCAGCAGTGTATGAACAGAGGTAAAATGACTGAGTTAGAATTAGACTGTAAATCTAAAGACAGAGATTGAGCCCTCTTTCTGGCAAACCCTGTGGTGAATCAACAAATTGAATTGTAACTTCAGAGAAGCAGCTTCAATTCTGCCAGTGATTATCCTGCCTTTTTTTTTTTTTTCTTTTTTTCTTTCTCAAATGAAGGAGAAGTAGACTGAAGTCAGTTGACTAGAGGATTTGCCTGTTAACTAAAGTTTCCTGGGGTTAAAACTCATCAATCTCGTAAAGATTTGGCTTCAATACAGTGTTTGCTTTACATTCAATTGATGTAGAATAAAGTCTTGCAATCCTTATTTTTAGGAATTAAGTAAATTTCACTTGTTTAGGGTTTTGAAAGCTCTTGGTCTGAACTAACCTAAATTCCTAGTCCAGCACCGATAGAATGGGTGTTGTGTGTAGTAACCGTGTGGGTATTATGATTGGTAATGATAGGAAGGTTATTTCTTTGTATGTTCAAATTGCTTTGTGTTTGTGTTGTTTAATGAAGGGAATATAGTTAGTGATGTGGAGTATGTTAGCTGCAAGTAGAAATATATGCTGAGGACTGCTATGATGGCTATTAGTGTTGGTAGAATGATGTTGTCGTTTTTGTTATCTCTTGGATAATTATTCATTTGGGTAGAAAGCCTGATAGTGATGGGCGATGTCCTAATGATACTATAATGGTGAGGAAAATGATTGTGATGGGAGGTGTTTTATCTCATGCGTGTGATAATGATACTCTTGTAGTACATGATCTGGGCATAAATAAGAAGAAGACAGTGTTGTTATGATATAAATTAGTATGGTTAGGATTGTTATAATCTGAATATACATTATAATAGCTGTTATTCATCCTATATGGGCAATTGATGAGGAGGGTGTAATATTTTCCAGGTGAGTATGGCGAAGTCTGCCTCAGCCTCCAGCTATGATTTATAATATCACTATGATTAATAGTATATTTAGGTTGATGGAAGGTGACCTGTGGTATAAAACTGATAGGGGTGCAATTTTGTCATGTTGATAGCATCAGGTCTGCTGTTCATGGGATGCCTCGTGTGACTTCAGGCACTCAGAAGTGAAATGGGGAAAGTCCTACTTTTGTGACAAGGGCGATTGTCATGAGGGTGGATGCTGCTGGATTAAAGATTCTTGTTATTCATTGTGCTCTTTGACCAGAGTATATTAGATTAATGATAATAGCCATTATAAGTAGTATTGATGTGGTGGACTGTTTTAGGAAATATTTGTTGGATGCTTCTGTAGCTTATGGGTTCATGTTTTTTATTAGAATGGGGATACCATTAACCAGTGTGAGCTTGTTATACAATTATATTTCCTGAGAAAATGGTCAGTAGAATGATGGTAAAAACAATGAGAGTTTATTAGCACAGGAAGGATATACAAAAATATTTTTGGGGTATGGGCCTGTAGCTTACTTAGAGAACTTTACTATATAGCATGTGGTGTAATGTGGTAGGTAGCATGGAGAATGTAAAATTATTAGGAAGAATTCAATTCCAGGAATCAGAGCATTGAAACCTCTAAGATTTACTCTATCAAAGTAACTCTTTTGTCAGACATATTTCTTAAATTTGTGGTGGGTTGCCTGGTATGATGACAAGTAGTGAAAACTCTCATATACATAAGATTAATGTTAGTCGTAAAAACACTTTTCATAAGAGATGTATGCGTTGATCATATCAAAATTGTAGGTAGGAGGCTCAAATTCATAGAAAGGAGATTGTTAGATGAGTTTTAATGATGACTTGGGCTGTATATAATTCTGGCACCTAGGGATTGTCGAATGCTCCTAAAAATAGATTGCTGTGGAAATTTTATTATAGGGACATTGACATATTCTCTAGGAGGGACGGGGTGAATGGGCCTGCTACATTTTCTACATTGAAGACATATACAGGTTTTGATGCTACTTCCGTGAAATCAAGTGGGGCTTCGTTGGATTTCGGCTACTGCGGAGATAATCAAATTCTGGGTAGGGGTCAGGAGAAAATTAGTCATAGGTGTTCTTGTGTAATAATTACTGTTGAAAGTGTAAATGATCCATTTATCAGTAAGACTGAGAATAGAATAACTGCTACATTACTTCATATGAGATGATTGTGCTATTGCTCCTAGAGCTCCAGTGAGTGAGTATTTTGAATGTGAAGTTCATCCAGATCTGAGGATGGAGTAAATGGCTAGGTGTGATATGGCTAATAGAAATAATATGCCTACATTTATATTAATTAGTGGATAAGATATGGGAAGAGGAATTCATGTTGTGAGAGCCAGGGTTAAGGCTAGCATTGGGGTTAAGGCTAGCAAGAGAAGCCACCGCAATGAGAAGCCCGCGCACCGCAACAAAGAGTAGCCCCCGCTTGCCGCAACTAGGCAAAGCCTGCGCATAGCAACGAAGACCCAACGCAGCCAAAAACAAATTAATTAATTAATTAGTTAACTATTTTAAACAAAAGTACTATATCCTTCTGTACAGCTTCTCTGGGAAGAACAGAGAGATGGCGTAGGAGAGTGAGAAAGACCAATATTTAGTGCACATCTCTCATGCAGCTGCTCTGCTGGCTCAGATAGATTTATCCCCACTTTACAAAGGAGGAAATAATCTCAGAGAGGTTTAGTAATTTTCCCAAAGCCAAACAGCTATGGAGTGGCAGAACCAAGATCTGAACCAAGTCTGTTACCTTCAAAGCCTAAGTCCTCATCACAACAAAACTCAATTAATATTTACATTTATCGAATTACATTGCAACCTGGGGAGTTCTTGGCACAATCCTGAATAAGAGTGAGAAAGAAAGAAATAGCATTGTTCCTACAGTCAACCCAAATTTTTGGAGCAGCTGCTAGATGCCTGGCCCTTTTTGGGGCTCAGCAGTGATCAAGACAGGAAGAGTCCTGCTTTCATGAACCACGTAGTGGGGAGGAGAGACGGGTGCAACTTGGGTGAGGGATTTCACCTTGCTGGACCTCTGTTTTGTCATCTGGAAAATGGGATGGGTGTTCCTCATTTTCTGGGATTGTCCAGCCCTCACATTCTCTGATTCCATAAGAAGCATTTGTTTTCCTGTTTCTTTAAAATTCATTCAGGCCGTGAGCTGTGATGAATGTTGTTAGCTGCTCCCCAAATCACTCTATTCCCACCCTTTTCCTGTGATCAGGTCTTTCCCGAAACATGACTCACAGTCAGTCAAGTCACAGAACCTAAGGGGCACCCAGCAGAAAAATTCCAACCCTTGCTTCCCAGGAGCTCTGCGGTCTACCTGCCAGGTAAACTTAACTCACCTGGCACAAGGTGGCCATCCCTGGTTTCACATCAACATGATCTCAGGCACAAACCTCCTTGTTTTTCCATTTTGTCTTTAAGTTACTTGTTGAAACAACTGCACAAATATGACACAGATATAAAATCAGGCATCTTCTGCCCCCAGTGCCTACTAATAAATGATTTTCTGCCACTTTAATGATAAAGATAGAACATTTCAACATTCTGCTACCCTTATTATTTGTCATTTTTGTTGATATTTCTATTGACTACATCTTTCAATATTTTAACAATGGAACATTTATTTAGGGTGTTCCAGACCCAGCCTTTAGTGGTAAAGGTTTCGTTGTTATATTTCTATTATGTTTCCTTTCAAAATCATTATCCTATTTAAATGGATTAAGTCAATTCTATAGGCATTTATCTTATGATATTGATGAAATTGATACATAGAGGGCAGTAGTACAAGTTGATTGGACTTGAGAACCTCTATTAGCACAGTTAAGTATAAATATGATCTATATGTAAACCAAAGTACAGGCCGAGTGAGATTCTCTGACTTTTTTCCACTGTCTGCCCCTCAAGCCTGTGAGAAATGGAATAGTTCTTGCCCTATCAGTAAACAAAGGATGTCACAGTCTTCAGCACTTGCAGCCCTCCAATGTGAGCCGGCGGGCCCTGAGGCACTCAGGATATGCAAATACAGAATGCAGGCCCCAGAGAGCTGAGGTGCATATCAAAGGAAGGAATTCAGTGAGCCCAGGCAAAGAAAAGCGCCGCATTCCTGACCTTGGGAGAGCTGGTTTTCCTTAGTTAACAATCACCTTTGGATGTTCCCCATTACCTGCGCCAGTTCCCTGCCCTGTCCCCTCCCCCCGGTACTTTAACTCAGGAAGGAAGGAGCGCAGAGGGACTCGGCTGAATAAGGGGCCTGCGCGCCTCGGGAGGAGTTTTCAGCCGCTTTCCCCGCAGTCGGGAAGAGGGGCGCTGACGCTGCAGCCGGACCCTGCGCCTCCCTTGCCCCGTTTCCCCTCAGGACGCTCAGGCCGACCCCCTCCTCACGCCCACCAGGTCTCGCGAGCCAGGACGAGGGCAGGGGCGAGAGGACGGACCAAAGTTCCCGGGAACCAGACGCTGGAGGCCGCTCTTTCTGCACAGCAGCGGCGGGTGGCAGCGAACCCCTGCCCCTCAGAAGCTGGTCTTGTGCTGCCGCCCGGGCACCGGACCAGGCGGAGGGTCGTCGCCCACTTACCCAGCCCGCCGTCCCCGCGACTGTCATGGCTTCGGCCGCCGGGGCACCTCCAGAGCCGGCAGCCTCAGTGAGGTCGCCCTGCCCTCGGGCTCCGGGGCAGTTCCGTGAAGGCGGAGGGAAGAGACCCCGCCTGAGCCGGGAGTTCCAGCTCTGAGGAAACGCGGGCTCTGTTCAGCGCGCAGTGGGTGGGACCGCTCTGCCCCAAGGCCTTCCGGGAGGGAGCGGGGCGGCGGGGGAGGGAGCCGCCAGGAGCGCAGGGCCCCGTCGGGGGTCCTGGAGGGGCGGCCCGGCCTGGGGGCCACGCCCATTGTGGCCGCAGCCCAGGCCTTTTTCCTGGAATCCTACACAAAAAAACTAGAAAGATACACAGTCTATAGTAAATACTCACAAATGATTGTTGCTGCTGTGCTCACTTTTCTATTAAAGGTTTAAAATCCATAAAACACTTTAAGTTCAAAATTAAATGAGAATTTTTACCTTTCTAATTATGTCTCTGATATTCACAGTTGTGGTTAATGAATCAGAGACTGTGGCATCACTAGTTAAAAATCAGCTTGTTAAAAAAATAGAACTCATGCCCACCGGACCTACTGAATCACAATCTGCACTTTTACAATCTCCCCAGTGTACTCGTGTACCCATGAATAGTTGAAAGGTACATTTCTACCTCGACAGGTCTTTTCTCTATGAGAAATACACACATTTTATCCAGTTTGATATAAATAAAACACTCAAAAATGCATATGCCTGTGTTGAAACCATCATTTTATCATTTCTTTTCCAGACAAGTATAGTCTCTATACTGGTTTTGTGGATCACATGCCATACTCTTTTCTTGTAGTTAGAAATAAGGTAGAGAAAGTTACTTTGTAAAAAAAAAATTATATATATATATATATATATATATATATATATATATATATATATATATGTGTGTATTAGTGGATAATTAAAGAGACTCTTCTAAATTAAAACCTTCTCTTAACTTGCTGTTTTCTTCTTGGGTCATATTATGAACACTTCCCGTGGCCACATGGCATGTGTACGTTTAATTTCAGGGACTGCTGACATTCCAGGATGTGGCCATAGATTTCTGTCAAGAGGAGTGAGAATGCCTGGACCAAGATCAATGGGAATTTTACAGGGATGTGATGTTAGAGAAGTATAGGAACCTGCTCTCCTTGGGTGAGGATACCTTCCTTCCAGAATTCCTTATCCAACCACAGGGTTTGGAGTGCTTCATTTGTAGAATATCTCCTGGAATCTTCTGCTTCCTACAATAGGGTTTCAGATTGCAACGTTTCAGGAAAGATTGGGAGTTTGTGGGTATAATTTTTCTTATTCTTTTAAAATTGCAGCCTCCCTTTTAATATACTTTGTAACTGCTTGCGATGTGTCTATATGAACTGTGTACTATATGCTTCTGTTATAGTCCTTACAATATTTTATTGCCTTATTTTCTCTAACAATTTTCCATGGATTCTTTGGGCTTAAGGTATATTAAAAGGGAGACTGCGAATCTGGGACTTCCCTGGTGATGCAGTGATTAAGAATTCGCCTGCCAATGCAGGGGACCCGGTTCGATCCCCGGTCCGGGAAGATCTCACGTGCCACGGAACAACTAAGCCATTGGGCCACAACTACTGAGTCTGCACGCCACAACTACTGAAGCAGGTGTGTCTTGAGCCCATGCGCCATTTATTTTTGGGAGAATAAAACCACTTCTGAGTGATTAAAATTTAGGCCAGCTAGTCAAAATGCTTTATCACCTGTTCTTCTAAAACACTGGTCAATGGAACAAGTTTTCCTAGGGATAACAGTGTAATTGTATTCTGGAGTTCATATGGGCAATATGGTTTATGACCTTGATGCTGGATCACGACATTTCAACGGTATAACTGCTATTAATTGTCTGTTTGTTCAACGATTAAAGTCTCACGTGATCTGAGTTCAGACTGGAGTCATCCTGGTTGGTTTCTGTCTATTGCAGATTTCTTCCAGTATGAAAGGACAAGAGCAATACGGCTTCCTTTACAAAATGTCTTCAAACTAAATGATGATATAATCTACATTCAATTAATTTATACATACCCTACTGTAGAACAGGGTTCGTTACGCTGGCAGAGCCCGGTAATTATGTAAAACTGAAACTTTTTCTGCACTGGTTCAAGTCCTCTTCCTAAGAATATGTTTATAATCAACATTCTTTCACAAATTACCCAATTTAATTCACCATAGCATTCCTCATATTAACCAAATGGAAAATCCTAGGCTATATACAAATCCAGAAAGGGCCAAAAATCATCAGCCCCCATGGATGATTACAACCCATTGCTGAGGCATTCCAATTACTTATTAAAGAACCACTATGTCCATCAACATCATCAATTTATATATTATTGCCCCAATGCTAGCCATAACCCTGCCTCTCACAACATGAATTCCTCTTCCCATATCTTATCCACTAATTAGTATAAATGTAGGCATATTATTTCTATTAGCCATATCACACCTAGCCATTTATTCCATCCTCATATCTGGATGAACTTCACATTCAAAATACTCACTCACTGGAGCTCCAGGAACAATAGCACAGAGGATCATCTCATATGAAGTAATGTAGCAGTTATTCTATTCTCAGTCTTACTGGTAAATGGATCATTTACACTTTCAACAGTAATTACTACACAAGAACACCTATGACTAATTTTCTCCTGACCCCTACCCAGAATTTGATTATCTCCGCAGTAGCAGAAATCCAGTGAAGCCCCACTTGATTTAACAGAAGTAGAATCAAAACCTGTACATGTCTTCAATGTAGAAAATGTAGCAGGCCCATTCACCGCGTCCTTCCTAGAGAATATGTCAATTTCCCTATAATAAACGTTTCCACAGCAATCTATTTTTAGGAGCATTCGACAATCCCTAGGTGCCAGAATTATAGATTCTTTCATCTTGTAAATATAGTTTTCTTTAAAAAATAATTTTTATAGTTTTACTACCTTTAAACAAAATGTACTCCATTGCTGTGGAATATTCCTTCATAGGAGCGTGCATGGTTCATTTCTGCATCCGTCTGTGATGGCCTTCAGGTTCCTTCAGGTTTGGCTCCTGTGGCTGCCAGTCCATGTCCGTGTGTCCTGGTGCAGGGCTGGTGGGTTTGTGTTCAACTGGGAGGAGCACTGTGGGTCTCTGTGCACGGACTTCGCTATCTGAGGCCCGATTGCTTCAGAAGTGGTTGCATCCCCCCGTTGCGTACCAGGCTTTCCATTGCTCCACATCCTGCTGATATTTGATACTATGTCTTTCATGTCTGCCATTCTGGTAGGTGTATGCACAGTATTTTTCTTATGGCTTTAATCCCTCTGTTGTTAGTGAAGTTGTGCATCTTGTGGTATTCATGGACTATTTCCTGTTGTTTTTGGAAAAGTTTTAAAAATTGTGGTCTGGTACACATAACATAAAATGTACTATCTTAACCATTTTTAAGTGCACATTTCAGGGTCAGGAAATAATTCACACTGTTGTGCAAACCTGACCACCATCATCCTCCAGAACTTTTTCATCTTGCAAAATTGAAACAGTCCCCATTAAACACTCACTCCCCATTGTCCCTCCCTCAGCCTCTGGCCCTCAACATCCTACTTTATGTCTCTATATTTCCGACTGCTCTAGGGGCCTTGTATGAGTGGATCAAGCACTGTTTGTTTTTTTGTGTCTAGCTTACATCACTGAGCATAATGCCCTCAAGGTTCATCCCTGCTGCATCCTGTGTCAGAATTGACTTCCTTTTTAGGCTGAATAGCATTCCCTTGTATTGATGGACCGTGTTTTTCTTCTCCATTCTTCCCTTAGTGGACACATGTAATATCTACATTCATTTCTGCTGTCATAATATTTGTGGAATAAAATCAGAAAGTCCTATGAATCAAAAGTCATTTGCCATTAACTTTTTTCTTAAACTTTTTTGTTGTGGAAAACATCAAGGCTAAGAAAAGGGAAAAATACATGTCAGCTTCACTTGTGTTCAGGAATTAATGCTTTACGGATTCACTTTATTCCCTGTGTGTGTGCTATGCGTGTGCATGTGCCTGTTTGCATAAATATGCTGTGCATGTGGATAGGTATGTGAACTTGCACACATTAGTGTGTGCATGGGCATATGGGTGCATGTGTGTTCACATGCTAGTGTGTGAATATATTTGTGCTGTGCACGTGCATATGTTTGTGTGTGTGCTGTGCCTGCCTGTGCGCACACCTGTGTGTTTGCTGGAACCACTTGCAAGTTGGCTGCAGACTGAATTGTGCCCCAGATATATCCGCACGCAGCTGCTCTAACAATCCTGCGTAGCCACGTAAAGGTCACAGATCTCAGGGATTTAAATGGAGGGAGCAGGATATCCTGACACAGAGTTTGTCTTCCAATGACTGTCACTGTCTCAGTAACATCCTTCACACCTTCTTTAAGCCGCATTCAGGGTCCAGTTTAGACTCCCATTACATTCAGTCACCTGTCCCAGGTCCCCTAAAGCAACAATGTCACCGTTGGAGAGCCCGGCCAAGGCTGGGGGTGCCCCTCCTGTTGGCCTGGCCTCCAGGCCCTGCCCTTGGCTCCTGTTTCCTCATATCTCAGCCAGGCCCCGACTTGGATCGGGCCGCCACCTCTTTCCTCACAGGGTCCCATCACCCAGTCAAGGGGGTTCATTCTCCCCCTAAACACAGCATCAGGAGTTGGGGGCTGACAGTCCACACTGGGTCTCCTTCATGTGAGACCCTGTGCTGTTGAAAGAGCAGGCACCCTGCCCTCGGGGGTGGGGGACTGGGGGGCGACATGCGGCCCACGATGGGCAGGCGGGTCTCCGGGTGGGGCGAGCCAGTGTGCAAGGAGTTCCGCGGTGGGTTCTCCTCTCCAACGGCTTCTGTGCCCCTACCTCTCCCCGTGCCTCCCCTCGAAGACAGCGCGGTGCCCGGGTTGGGAACCATGGGAGCCGTCAGCCACCGCCCCCTCTACACACACACACACACGCACACGCACACGCACACGCACACGCTGCAGGGAAGCAGGACCTGAGTGCAGGGCTCTCAGCGGCCCTGAGCGCCCCGCCCGGAATCGGCCAGCCGAATGGACAGACCGGATCTCCCGGCCCGGACCATGCAGGACTCTCCTGACCTGGCTTGCAGTGTGGCCACCTCCTTCTGGAAGCCTGGGAGTCTGGAATCAGGCCACTTCTTGTCTGTCCTGGCAGCAGACTGGGCTGCACTCTAAGAAGTTCGTGGCTCGCCCGTGGATCCTGACCATCAGGTGGCCAGAGAAATTGGGAACATTTCTGTTTTACCTGTTGAAATGTTTAATGACAAAGATTTTGTTCAGTTTCCTGACGTGGGTGTCCAAAGATGAGAGACCCATGTGTGTGATCTGTACCCCCTATGAGGTCAGCCCTAAGCTAGTTTAAACATGATCAAGTTGTGTCTACATGGTAGATTTAGACCTCTGCATGTCCTGTCTACTGATTATGTTTAGAGCTGACCATGTGTTGTCTATAATAAGAAGATTTAGACCTGACCATGTTCTGTGTACGCTAGGACTATGGGGACCTGGGTAGAGACCCGGCCTGGCCTCAGTACTGGGAAGCTCCGTGCCTGCATCTGAATGTCAGTGCTTAGATGTCTAGGGTCTGGAGATGAGGTGGGCTTGTCTACATAACAGCCTCTCTTCTGAGTGTGGTGACCTGGTCCTCCCAAGGGTCAGTGCTATGGTCGGGGCCTTAGTCTTAATCCCTGCCAAGGTTCACCTTCCCTGGGGCTCATGGAGAATCCTCAGGAGGACTACCTGGCAATAATTCCAATTTACCAGCACGTGCATGGTGCATAGGGAAGCAGGTTTAGCTGCTGAATTGATTGCAGGGCACGCAGATCGGGCAAAAGGCCGATGGGTGACAGCTGAGGCTGCTGCTGAGCTCTCCCTCCAGTCTACCGTCCCTACTCAGCAGAGTCCAGAGCTGCCCCTCGGCTTTCTGCCCTGCTCTCCTGTATGTTTTCTCAGCATGTAAGTGAGACGAGAAAGGACTGAACATGCCAGCACCAGGGTCGTGTGTTCAACTCTAGTATGAAAGCTGTACAAACAGTTAAAATCACACAGAACCAAAGTGAGGACAGGAGGACTCCTCTGGGCCAAGTGTGGGGAAAGGAGACCCACCTGACACTTTTTCCCATCCCAGGAGGTCCCAGGGACCCAGCTTGTTTCCACATTGGGGGAGCCCCCTGCAGAGCCATGGTGTCCTGACCAAGGGGACGTGTGACCCCAGGTGCAGGGTCTGGGGAGGTGAGGTCACCCTGGGACTGTGGACATGTGACCCAGGTGGAGGGGTCTGGGGAGGTGGGTCACCCTGGTGAGTGTGGATGTGTGGCCCCAGGTATAGGGTGCGGGGACTGTGTGGGTCTCACCATACCTGCATGGGTCAGGATCACATGGATAGGGAGACCGCATATGCGCTCTTTGCCTGCAGTGTGTCCTGTCCCCTTTGAGATTTCCAACCTCTGCATTAAGGGTGTTGTCCTGATTAACCTGTGGTTCCTTTTCTTCTCTTCATCTTGTCACAAACATATGAGGTCAAGAATGTTCGAGTGGGTTGCTGCTCTGTGTTCCGGTGAGTGACAACACTTGGTGGTATCGTATTAATACTATAGCATATCATATGTCTAATCTATGGGGGTCACCACTGCCTGGGTCCCCCTGGACAGAGGTCAGGTGAGCACAGACTAGCCCCCCCTAAGAATGGTCTCCCACGTGCTCTGTGAGGGTACCGTGATGGCCCCTAAGGTAGGGGACTGTGTCTGGGCCTCCGACATTTGTGATGAAGGGGAGTCGAAATGGAATCTCAATTAACAAGACATTATTTTAAGAATTTATTTTAAGTGAAATAAAACACACGTCACATACCCTTTACCATCATCACCATTTTAAGTGCACGTTTCTGAGGCATCAGATAGATTCACTTTCTCGTGGAGCCATCACCACCATCACTAGAACTTTTCGTCCTGCAAAACCAAAATTCCACAACCATGAAAGTCTCATTCCCCATTCCCTCCCACTGCCCCTGGCACCGATAGCCACTTCAGTCCCTGAGTTGTCGACTCCAGGGCACCCACTGGAGTGGAATCCTGCAGTGTTTGCTGACGGGTCATTTTGGAAGAGCTGACTTTCAGTCTGAAGCGCTGCCTGTTCGCATCTGAAGAATCTGCATTTAAGGAGAGGGTGTATGAGGAAGGGGGTGTATGCGGGACAAAGGTGTCCGGGGTGCAGGTGAGCCAGGACCTGACCAGCTGCCTTTTGGGTCCTCTGGTCCCATCTCTTGGTCTGTGCCTCATCTGCATCATCACTGTCCCCGCTGGCACCGCTGGGGTGTTGTTGTCTGAATGAGAGTCCCCTGGTGCCCCTGTTCTCCTCCCCTCCTCCTGCTGGTTGCGGAGGGAACTGCTTGCTGTGTGGTCTCTACTCCTGAGGCATGAAGGACCCTGTAGCATGGACCTGCAGAGTGTGAGGTGTGGTCCCAAGAGCATGGGGCCCACATAGGACACGACATCGGGCCGTGACAAGTGCTAGGGCTGCCTCATCACTGACAGGGAATGTTGCCCAGATCCTGCTCCAGAGGGCGTGGTGGGTGGCCTGGGACCCTAGAGGCCCCATTCCTATACTGGAGCTTGGAGAGTGCATCCCCATGGGCTGCAGATTCACCCCATATCTAAGACATATCCCTCTGTCCTGTCTTTGAACTCAGGAAAACGAGCTCTCTTGTCCACAACATAGGCCTGGTCCTGTTGATATTAGGATTCTTTAAGTTAGGCGTCCTGGGATAGCAGTTTCTTTTAGGCCTGAGAAGGAACAACTCCGGAGTGTACAACAATTTCAGATGAAACTAATATTCAATGACTATCCCTAACTACTCGGTTGTTGACTTCTATTAGTCATTATTCTCCTGGTTTTAGCTCTGATGTGGGGATTACAGAGGAGTCAACATTTAAATCTTCGTAATCTGTGTATTTGTAGCTTCAGTATCGTTACTGACCCATAGTTTTTATGGTTTGGGAAGAGTTATTGATTTCATGTATCATGTAAAGGATACACAATGATGATAGGGCATTTAAGATTACAATAATAGCTAGTAAATTGTTCACAATTTCTCTACCTGTGCATCTATTGTATGCATATGAGTTTAGATGTCAATATTAGTGAAATGATATAGAGGACTAGAGAACTTATTTTAAAAATCACTATTAATGTGTGATGAAGAAAATGTAAAAGTTCTTCCATAATCGGTGATGTTGTATCTTGAGAGCCTAGATGAAATTGATATGCCTTAGTCATATACAGGATTTTAGCCTATCATTTAACTTTGACAAAGCTACATCACTTTTTACTTTTATCTCATTTATTGAGGAAGACATAATTGTTATGGTGTTGGCTTGAAACTGGTTGAAAAGGACTTGAGTCCTTCCTTATTTTACATTTACATAGGTAGGATCTTGAAACGTAGGATATGGTGGAGGACATCCGTGTAACCATTCTAGGTTAGGAGTAGCAATTCCCACTGCTAAGACTTCTTGTTTAGACACAAATGCTTTTCAAAGTATGAAGATTATTAGCATTACTGCTGCTACTGAGATGAATGAGCCTAAAGACAAAATATTTCATGTTGTGTGTGCCTCAGGGTACTCAGACTAACGTAGTGACATCCCTGAGAGGCCACGAAAGTGCTGCAGGAAGTCATATTTACTACTACAAATATACTTGTGAGGTGAATTTTTGCTCATGCTGAGTTAACTGTATAACCTAAGAATAGTGGGAATCAGTGTAGAAAGCCTCCTATAATAGTGAAGACTGCTCCCATGGACATTACGTCATGGAAGTGTGCTACTACATAGTATGTATCCTGGAGGACAATGTCTGGGGATGAGTTGGCTAAGATGATTCCTGTCAAACCACCTACTGTAAAAAGAAAAACTAAAGCCTAAAACTCATAATATAGTAGGAGGTCATATAGTATTACCTCCGTGAACAGTTGCTAACCAGGGACTTCCCTGGTGACGCAGTGGTTAAGAATTCGTCTGCCAATGCAGGGGACACGGGTTCGAGCCCTTGTCTGGGAAGATTCCACATGCCGCGGAGCAAAAAGCCCGTGTGCCACAACTACTGAGCCTGCCCTCTAGAGCCCGCAAGCCACAACTACTGAAGCCCACGCGCCTAGAGGCCGTGCTCTGCAACAAGAGAAGCCACTGCAATGAAAGGGCCGCACACCGCAACGAAGAGTAGCTGCCGCTCACCGCAACCAGAGAAAGCCCATGCGCAGCAACCAAGACCCAACTCAGCCAAAAAAAAAAAAGAAAAGAAAAGAAAAAGAAAAATTAAATAAAGAGTTGCTAATCAGCTAGATACTTTTACTCCTGTAGGGATAGAAGTAATTACGGTAGCTGATGCAAAGTATGCTCCTGAGTCCACAGCTATCCCTATGGTAAACATATGATGGGCCCACAAGAGAACTCCTAAAAAACCAGTGGACATGACTCATACTATTCCCAGATAGCTGAAAGGCAATTTTTGTCCTAAATAGTAGGTAATGCTATGTGAGTTTATAACAAACCCTGTTAGGCCATGAATACAGACTTCAGGGTGAGCAAAGTATCAAAAGAGGTGTTGGTATAGGATTCGGTCTCCTCCTGCAGGGTCAAAGAAAGTAGTGTTTAGATTTCTATCTCTTAACAGCATGGCAATTCTGGCTGCTTGGACTGAGATTGGTAATTATAGTAATATGGCTATAGTTGGGGAAGATTAAACAAATAATGGTGTTTGGTATTGGGATATGACTGCTGGTTTTGTATTAAAGACAATAGTAATAAAAGTAATAATACCAAGAATTGAGGAGACACCTGCTAAATGTAAGGAGAAAACAGTTAGGTCGCCAGAGGCTCCTGCATGGGCCAGATTGAAGGCTAGAGCTGAATACACCGTCCCACTGGTACCAGAACCAGCTTCTACTATTGGTGATATGAGTAGGAGTAAGAATGATGGGGGAAGTAGTCAAAAGTTTATATGATTTATTGGGGGAAATGCTACTTCAGTTGTCCGAGTTATTAATGGCCCAAGTCAGTTTTCAAAGCCTGCAATCATAACGGGTACAGCTATAAAGAAAATTATTACAAGTGCAGGGACTGTTATGACAACCTTACAGATTTGGGCATCTCCAAGTAGCGGTCCAGGTCAGCATAGCTCAGCCTGGATTAATATAATTAAGGTGCTGCCTGCTACTCCAGCTCAAGCACCAAATAGTAAATATAAAATGCCGATATCTTTGTGATTTGTTGAAAATAATCAGCAGTGTATGAACAGAGGTAAAATGACTGAGTTAGAATTAGACTGTAAATCTAAAGACAGAGATTGAGCCCTCTTTCTGGCAAACCCTGTGGTGAATCAACAAATTGAATTGTAACTTCAGAGAAGCAGCTTCAATTCTGCCAGTGATTATCCTGCCTTTTTTTTTTTTTTCTTTTTTTCTTTCTCAAATGAAGGAGAAGTAGACTGAAGTCAGTTGACTAGAGGATTTGCCTGTTAACTAAAGTTTCCTGGGGTTAAAACTCATCAATCTCGTAAAGATTTGGCTTCAATACAGTGTTTGCTTTACATTCAATTGATGTAGAATAAAGTCTTGCAATCCTTATTTTTAGGAATTAAGTAAATTTCACTTGTTTAGGGTTTTGAAAGCTCTTGGTCTGAACTAACCTAAATTCCTAGTCCAGCACCGATAGAATGGGTGTTGTGTGTAGTAACCGTGTGGGTATTATGATTGGTAATGATAGGAAGGTTATTTCTTTGTATGTTCAAATTGCTTTGTGTTTGTGTTGTTTAATGAAGGGAATATAGTTAGTGATGTGGAGTATGTTAGCTGCAAGTAGAAATATATGCTGAGGACTGCTATGATGGCTATTAGTGTTGGTAGAATGATGTTGTCGTTTTTGTTATCTCTTGGATAATTATTCATTTGGGTAGAAAGCCTGATAGTGATGGGCGATGTCCTAATGATACTATAATGGTGAGGAAAATGATTGTGATGGGAGGTGTTTTATCTCATGTGTGTGATAATGATACTCTTGTAGTACATGATCTGGGCATAAATAAGAAGAAGACAGTGTTGTTATGATATAAATTAGTATGGTTAGGATTGTTATAATCTGAATATACATTATGATAGCTGTTATTCATCCTATATGGGCAATTGATGAGGAGGGTGTAATATTTTCCAGGTGAGTATGGCGAAGTCTGCCTCAGCCTCCAGCTATGATTTATAATATCACTATGATTAATAGTATATTTAGGTTGATGGAAGGTGACCTGTGGTATAAAACTGATAGGGGTGCAATTTTGTCATGTTGATAGCATCAGGTCTGCTGTTCATGGGATGCCTCGTGTGACTTCAGGCACTCAGAAGTGAAATGGGGAAAGTCCTACTTTTGTGACAAGGGCGATTGTCATGAGGGTGGATGCTGCTGGATTAAAGATTCTTGTTATTCATTGTGCTCTTTGACCAGAGTATATTAGATTAATGATAATAGCCATTATAAGTAGTATTGATGTGGTGGACTGTTTTAGGAAATATTTGTTGGATGCTTCTGTAGCTTATGGGTTCATGTTTTTTATTAGAATGGGGATACCATTAACCAGTGTGAGCTTGTTATACAATTATATTTCCTGAGAAAATGGTCAGTAGAATGATGGTAAAAACAATGAGAGTTTATTAGCACAGGAAGGATATACAAAAATATTTTTGGGGTATGGGCCTGTAGCTTACTTAGAGAACTTTACTATATAGCATGTGGTGTAATGTGGTAGGTAGCATGGAGAATGTAAAATTATTAGGAAGAATTCAATTCCAGGAATCAGAGCATTGAAACCTCTAAGATTTACTCTATCAAAGTAACTCTTTTGTCAGACATATTTCTTAAATTTGTGGTGGGTTGCCTGGTATGATGACAAGTAGTGAAAACTCTCATATACATAAGATTAATGTTAGTCGTAAAAACACTTTTCATAAGAGATGTATGCGTTGATCATATCAAAATTGTAGGTAGGAGGCTCAAATTCATAGAAAGGAGATTGTTAGATGAGTTTTAATGATGACTTGGGCTGTATATAATTCTGGCACCTAGGGATTGTCGAATGCTCCTAAAAATAGATTGCTGTGGAAATTTTATTATAGGGACATTGACATATTCTCTAGGAGGGACGGGGTGAATGGGCCTGCTACATTTTCTACATTGAAGACATATACAGGTTTTGATGCTACTTCCGTGAAATCAAGTGGGGCTTCGTTGGATTTCGGCTACTGCGGAGATAATCAAATTCTGGGTAGGGGTCAGGAGAAAATTAGTCATAGGTGTTCTTGTGTAATAATTACTGTTGAAAGTGTAAATGATCCATTTATCAGTAAGACTGAGAATAGAATAACTGCTACATTACTTCATATGAGATGATTGTGCTATTGCTCCTAGAGCTCCAGTGAGTGAGTATTTTGAATGTGAAGTTCATCCAGATCTGAGGATGGAGTAAATGGCTAGGTGTGATATGGCTAATAGAAATAATATGCCTACATTTATATTAATTAGTGGATAAGATATGGGAAGAGGAATTCATGTTGTGAGAGCCAGGGTTAAGGCTAGCATTGGGGTTAAGGCTAGCAAGAGAAGCCACCGCAATGAGAAGCCCGCGCACCACAACAAAGAGTAGCCCCCGCTTGCCGCAACTAGGCAAAGCCTGCGCATAGCAACGAAGACCCAACGCAGCCAAAAACAAATTAATTAATTAATTAGTTAACTATTTTAAACAAAAGTACTATATCCTGTACAGCTTCTCTGGGAAGAACAGAGAGATGGCGTAGGAGAGTGAGAAAGACCAATATTTAGTGCACATCTCTCATGCAGCTGCTCTGCTGGCTCAGATAGATTTATCCCCACTTTACAAAGGAGGAAATAATCTCAGAGAGGTTTAGTAATTTTCCCAAAGCCAAACAGCTATGGAGTGGCAGAACCAAGATCTGAACCAAGTCTGTTACCTTCAAAGCCTAAGTCCTCATCACAACAAAACTCAATTAATATTTACATTTATCGAATTACATTGCAACCTGGGGAGTTCTTGGCACAATCCTGAATAAGAGTGAGAAAGAAAGAAATAGCATTGTTCCTACAGTCAACCCAAATTTTTGGAGCAGCTGCTAGATGCCTGGCCCTTTTTGGGGCTCAGCAGTGATCAAGACAGGAAGAGTCCTGCTTTCATGAACCACGTAGTGGGGAGGAGAGACGGGTGCAACTTGGGTGAGGGATTTCACCTTGCTGGACCTCTGTTTTGTCATCTGGAAAATGGGATGGGTGTTCCTCATTTTCTGGGATTGTCCAGCCCTCACATTCTCTGATTCCATAAGAAGCATTTGTTTTCCTGTTTCTTTAAAATTCATTCAGGCCGTGAGCTGTGATGAATGTTGTTAGCTGCTCCCCAAATCACTCTATTCCCACCCTTTTCCTGTGATCAGGTCTTTCCCGAAACATGACTCACAGTCAGTCAAGTCACAGAACCTAAGGGGAACCCAGCAGAAAAATTCCAACCCTTGCTTCCCAGGAGCTCTGCGGTCTACCTGCCAGGTAAACTTAACTCACCTGGCACAAGGTGGCCATCCCTGGTTTCACATCAACATGATCTCAGGCACAAACCTCCTTGTTTTTCCATTTTGTCTTTAAGTTACTTGTTGAAACAACTGCACAAATATGACACAGATATAAAATCAGGCATCTTCTGCCCCCAGTGCCTACTAATAAATGATTTTCTGCCACTTTAATGATAAAGATAGAACATTTCAACATTCTGCTACCCTTATTATTTGTCATTTTTGTTGATATTTCTATTGACTACATCTTTCAATATTTTAACAATGGAACATTTATTTAGGGTGTTCCAGACCCAGCCTTTAGTGGTAAAGGTTTCGTTGTTATATTTCTATTATGTTTCCTTTCAAAATCATTATCCTATTTAAATGGATTAAGTCAATTCTATAGGCATTTATCTTATGATATTGATGAAATTGATACATAGAGGGCAGTAGTACAAGTTGATTGGACTTGAGAACCTCTATTAGCACAGTTAAGTATAAATATGATCTATATGTAAACCAAAGTACAGGCCGAGTGAGATTCTCTGACTTTTTTCCACTGTCTGCCCCTCAAGCCTGTGAGAAATGGAATAGTTCTTGCCCTATCAGTAAACAAAGGATGTCACAGTCTTCAGCACTTGCAGCCCTCCAATGTGAGCCGGCGGGCCCTGAGGCACTCAGGATATGCAAATACAGAATGCAGGCCCCAGAGAGCTGAGGTGCATATCAAAGGAAGGAATTCAGTGAGCCCAGGCAAAGAAAAGCGCCGCATTCCTGACCTTGGGAGAGCTGGTTTTCCTTAGTTAACAATCACCTTTGGATGTTCCCCATTACCTGCGCCAGTTCCCTGCCCTGTCCCCTCCCCCCGGTACTTTAACTCAGGAAGGAAGGAGCGCAGAGGGACTCGGCTGAATAAGGGGCCTGCGCGCCTCGGGAGGAGTTTTCAGCCGCTTTCCCCGCAGTCGGGAAGAGGGGCGCTGACGCTGCAGCCGGACCCTGCGCCTCCCTTGCCCCGTTTCCCCTCAGGACGCTCAGGCCGACCCCCTCCTCACGCCCACCAGGTCTCGCGAGCCAGGACGAGGGCAGGGGCGAGAGGACGGACCAAAGTTCCCGGGAACCAGACGCTGGAGGCCGCTCTTTCTGCACAGCAGCGGCGGGTGGCAGCGAACCCCTGCCCCTCAGAAGCTGGTCTTGTGCTGCCGCCCGGGCACCGGACCAGGCGGAGGGTCGTCGCCCACTTACCCAGCCCGCCGTCCCCGCGACTGTCATGGCTTCGGCCGCCGGGGCACCTCCAGAGCCGGCAGCCTCAGTGAGGTCGCCCTGCCCTCGGGCTCCGGGGCAGTTCCGTGAAGGCGGAGCGAAGAGACCCCGCCTGAGCCGGGAGTTCCAGCTCTGAGGAAACGCGGGCTCTGTTCAGCGCGCAGTGGGTGGGACCGCTCTGCCCCAAGGCCTTCCGGGAGGGAGCGGGGCGGCGGGGGAGGGAGCCGCCAGGAGCGCAGGGCCCCGTCGGGGGTCCTGGAGGGGCGGCCCGGCCTGGGGGCCACGCCCATTGTGGCCGCAGCCCAGGCCTTTTTCCTGGAATCCTACACAAAAAAACTAGAAAGATACACAGTCTATAGTAAATACTCACAAATGATTGTTGCTGCTGTGCTCACTTTTCTATTAAAGGTTTAAAATCCATAAAACACTTTAAGTTCAAAATTAAATGAGAATTTTTACCTTTCTAATTATGTCTCTGATATTCACAGTTGTGGTTAATGAATCAGAGACTGTGGCATCACTAGTTAAAAATCAGCTTGTTAAAAAAATAGAACTCATGCCCACCGGACCTACTGAATCACAATCTGCACTTTTACAATCTCCCCAGTGTACTCGTGTACCCATGAATAGTTGAAAGGTACATTTCTACCTCGACAGGTCTTTTCTCTATGAGAAATACACACATTTTATCCAGTTTGATATAAATAAAACACTCAAAAATGCATATGCCTGTGTTGAAACCATCATTTTATCATTTCTTTTCCAGACAAGTATAGTCTCTATACTGGTTTTGTGGATCACATGCCATACTCTTTTCTTGTAGTTAGAAATAAGGTAGAGAAAGTTACTTTGTAAAAAAAAAATTATATATATATATATATATATATATATATATATATGTATTAGTGGATAATTAAAGAGACTCTTCTAAATTAAAACCTTCTCTTAACTTGCTGTTTTCTTCTTGGGTCATATTATGAACACTTCCCGTGGCCACATGGCATGTGTACGTTTAATTTCAGGGACTGCTGACATTCCAGGATGTGGCCATAGATTTCTGTCAAGAGGAGTGAGAATGCCTGGACCAAGATCAATGGGAATTTTACAGGGATGTGATGTTAGAGAAGTATAGGAACCTGCTCTCCTTGGGTGAGGATACCTTCCTTCCAGAATTCCTTATCCAACCACAGGGTTTGGAGTGCTTCATTTGTAGAATATCTCCTGGAATCTTCTGCTTCCTACAATAGGGTTTCAGATTGCAACGTTTCAGGAAAGATTGGGAGTTTGTGGGTATAATTTTTCTTATTCTTTTAAAATTGCAGCCTCCCTTTTAATATACTTTGTAACTGCTTGGGATGTGTCTATATGAACTGTGTACTATATGCTTCTGTTATAGTCCTTACAATATTTTATTGCCTTATTTTCTCTAACAATTTTCCATGGATTCTTTGGGCTTAAGGTATATTAAAAGGGAGACTGCGAATCTGGGACTTCCCTGGTGATGCAGTGATTAAGAATTCGCCTGCCAATGCAGGGGACCCGGTTCGATCCCCGGTCCGGGAAGATCTCACGTGCCACGGAACAACTAAGCCATTGGGCCACAACTACTGAGTCTGCACGCCACAACTACTGAAGCAGGTGTGTCTTGAGCCCATGCGCCATTTATTTTTGGGAGAATAAAACCACTTCTGAGTGATTAAAATTTAGGCCAGCTAGTCAAAATGCTTTATCACCTGTTCTTCTAAAACATTGGTCAATGGAACAAGTTTTCCTAGGGATAACAGTGTAATTGTATTCTGGAGTTCATATGGGCAATATGGTTTATGACCTTGATGCTGGATCACGACATTTCAACGGTATAACTGCTATTAATTGTCTGTTTGTTCAACGATTAAAGTCTCACGTGATCTGAGTTCAGACTGGAGTCATCCTGGTTGGTTTCTGTCTATTGCAGATTTCTTCCAGTATGAAAGGACAAGAGCAATACGGCTTCCTTTACAAAATGTCTTCAAACTAAATGATGATATAATCTACATTCAATTAATTTATACATACCCTACTGTAGAACAGGGTTCGTTACGCTGGCAGAGCCCGGTAATTATGTAAAACTGAAACTTTTTCTGCACTGGTTCAAGTCCTCTTCCTAAGAATATGTTTATAATCAACATTCTTTCACAAATTACCCAATTTAATTCACCATAGCATTCCTCATATTAACCAAATGGAAAATCCTAGGCTATATACAAATCCAGAAAGGGCCAAAAATCATCAGCCCCCATGGATGATTACAACCCATTGCTGAGGCATTCCAATTACTTATTAAAGAACCACTATGTCCATCAACATCATCAATTTATATATTATTGCCCCAATGCTAGCCATAACCCTGCCTCTCACAACATGAATTCCTCTTCCCATATCTTATCCACTAATTAGTATAAATGTAGGCATATTATTTCTATTAGCCATATCACACCTAGCCATTTATTCCATCCTCATATCTGGATGAACTTCACATTCAAAATACTCACTCACTGGAGCTCCAGGAACAATAGCACAGAGGATCATCTCATATGAAGTAATGTAGCAGTTATTCTATTCTCAGTCTTACTGGTAAATGGATCATTTACACTTTCAACAGTAATTACTACACAAGAACACCTATGACTAATTTTCTCCTGACCCCTACCCAGAATTTGATTATCTCCGCAGTAGCAGAAATCCAGTGAAGCCCCACTTGATTTAACAGAAGTAGAATCAAAACCTGTACATGTCTTCAATGTAGAAAATGTAGCAGGCCCATTCACCGCGTCCTTCCTAGAGAATATGTCAATTTCCCTATAATAAACGTTTCCACAGCAATCTATTTTTAGGAGCATTCGACAATCCCTAGGTGCCAGAATTATAGATTCTTTCATCTTGTAAATATAGTTTTCTTTAAAAAATAATTTTTATAGTTTTACTACCTTTAAACAAAATGTACTCCATTGCTGTGGAATATTCCTTCATAGGAGCGTGCATGGTTCATTTCTGCATCCGTCTGTGATGGCCTTCAGGTTCCTTCAGGTTTGGCTCCTGTGGCTGCCAGTCCATGTCCGTGTGTCCTGGTGCAGGGCTGGTGGGTTTGTGTTCAACTGGGAGGAGCACTGTGGGTCTCTGTGCACGGACTTCGCTATCTGAGGCCCGATTGCTTCAGAAGTGGTTGCATCCCCCCGTTGCGTACCAGGCTTTCCATTGCTCCACATCCTGCTGATATTTGATACTATGTCTTTCATGTCTGCCATTCTGGTAGGTGTATGCACAGTATTTTTCTTATGGCTTTAATCCCTCTGTTGTTAGTGAAGTTGTGCATCTTGTGGTATTCATGGACTATTTCCTGTTGTTTTTGGAAAAGTTTTAAAAATTGTGGTCTGGTACACATAACATAAAATGTACTATCTTAACCATTTTTAAGTGCACATTTCAGGGTCAGGAAATAATTCACACTGTTGTGCAAACCTGACCACCATCATCCTCCAGAACTTTTTCATCTTGCAAAATTGAAACAGTCCCCATTAAACACTCACTCCCCATTGTCCCTCCCTCAGCCTCTGGCCCTCAACATCCTACTTTATGTCTCTATATTTCCGACTGCTCTAGGGGCCTTGTATGAGTGGATCAAGCACTGTTTGTTTTTTTGTGTCTAGCTTACATCACTGAGCATAATGCCCTCAAGGTTCATCCCTGCTGCATCCTGTGTCAGAATTGACTTCCTTTTTAGGCTGAATAGCATTCCCTTGTATTGATGGACCGTGTTTTTCTTCTCCATTCTTCCCTTAGTGGACACATGTAATATCTACATTCATTTCTGCTGTCATAATATTTGTGGAATAAAATCAGAAAGTCCTATGAATCAAAAGTCATTTGCCATTAACTTTTTTCTTAAACTTTTTTGTTGTGGAAAACATCAAGGCTAAGAAAAGGGAAAAATACATGTCAGCTTCACTTGTGTTCAGGAATTAATGCTTTACGGATTCACTTTATTCCCTGTGTGTGTGCTATGCGTGTGCATGTGCCTGTTTGCATAAATATGCTGTGCATGTGGATAGGTATGTGAACTTGCACACATTAGTGTGTGCATGGGCATATGGGTGCATGTGTGTTCACATGCTAGTGTGTGAATATATTTGTGCTGTGCACGTGCATATGTTTGTGTGTGTGCTGTGCCTGCCTGTGCGCACACCTGTGTGTTTGCTGGAACCACTTGCAAGTTGGCTGCAGACTGAATTGTGCCCCAGATATATCCGCACGCAGCTGCTCTAACAATCCTGCGTAGCCACGTAAAGGTCACAGATCTCAGGGATTTAAATGGAGGGAGCAGGATATCCTGACACAGAGTTTGTCTTCCAATGACTGTCACTGTCTCAGTAACATCCTTCACACCTTCTTTAAGCCGCATTCAGGGTCCAGTTTAGACTCCCATTACATTCAGTCACCTGTCCCAGGTCCCCTAAAGCAACAATGTCACCGTTGGAGAGCCCGGCCAAGGCTGGGGGTGCCCCTCCTGTTGGCCTGGCCTCCAGGCCCTGCCCTTGGCTCCTGTTTCCTCATATCTCAGCCAGGCCCCGACTTGGATCGGGCCGCCACCTCTTTCCTCACAGGGTCCCATCACCCAGTCAAGGGGGTTCATTCTCCCCCTAAACACAGCATCAGGAGTTGGGGGCTGACAGTCCACACTGGGTCTCCTTCATGTGAGACCCTGTGCTGTTGAAAGAGCAGGCACCCTGCCCTCGGGGGTGGGGGACTGGGGGGCGACATGCGGCCCACGATGGGCAGGCGGGTCTCCGGGTGGGGCGAGCCAGTGTGCAAGGAGTTCCGCGGTGGGTTCTCCTCTCCAACGGCTTCTGTGCCCCTACCTCTCCCCGTGCCTCCCCTCAAAGACAGCGCGGTGCCCGGGTTGGGAACCATGGGAGCCGTCAGCCACCGCCCCCTCTACACACACACACACACGCACACGCACACGCACACGCACACGCTGCAGGGAAGCAGGACCTGAGTGCAGGGCTCTCAGCGGCCCTGAGCGCCCCGCCCGGAATCGGCCAGGCGAATGGACAGACCGGATCTCCCGGCCCGGACCATGCAGGACTCTCCTGACCTGGCTTGCAGTGTGGCCACCTCCTTCTGGAAGCCTGGGAGTCTGGAATCAGGCCACTTCTTGTCTGTCCTGGCAGCAGACTGGGCTGCACTCTAAGAAGTTCGTGGCTCGCCCGTGGATCCTGACCATCAGGTGGCCAGAGAAATTGGGAACATTTCTGTTTTACCTGTTGAAATGTTTAATGACAAAGATTTTGTTCAGTTTCCTGACGTGGGTGTCCAAAGATGAGAGACCCATGTGTGTGATCTGTACCCCCTATGAGATCAGCCCTAAGCTAGTTTAAACATGATCAAGTTGTGTCTACATGGTAGATTTAGACCTCTGCATGTCCTGTCTACTGATTATGTTTAGAGCTGACCATGTGTTGTCTATAATAAGAAGATTTAGACCTGACCATGTTCTGTGTACGCTAGGACTATGGGGACCTGGGTAGAGACCCGGCCTGGCCTCAGTACTGGGAAGCTCCGTGCCTGCATCTGAATGTCAGTGCTTAGATGTCTAGGGTCTGGAGATGAGGTGGGCTTGTCTACATAACAGCCTCTCTTCTGAGTGTGGTGACCTGGTCCTCCCAAGGGTCAGTGCTATGGTCGGGGCCTTAGTCTTAATCCCTGCCAAGGTTCACCTTCCCTGGGGCTCATGGAGAATCCTCAGGAGGACTACCTGGCAATAATTCCAATTTACCAGCACGTGCATGGTGCATAGGGAAGCAGGTTTAGCTGCTGAATTGATTGCAGGGCACGCAGATCGGGCAAAAGGCCGATGGGTGACAGCTGAGGCTGCTGCTGAGCTCTCCCTCCAGTCTACCGTCCCTACTCAGCAGAGTCCAGAGCTGCCCCTCGGCTTTCTGCCCTGCTCTCCTGTATGTTTTCTCAGCATGTAAGTGAGACGAGAAAGGACTGAACATGCCAGCACCAGGGTCGTGTGTTCAACTCTAGTATGAAAGCTGTACAAACAGTTAAAATCACACAGAACCAAAGTGAGGACAGGAGGACTCCTCTGGGCCAAGTGTGGGGAAAGGAGACCCACCTGACACTTTTTCCCATCCCAGGAGGTCCCAGGGACCCAGCTTGTTTCCACATTGGGGGAGCCCCCTGCAGAGCCATGGTGTCCTGACCAAGGGGACGTGTGACCCCAGGTGCAGGGTCTGGGGAGGTGAGGTCACCCTGGGACTGTGGACATGTGACCCAGGTGGAGGGGTCTGGGGAGGTGGGTCACCCTGGTGAGTGTGGATGTGTGGCCCCAGGTATAGGGTGCGGGGACTGTGTGGGTCTCACCATACCTGCATGGGTCAGGATCACATGGATAGGGAGACCGCATATGCGCTCTTTGCCTGCAGTGTGTCCTGTCCCCTTTGAGATTTCCAACCTCTGCATTAAGGGTGTTGTCCTGATTAACCTGTGGTTCCTTTTCTTCTCTTCATCTTGTCACAAACATATGAGGTCAAGAATGTTCGAGTGGGTTGCTGCTCTGTGTTCCGGTGAGTGACAACACTTGGTGGTATCGTATTAATACTATAGCATATCATATGTCTAATCTATGGGGGTCACCACTGCCTGGGTCCCCCTGGACAGAGGTCAGGTGAGCACAGACTAGCCCCCCCTAAGAATGGTCTCCCACGTGCTCTGTGAGGGTACCGTGATGGCCCCTAAGGTAGGGGACTGTGTCTGGGCCTCCGACATTTGTGATGAAGGGGAGTCGAAATGGAATCTCAATTAACAAGACATTATTTTAAGAATTTATTTTAAGTGAAATAAAACACACGTCACATACCCTTTACCATCATCACCATTTTAAGTGCACGTTTCTGAGGCATCAGATAGATTCACTTTCTCGTGGAGCCATCACCACCATCACTAGAACTTTTCGTCCTGCAAAACCAAAATTCCACAACCATGAAAGTCTCATTCCCCATTCCCTCCCACTGCCCCTGGCACCGATAGCCACTTCAGTCCCTGAGTTGTCGACTCCAGGGCACCCACTGGAGTGGAATCCTGCAGTGTTTGCTGACGGGTCATTTTGGAAGAGCTGACTTTCAGTCTGAAGCGCTGCCTGTTCGCATCTGAAGAATCTGCATTTAAGGAGAGGGTGTATGAGGAAGGGGGTGTATGCGGGACAAAGGTGTCCGGGGTGCAGGTGAGCCAGGACCTGACCAGCTGCCTTTTGGGTCCTCTGGTCCCATCTCTTGGTCTGTGCCTCATCTGCATCATCACTGTCCCCGCTGGCACCGCTGGGGTGTTGTTGTCTGAATGAGAGTCCCCTGGTGCCCCTGTTCTCCTCCCCTCCTCCTGCTGGTTGCGGAGGGAACTGCTTGCTGTGTGGTCTCTACTCCTGAGGCATGAAGGACCCTGTAGCATGGACCTGCAGAGTGTGAGGTGTGGTCCCAAGAGCATGGGGCCCACATAGGACACGACATCGGGCCGTGACAAGTGCTAGGGCTGCCTCATCACTGACAGGGAATGTTGCCCAGATCCTGCTCCAGAGGGCGTGGTGGGTGGCCTGGGACCCTAGAGGCCCCATTCCTATACTGGAGCTTGGAGAGTGCATCCCCATGGGCTGCAGATTCACCCCATATCTAAGACATATCCCTCTGTCCTGTCTTTGAACTCAGGAAAACGAGCTCTCTTGTCCACAACATAGGCCTGGTCCTGTTGATATTAGGATTCTTTAAGTTAGGCGTCCTGGGATAGCAGTTTCTTTTAGGCCTGAGAAGGAACAACTCCGGAGTGTACAACAATTTCAGATGAAACTAATATTCAATGACTATCCCTAACTACTCGGTTGTTGACTTCTATTAGTCATTATTCTCCTGGTTTTAGCTCTGATGTGGGGATTACAGAGGAGTCAACATTTAAATCTTCGTAATCTGTGTATTTGTAGCTTCAGTATCGTTACTGACCCATAGTTTTTATGGTTTGGGAAGAGTTATTGATTTCATGTATCATGTAAAGGATACACAATGATGATAGGGCATTTAAGATTACAATAATAGCTAGTAAATTGTTCACAATTTCTCTACCTGTGCATCTATTGTATGCATATGAGTTTAGATGTCAATATTAGTGAAATGATATAGAGGACTAGAGAACTTATTTTAAAAATCACTATTAATGTGTGATGAAGAAAATGTAAAAGTTCTTCCATAATCGGTGATGTTGTATCTTGAGAGCCTAGATGAAATTGATATGCCTTAGTCATATACAGGATTTTAGCCTATCATTTAACTTTGACAAAGCTACATCACTTTTTACTTTTATCTCATTTATTGAGGAAGACATAATTGTTATGGTGTTGGCTTGAAACTGGTTGAAAAGGACTTGAGTCCTTCCTTATTTTACATTTACATAGGTAGGATCTTGAAACGTAGGATATGGTGGAGGACATCCGTGTAACCATTCTAGGTTAGGAGTAGCAATTCCCACTGCTAAGACTTCTTGTTTAGACACAAATGCTTTTCAAAGTATGAAGATTATTAGCATTACTGCTGCTACTGAGATGAATGAGCCTAAAGACAAAATATTTCATGTTGTGTGTGCCTCAGGGTACTCAGACTAACGTAGTGACATCCCTGAGAGGCCACGAAAGTGCTGCAGGAAGTCATATTTACTACTACAAATATACTTGTGAGGTGAATTTTTGCTCATGCTGAGTTAACTGTATAACCTAAGAATAGTGGGAATCAGTGTAGAAAGCCTCCTATAATAGTGAAGACTGCTCCCATGGACATTAGGTCATGGAAGTGTGCTACTACATAGTATGTATCCTGGAGGACAATGTCTGGGGATGAGTTGGCTAAGATGATTCCTGTCAAACCACCTACTGTAAAAAGAAAAACTAAAGCCTAAAACTCATAATATAGTAGGAGGTCATATAGTATTACCTCCGTGAACAGTTGCTAACCAGGGACTTCCCTGGTGACGCAGTGGTTAAGAATTCGTCTGCCAATGCAGGGGACACGGGTTCGAGCCCTTGTCTGGGAAGATTCCACATGCCGCGGAGCAAAAAGCCCGTGTGCCACAACTACTGAGCCTGCCCTCTAGAGCCCGCAAGCCACAACTACTGAAGCCCACGCGCCTAGAGGCCGTGCTCTGCAACAAGAGAAGCCACTGCAATGAAAGGGCCGCACACCGCAACGAAGAGTAGCTGCCGCTCACCGCAACCAGAGAAAGCCCATGCGCAGCAACCAAGACCCAACTCAGCCAAAAAAAAAAAAGAAAAGAAAAGAAAAAGAAAAATTAAATAAAGAGTTGCTAATCAGCTAGATACTTTTACTCCTGTAGGGATAGAAGTAATTACGGTAGCTGATGCAAAGTATGCTCCTGAGTCCACAGCTATCCCTATGGTAAACATATGATGGGCCCACAAGAGAACTCCTAAAAAACCAGTGGACATGACTCATACTATTCCCAGATAGCTGAAAGGCAATTTTTGTCCTAAATAGTAGGTAATGCTATGTGAGTTTATAACAAACCCTGTTAGGCCATGAATACAGACTTCAGGGTGAGCAAAGTATCAAAAGAGGTGTTGGTATAGGATTCGGTCTCCTCCTGCAGGGTCAAAGAAAGTAGTGTTTAGATTTCTATCTCTTAACAGCATGGCAATTCTGGCTGCTTGGACTGAGATTGGTAATTATAGTAATATGGCTATAGTTGGGGAAGATTAAACAAATAATGGTGTTTGGTATTGGGATATGACTGCTGGTTTTGTATTAAAGACAATAGTAATAAAAGTAATAATACCAAGAATTGAGGAGACACCTGCTAAATGTAAGGAGAAAACAGTTAGGTCGCCAGAGGCTCCTGCATGGGCCAGATTGCAGGCTAGAGCTGAATACACCGTCCCACTGGTACCAGAACCAGCTTCTACTATTGGTGATATGAGTAGGAGTAAGAATGATGGGGGAAGTAGTCAAAAGTTTATATGATTTATTGGGGGAAATGCTACTTCAGTTGTCCGAGTTATTAATGGCCCAAGTCAGTTTTCAAAGCCTGCAATCATAACGGGTACAGCTATAAAGAAAATTATTACAAGTGCAGGGACTGTTATGACAACCTTACAGATTTGGGCATCTCCAAGTAGCGGTCCAGGTCAGCATAGCTCAGCCTGGATTAATATAATTAAGGTGCTGCCTGCTACTCCAGCTCAAGCACCAAATAGTAAATATAAAATGCCGATATCTTTGTGATTTGTTGAAAATAATCAGCAGTGTATGAACAGAGGTAAAATGACTGAGTTAGAATTAGACTGTAAATCTAAAGACAGAGATTGAGCCCTCTTTCTGGCAAACCCTGTGGTGAATCAACAAATTGAATTGTAACTTCAGAGAAGCAGCTTCAATTCTGCCAGTGATTATCCTGCCTTTTTTTTTTTTCTTTTTTTCTTTCTCAAATGAAGGAGAAGTAGACTGAAGTCAGTTGACTAGAGGATTTGCCTGTTAACTAAAGTTTCCTGGGGTTAAAACTCATCAATCTCGTAAAGATTTGGCTTCAATACAGTGTTTGCTTTACATTCAATTGATGTAGAATAAAGTCTTGCAATCCTTATTTTTAGGAATTAAGTAAATTTCACTTGTTTAGGGTTTTGAAAGCTCTTGGTCTGAACTAACCTAAATTCCTAGTCCAGCACCGATAGAATGGGTGTTGTGTGTAGTAACCGTGTGGGTATTATGATTGGTAATGATAGGAAGGTTATTTCTTTGTATGTTCAAATTGCTTTGTGTTTGTGTTGTTTAATGAAGGGAATATAGTTAGTGATGTGGAGTATGTTAGCTGCAAGTAGAAATATATGCTGAGGACTGCTATGATGGCTATTAGTGTTGGTAGAATGATGTTGTCGTTTTTGTTATCTCTTGGATAATTATTCATTTGGGTAGAAAGCCTGATAGTGATGGGCGATGTCCTAATGATACTATAATGGTGAGGAAAATGATTGTGATGGGAGGTGTTTTATCTCATGTGTGTGATAATGATACTCTTGTAGTACATGATCTGGGCATAAATAAGAAGAAGACAGTGTTGTTATGATATAAATTAGTATGGTTAGGATTGTTATAATCTGAATATACATTATAATAGCTGTTATTCATCCTATATGGGCAATTGATGAGGAGGGTGTAATATTTTCCAGGTGAGTATGGCGAAGTCTGCCTCAGCCTCCAGCTATGATTTATAATATCACTATGATTAATAGTATATTTAGGTTGATGGAAGGTGACCTGTGGTATAAAACTGATAGGGGTGCAATTTTGTCATGTTGATAGCATCAGGTCTGCTGTTCATGGGATGCCTCGTGTGACTTCAGGCACTCAGAAGTGAAATGGGGAAAGTCCTACTTTTGTGACAAGGGCGATTGTCATGAGGGTGGATGCTGCTGGATTAAAGATTCTTGTTATTCATTGTGCTCTTTGACCAGAGTATATTAGATTAATGATAATAGCCATTATAAGTAGTATTGATGTGGTGAACTGTTTTAGGAAATATTTGTTGGATGCTTCTGTAGCTTATGGGTTCATGTTTTTTATTAGAATGGGGATACCATTAACCAGTGTGAGCTTGTTATACAATTATATTTCCTGAGAAAATGGTCAGTAGAATGATGGTAAAAACAATGAGAGTTTATTAGCACAGGAAGGATATACAAAAATATTTTTGGGGTATGGGCCTGTAGCTTACTTAGAGAACTTTACTATATAGCATGTGGTGTAATGTGGTAGGTAGCATGGAGAATGTAAAATTATTAGGAAGAATTCAATTCCAGGAATCAGAGCATTGAAACTTCTAAGATTTACTCTATCAAAGTAACTCTTTTGTCAGACATATTTCTTAAATTTGTGGTGGGTTGCCTGGTATGATGACAAGTAGTGAAAACTCTCATATACATAAGATTAATGTTAGTCGTAAAAAAACTTTTCATAAGAGATGTATGCGTTGATCATATCAAAATTGTAGGTAGGAGGCTCAAATTCATAGAAAGGAGATTGTTAGATGTGTTTTAATGATGACTTGGGCTGTATATAATTCTGGCACCTAGGGATTGTCGAATGCTCCTAAAAATAGATTGCTGTGGAAATTTTATTATAGGGAAATTGACATATTCTCTAGGAGGGACGGGGTGAATGGGCCTGCTACATTTTCTACATTGAAGACATATACAGGTTTTGATGCTACTTCCGTGAAATCAAGTGGGGCTTCGTTGGATTTCGGCTACTGCGGAGATAATCAAATTCTGGGTAGGGGTCAGGAGAAAATTAGTCATAGGTGTTCTTGTGTAATAATTACTGTTGAATGTGTAAATGATCCATTTATCAGTAAGACTGAGAATAGAATAACTGCTACATTACTTCATATGAGATGATTGTCTGTGCTATTGTTCCTAGAGTTCCAGTGAGTGAGTATTTTGAATGTGAAGTTCATCCAGATCTGAGGATGGAGTAAATGGCTAGGTGTGATATGGCTAATAGAAATAATATTCCTACATTTATATTAATTAGTGGATAAGATATGGGAAGAGGAATTCATGTTGTGAGAGCCAGGGTTAAGGTTAGCATTGGGGCAATAATATATAAATTGATGATGTTGATGGACATAGTGGTTCTTTAATAAGTAATTTGAATGCCTCAGCAATGGGTTGTAATCATCCATGGGGGCTGATGATTTTTGACCCTTTCTGGATTTGTATATAGCCTAGGATTTTCCATTTAGTTAATATGAGGAATTCTATGGTGAATTAAATTGGGTAATTGGTGAAAGAATGTTGATTATAAACATATTCTTAGGAAGAGGACTTGAACCAGTGCAGAAAAAGGTTCAGTTTTACATAATTACCGGGGTCTGCCACCGTAACGAACCCTGTTCTACAGTAGGGTATGTATAAATTAATTGAATGTAGATTATATCATCATTTAGTTTGAAGATATTTTGTAAAGGAAGCCGTATTGCTCTTGTCCTTTCATACTGGAAGAAATCTGCAATAGACAGAAACCAACCAGGATGACTCCACTCTGAACTCAGATCACGTGAGACTTTAATCATTGAACAAACAGACAATTAATAGCAGTTATATAGTTGAAATGTCGTGATCCAGCATCAAGGTCATAAATCATATTGCCCATATGAACTCCAGAATACAATTACACTGTTATTCCTAGTAAAACTTGTTCCATTGACCAGTGTTTTAGAAGAACAGGTGATAAAGCATTTTGAGTAGCTGGCCTAAATTTTAATCACTCAGAAGTGGTTTTATTCTTCAAAAAATAAATGGCGCAATGGCTCAAGACACACCGGCTTCAGTAATTGTGGCGTGCAGACTCAGTAGTTGTGGCCCAATGGCTTAGTTGTTCCGTGGCACGTGAGATCTTCCCGGACCGGGGATCGAACAGGGTCCCCTGCATTGGCAGGCGAATTCTTAATCACTGCATCACCAGGGAAGTCCCAGATTCGCAGTCTCCCTTTTAATATACCTTAAGCCCAAAGAATCCATGGAAAATTGTTAGAGAAAATAAGGCAATAAAATATTGTAAGGACTATAAGAGAAGCATATAGTACACAGTTCATATAGACACATCCCAAGCAGTTACAAAGTATATTAAAAGGGAGGCTGCAATTTTAAAAGAATAAGAAAAATTATACCCACAAACTCCCAATCTTTCCTGAAACGTTGCAATCTGAAACCCTATTGTAGGAAGCAGAAGATTCCTGGAGACATTGTACAAATGAAGGACTGCAAACCCTGTGGTTGGATAAGGAATTCTGGAAGGAAGGTATCCTCACCCAAGGAGAGCAGGTTCCTATACTTCTCTAACATCACATCCCTGTACAATTCCCATTGATCTTGGTCCAGGCATTCTCACTCCTCTTGACAGAAATCTATGGCCACATCCTGGAATGTCAGCAGTCCCTGAAATTCAACGTACACATGCCATGTGGCCACGGGAAGAGTTCATAATATGACCCAAGAAGAAAACAGCAAGTTAAGAGAAGGTTTTAATTTAGAAGAGTGTCTTCAATTATCCACTAATACATATATATATATATATATATTTACAAAGTAACTTTTTCTACCTTATTTCTAACTACAAGAAAAGAGTATGGCATGTGAGCCACAAAACCAGTATAGAGACTATACTTGTCTGGAAAAGAAATGATAAAATGATGGTTTCAACACAGGCATATGCATTTTTGAGTGTTTTATTTATATCAAACTGGATAAAATGTGTGTATTTCTCATAGAGAAAAGACCTGTCGAGGTAGAAATGTACCTTTCAACTATTCATGGGTACACGAGTACACTGGGGAGATTGTAAAAGTGCAGATTGTGATTCAGTAGGTCCGGTGGGCCTGAGTTCTATTTTTTTAACAAGCTGATTTTTAACTAGTGATGCCACAGTCTCTGATTCATTAACCACAACTGTGAATATCAGACACATAATTAGAAAGGTAAAAATTCACATTTAATTTTGAACTTAAAGTGTTTTATGGATTTACACCTTTAATAGAATAGTGAGAACAGCAGCAACAATCATTTGTGAGTATTTACTATAGACTGTGTATCTTTCTAATTTTTTTGTGTAGGGTTCCAGGAAAAAGGCCTGGGCTGCGGCCACAATGGGCGTGGCCCCCAGGCCGGCCCGCCCCTCCAGGACCCCCGACGGGGCCCTGCGCTCCTGGCGGCTCCCTCCCCCGCCGCCCCGCTCCCTCCCGGAAGGCCTTGGGGCAGAGCGGTTCCACCCACTGCGCGCTGAACAGAGCCCGCGTTTCCTCAGAGCTGGAACTCCCGGCTCAGGCGGGGTCTCTTCCCTCCGCCTTCACGGAACTGCCCCGGAGCCCGAGGGCAGGGCGACCTCACTGAGGCTGCCAGCTCTGGAGGTGCCCCGGCGGCCGAAGCCATGACAGTCGCGGGGACGGCGGGCCGGGTAAGTGGGCGCCGACCCTCCGCCTGGTCCGGTGCCCGGGCGGCAGCACAAGACCAGCTTCTGAGGGGCAGGGGTTCGCTGCCACCCGCCGCTGCTGTGCAGAAAGAGCGGCCTCCAGCGTCTGGTCCCCGGGAACTTCGGTCCCTCCTCTCGCCCCTGCCCTCGTCCTGGCTCGCGAGGCCTGGTGGGCGTGAGGAGGGGGTCGGCCTGAGCGTCCTGAGGGGAAACGGGGCAAGGGAGGCGCAGGGTCCGGCTGCAGCGTCAGCGCCCCTCTTCCCGACTGCAGGGAAAGCGGCTGAAAACTCCTCCCGAGGCGCGCAGGCCCCTTATTCAGCCGAGTCCCTCTGCGCTCCTTCCTCCTTGACCTAAAGTACTGGGGGGAGGGGACAGGGCGGGGGACTGGCGCAGGTAATGGGGAACATCCAAAGGTGATTGTTAACTAAGGAAAACCAGCTCTCCCAAGGTCAGGAATGCGGCGCTTTTCTTTGCCTGGGCTCACTGAATTCCTTCCTTTGATATGCACCTCAGCTCTCTGGGGCCTGCATTCTGTATTTGCATATCCTGAGTGCCTCAGGGCCCGCCGGCTCACATTGGAGGGCTGCAAGTGCTGAAGACTGTGACATCCTTTGTTTACTGATAGGGCAAGAACTATTCCATTTCTCACAGGCTTGAGGGGCAGACAGTGGAAAAAAGTCAGAGAATCTCACTCGGCCTGTACTTTGGTTTACATATAGATCATATTTATACTTAACTGTGCTAATAGAGGTTCTCAAGTCCAATCAACTTGTACTACTGCCCTCTATGTATCAATTTCATCAATATCATAAGATAAATGCCTATAGAATTGACTTAATCCATTTAAATAGGATAATGATTTTGAAAGGAAACATAATAGAAATATAACAACGAAACCTTTACCACTAAAGGCTGGGTCTGGAACACCCTAAATAAATGTTCCATTGTTAAAATATTGAAAGATGTAGTCAATAGAAATATCAACAAAAATGACAAATAATAAGGGTAGCAGAATGTTGAAATGTTCTATCTTTATCATTAAAGTGGCAGAAAATCATTTATTAGTAGGCACTGGGGGCAGAAGATGCCTGATTTTATATCTGTGTCATATTTGTGCAGTTGTTTCAACAAGTAACTTAAAGACAAAATGGAAAAACAAGGAGGTTTGTGCCTGAGATCATGTTGATGTGAAACCAGGGATGGCCACCTTGTGCCAGGTGAGTTAAGTTTACCTGGCAGGTAGACCGCAGAGCTCCTGGGAAGCAAGGGTTGGAATTTTTCTGCTGGGTGCCCCTTAGGTTCTGTGACTTGACTGACTGTGAGTCATGTTTCGGGAAAGACCTGATCACAGGAAAAGGGTGGGAATAGAGTGATTTGGGGAGCAGCTAACAACATTCATCACAGCTCACGGCCTGAATGAATTTTAAAGAAACAGGAAAACAAATGCTTCTTATGGAATCAGAGAATGTGAGGGCTGGACAATCCCAGAAAATGAGGAACACCCATCCCATTTTCCAGATGACAAAACAGAGGTCCAGCAAGGTGAAATCCCTCACCCAAGTTGCACCCGTCTCTCCTCCCCACTACGTGGTTCATGAAAGCAGGACTCTTCCTGTCTTGATCACTGCTGAGCCCCAAAAAGGGCCAGGCATCTAGCAGCTGCTCCAAAAATTTGGGTTGACTGTAGGAACAATGCTATTTCTTTCTTTCTCACTCTTATTCAGGATTGTGCCAAGAACTCCCCAGGTTGCAATGTAATTCGATAAATGTAAATATTAATTGAGTTTTGTTGTGATGAGGACTTAGGCTTTGAAGGTAACAGACTTGGTTCAGATCTTGGTTCTGCCACTCCATAGCTGTTTGGCTTTGGGAAAATTACTAAACCTCTCTGAGATTATTTCCTCCTTTGTAAAGTGGGGATAAATCTATCTGAGCCAGCAGAGCAGCTGCATGAGAGATGTGCACTAAATATTGGTCTTTCTCACTCTCCTACGCCATCTCTCTGTTCTTCCCAGAGAAGCTGTACAGAAGGATATAGTACTTTTGTTTAAAATAGTTAACTAATTAATTAATTAATTTGTTTTTGGCTGCGTTGGGTCTTCGTTGCTATGCTCAGGCTTTGCCTAGTTGCGGCAAGCGGGGGCTACTCTTTGTTGCAGTGCGCGGGCTTCTCATTGCGGTGGCTTCTCTTGCTAGCCTTAACCCCAATGCTAGCCTTAACCCTGGCTCTCACAACATGAATTCCTCTTCCCATATCTTATCCACTAATTAATATAAATGTAGGCATATTATTTCTATTAGCCATATCACACCTAGCCATTTACTCCATCCTCAGATCTGGATGAACTTCACATTCAAAATACTCACTCACTGGAGCTCTAGGAGCAATAGCACAATCATCTCATATGAAGTAATGTAGCAGTTATTCTATTCTCAGTCTTACTGATAAATGGATCATTTACACTTTCAACAGTAATTATTACACAAGAACACCTATGACTAATTTTCTCCTGACCCCTACCCAGAATTTGATTATCTCCGCAGTAGCCGAAATCCAACGAAGCCCCACTTGATTTCACGGAAGTAGCATCAAAACCTGTATATGTCTTCAATGTAGAAAATGTAGCAGGCCCATTCACCCCGTCCCTCCTAGAGAATATGTCAATGTCCCTATAATAAAATTTCCACAGCAATCTATTTTTAGGAGCATTCGACAATCCCTAGGTGCCAGAATTATATACAGCCCAAGTCATCATTAAAACTCATCTAACAATCTCCTTTCTATGAATTTGAGCCTCCTACCTACAATTTTGATATGATCAACGCATACATCTCTTATGAAAAGTGTTTTTACGACTAACATTAATCTTATGTATATGAGAGTTTTCACTACTTGTCATCATACCAGGCAACCCACCACAAATTTAAGAAATATGTCTGACAAAAGAGTTACTTTGATAGAGTAAATCTTAGAGGTTTCAATGCTCTGATTCCTGGAATTGAATTCTTCCTAATAATTTTACATTCTCCATGCTACCTACCACATTACACCACATGCTATATAGTAAAGTTCTCTAAGTAAGCTACAGGCCCATACCCCAAAAATATTTTTGTATATCCTTCCTGTGCTAATAAACTCTCATTGTTTTTACCATCATTCTACTGACCATTTTCTCAGGAAATATAATTGTATAACAAGCTCACACTGGTTAATGGTATCCCCATTCTAATAAAAAACATGAACCCATAAGCTACAGAAGCATCCAACAAATATTTCCTAAAACAGTCCACCACATCAATACTACTTATAATGGCTATTATCATTAATCTAATATACTCTGGTCAAAGAGCACAATGAATAACAAGAATCTTTAATCCAGCAGCATCCACCCTCATGACAATCGCCCTTGTCACAAAAGTAGGACTTTCCCCATTTCACTTCTGAGTGCCTGAAGTCACACGAGGCATCCCATGAACAGCAGACCTGATGCTATCAACATGACAAAATTGCACCCCTATCAGTTTTATACCACAGGTCACCTTCCATCAACCTAAATATACTATTAATCATAGTGATATTATAAATCATAGCTGGAGGCTGAGGCAGACTTCGCCATACTCACCTGGAAAATATTACACCCTCCTCATCAATTGCCCATATAGGATGAATAACAGCTATTATAATGTATATTCAGATTATAACAATCCTAACCATACTAATTTATATCATAACAACACTGTCTTCTTCTTATTTATGCCCAGATCATGTACTACAAGAGTATCATTATCACACGCATGAGATAAAACACCTCCCATCACAATCATTTTCCTCACCATTATAGTATCATTAGGACATCGCCCATCACTATCAGGCTTTCTACCCAAATGAATAATTATCCAAGAGATAACAAAAACGACAACATCATTCTACCAACACTAATAGCCATCATAGCAGTCCTCAGCATATATTTCTACTTGCAGCTAACATACTCCACATCACTAACTATATTCCCTTCATTAAACAACACAAACACAAAGCAATTTGAACATACAAAGAAATAACCTTCCTATCATTACCAATCATAATACCCACACGGTTACTACACACAACACCCATTCTATCGGTGCTGGACTAGGAATTTAGGTTAGTTCAGACCAAGAGCTTTCAAAACCCTAAACAAGTGAAATTTACTTAATTCCTAAAAATAAGGATTGCAAGACTTTATTCTACATCAATTGAATGTAAAGCAAACACTGTATTGAAGCCAAATCTTTACGAGATTGATGAGTTTTAACCCCAGGAAACTTTAGTTAACAGGCAAATCCTCTAGTCAACTGACTTCAGTCTACTTCTCCTTCATTTGAGAAAGAAAAAAAGAAAAAAAAAAAAAAAAGGCAGGATAATCACTGGCAGAATTGAAGCTGCTTCTCTGAAGTTACAATTCAATTTGTTGATTCACCACAGGGTTTGCCAGAAAGAGGGCTCAATCTCTGTCTTTAGATTTACAGTCTAATTCTAACTCAGTCATTTTACCTCTGTTCATACACTGCTGATTATTTTCAACAAATCACAAAGATATCGGCATTTTATATTTACTATTTGGTGCTTGAGCTGGAGTAGCAGGCAGCACCTTAATTATATTAATCCAGGCTGAGCTATGCTGACCTGGACCGCTACTTGGAGATGCCCAAATCTGTAAGGTTGTCATAACAGTCCCTGCACTTGTAATAATTTTCTTTATAGCTGTACCCGTTATGATTGCAGGCTTTGAAAACTGACTTGGGCCATTAATAACTCGGACAACTGAAGTAGCATTTCCCCCAATAAATCATATAAACTTTTGACTACTTCCCCCATCATTCTTACTCCTACTCATATCACCAATAGTAGAAGCTGGTTCTGGTACCAGTGGGACGGTGTATTCAGCTCTAGCCTGCAATCTGGCCCATGCAGGAGCCTCTGGCGACCTAACTGTTTTCTCCTTACATTTAGCAGGTGTCTCCTCAATTCTTGGTATTATTACTTTTATTACTATTGTCTTTAATACAAAACCAGCAGTCATATCCCAATACCAAACACCATTATTTGTTTAATCTTCCCCAACTATAGCCATATTACTATAATTACCAATCTCAGTCCAAGCAGCCAGAATTGCCATGCTGTTAAGAGATAGAAATCTAAACACTACTTTCTTTGACCCTGCAGGAGGAGACCGAATCCTATACCAACACCTCTTTTGATACTTTGCTCACCCTGAAGTCTGTATTCATGGCCTAACAGGGTTTGTTATAAACTCACATAGCATTACCTACTATTTAGGACAAAAATTGCCTTTCAGCTATCTGGGAATAGTATGAGTCATGTCCACTGGTTTTTTAGGAGTTCTCTTGTGGGCCCATCATATGTTTACCATAGGGATAGCTGTGGACTCAGGAGCATACTTTGCATCAGCTACCGTAATTACTTCTATCCCTACAGGAGTAAAAGTATCTAGCTGATTAGCAACTCTTTATTTAATTTTTCTTTTTCTTTTCTTTTCTTTTTTTTTTTTGGCTGAGTTGGGTCTTGGTTGCTGCGCATGGGCTTTCTCTGGTTGCGGTGAGCGGCAGCTACTCTTCGTTGCGGTGTGCGGCCCTTTCATTGCAGTGGCTTCTCTTGTTGCAGAGCACGGCCTCTAGGCGCGTGGGCTTCAGTAGTTGTGGCTTGCGGGCTCTAGAGGGCAGGCTCAGTAGTTGTGGCACACGGGCTTTTTGCTCCGCGGCATGTGGAATCTTCCCAGACAAGGGCTCGAACCCGTGTCCCCTGCATTGGCAGACGAATTCTTAACCACTGCGTCACCAGGGAAGTCCCTGGTTAGCAACTGTTCACGGAGGTAATACTATATGACCTCCTACTATATTATGAGTTTTAGGCTTTAGTTTTTCTTTTTACAGTAGGTGGTTTGACAGGAATCATCTTAGCCAACTCATCCCCAGACATTGTCCTCCAGGATACATACTATGTAGTAGCACACTTCCATGACCTAATGTCCATGGGAGCAGTCTTCACTATTATAGGAGGCTTTCTACACTGATTCCCACTATTCTTAGGTTATACAGTTAACTCAGCATCAGCAAAAATTCACCTCACAAGTATATTTGTAGTAGTAAATATGACTTCCTGCAGCACTTTCGTGGCCTCTCAGGGATGTCACTACGTTAGTCTGAGTACCCTGAGGCACACACAACATGAAATATTTTGTCTTTAGGCTCATTCATCTCAGTAGCAGCAGTAATGCTAATAATCTTCATACTTTGAAAAGCATTTGTGTCTAAACAAGAAGTCTTAGCAGTGGGAATTGCTACTCCTAACCTAGAATGGTTACACGGATGTCCTCCACCATATCCTACGTTTCAAGATCCTACCTATGTAAATGTAAAATAAGGAAGGACTCAAGTCCTTTTCAACCAGTTTCAAGCCAACACTATAACAATTATGTCTTCCTCAATAAATGAGATAAAAGTAAAAAGTGATGTAGCTTTGTCAAAGTTAAATGATAGGCTAAAATCCTGTATATGACTAAGGCATATCAATTTCATCTAGGCTCTCAAGATACAACATCACCGATTATGGAAGAACTTTTACATTTTCTTCATCACACATTAATAGTGATTTTTAAAATAAGTTCTCTAGTCCTCTATATCATTTCACTAATATTGACATCTAAACTCATATGCATACAATAGATGCACAGGTAGAGAAATTGTGAACAATTTACTAGCTATTATTGTAATCTTAAATGCCCTATCATCATTGTGTATCCTTTACATGATACATGAAATCAATAACTCTTCCCAAACCATAAAAACTATGGGTCAGTAACGATACTGAAGCTACAAATACACAGATTACGAAGATTTAAATGTTGACTCCTCTGTAATCCCCACATCAGAGCTAAAACCAGGAGAATAATGACTAATAGAAGTCAACAACCGAGTAGTTAGGGATAGTCATTGAATATTAGTTTCATCTGAAATTGTTGTACACTCCGGAGTTGTTCCTTCTCAGGCCTAAAAGAAACTGCTATCCCAGGACGCCTAACTTAAAGAATCCTAATATCAACAGGACCAGGCCTATGTTGTGGACAAGAGAGCTCGTTTTCCTGAGTTCAAAGACAGGACAGAGGGATATGTCTTAGATATGGGGTGAATCTGCAGCCCATGGGGATGCACTCTCCAAGCTCCAGTATAGGAATGGGGCCTCTAGGGTCCCAGGCCACCCACCACGCCCTCTGGAGCAGGATCTGGGCAACATTCCCTGTCAGTGATGAGGCAGCCCTAGCACTTGTCACGGCCCGATGTCGTGTCCTATGTGGGCCCCATGCTCTTGGGACCACACCTCACACTCTGCAGGTCCATGCTACAGGGTCCTTCATGCCTCAGGAGTAGAGACCACACAGCAAGCAGTTCCCTCCGCAACCAGCAGGAGGATGGGAGGAGAACAGGGGCACCAGGGGACTCTCATTCAGACAACAACACCCCAGCGGTGCCAGCGGGGACAGTGATGATGCAGATGAGGCACAGACCAAGAGATGGGACCAGAGGACCCAAAAGGCAGCTGGTCAGGTCCTGGCTCACCTGCACCCCGGACACCTTTGTCCCGCATACACCCCCTTCCTCATACACCCTCTCCTTAAATGCAGATTCTTCAGATGCGAACAGGCAGCGCTTCAGACTGAAAGTCAGCTCTTCCAAAATGACCCGTCAGCAAACACTGCAGGATTCCACTCCAGTGGGTGCCCTGGAGTCGACAACTCAGGGACTGAAGTGGCTATCGGTGCCAGGGGCAGTGGGAGGGAATGGGGAATGAGACTTTCATGGTTGTGGAATTTTGGTTTTGCAGGACGAAAAGTTCTAGTGATGGTGGTGATGGCTCCACGAGAAAGTGAATCTATCTGATGCCTCAGAAACGTGCACTTAAAATGGTGATGATGGTAAAGGGTATGTGACGTGTGTTTTATTTCACTTAAAATAAATTCTTAAAATAATGTCTTGTTAATTGAGATTCCATTTCGACTCCCCTTCATCACAAATGTCGGAGGCCCAGACACAGTCCCCTACCTTAGGGGCCATCACGGTACCCTCACAGAGCACGTGGGAGACCATTCTTAGGGGGGGCTAGTCTGTGCTCACTTGACCTCTGTCCAGGGGGACCCAGGCAGTGGTGACCCCCACAGATTAGACATATGATATGCTATAGTATTAATACGATACCACCAAGTGTTGTCACTCACCGGAACACAGAGCAGCAACCCACTCGAACATTCTTGACCTCATATGTTTGTGACAAGATGAAGAGAAGAAAAGGAACCACAGGTTAATCAGGACAACACCCTTAATGCAGAGGTTGGAAATCTCAAAGGGGACAGGACACACTGCAGGCAAAGAGCGCATATGCGGTCTCCCTATCCATGTGATCCTGACCCATGCAGGTATGGTGAGACCCACACAGTCCCCGCACCCTATACCTGGGGCCACACATCCACACTCACCAGGGTGACCCACCTCCCCAGACCCCTCCACCTGGGTCACATGTCCACAGTCCCAGGGTGACCTCACCTCCCCAGACCCTGCTCCTGGGGTCACACGTCCCCTTGGTCAGGACACCATGGCTCTGCAGGGGGCTCCCCCAATGTGGAAACAAGCTGGGTCCCTGGGACCTCCTGGGATGGGAAAAAGTGTCAGGTGGGTCTCCTTTCCCCACACTTGGCCCAGAGGAGTCCTCCTGTCCTCACTTTGGTTCTGTGTGATTTTAACTGTTTGTACAGCTTTCATACTAGAGTTGAACACACGACCCTGGTGCTGGCATGTTCAGTCCTTTCTCGTCTCACTTACATGCTGAGAAAACATACAGGAGAGCAGGGCAGAAAGCCGAGGGGCAGCTCTGGACTCTGCTGAGTAGGGACGGTAGACTGGAGGGAGAGCTCAGCAGCAGCCTCAGCTGTCACCCATCGGCCTTTTGCCCGATCTGCGTGCCCTGCAATCAATTCAGCAGCTAAACCTGCTTCCCTATGCACCATGCACGTGCTGGTAAATTGGAATTATTGCCAGGTAGTCCTCCTGAGGATTCTCCATGAGCCCCAGGGAAGGTGAACCTTGGCAGGGATTAAGACTAAGGCCCCGACCATAGCACTGACCCTTGGGAGGACCAGGTCACCACACTCAGAAGAGAGGCTGTTATGTAGACAAGCCCACCTCATCTCCAGACCCTAGACATCTAAGCACTGACATTCAGATGCAGGCACGGAGCTTCCCAGTACTGAGGCCAGGCCGGGTCTCTACCCAGGTCCCCATAGTCCTAGCGTACACAGAACATGGTCAGGTCTAAATCTTCTTATTATAGACAACACATGGTCAGCTCTAAACATAATCAGTAGACAGGACATGCAGAGGTCTAAATCTACCATGTAGACACAACTTGATCATGTTTAAACTAGCTTAGGGCTGATCTCATAGGGGGTACAGATCACACACATGGGTCTCTCATCTTTGGACACCCACGTCAGGAAACTGAACAAAATCTTTGTCATTAAACATTTCAACAGGTAAAACAGAAATGTTCCCAATTTCTCTGGCCACCTGATGGTCAGGATCCACGGGCGAGCCACGAACTTCTTAGAGTGCAGCCCAGTCTGCTGCCAGGACAGACAAGAAGTGGCCTGATTCCAGACTCCCAGGCTTCCAGAAGGAGGTGGCCACACTGCAAGCCAGGTCAGGAGAGTCCTGCATGGTCCGGGCCGGGAGATCCGGTCTGTCCATTCGGCTGGCCGATTCCGGGCGGGGCGCTCAGGGACGCTGAGAGCCCTGCACTCAGGTCCTGCTTCCCTGCAGCGTGTGCGTGTGCGTGTGCGTGTGCGTGTGTGTGTGTGTGTAGAGGGGGCGGTGGCTGACGGCTCCCATGTTTCCCAACCCGGGCACCGCGCTGTCTTCGAGGGGAGGCACGGGGAGAGGTAGGGGCACAGAAGCCGTTGGAGAGGAGAACCCACCGCGGAACTCCTTGCACACTGGCTCGCCCCACCCGGAGACCCGCCTGCCCATCGTGGGCCGCATGTCGCCCCCCAGTCCCCCACCCCCGAGGGCAGGGTGCCTGCTCTTTCAACAGCACAGGGTCTCACATGAAGGAGACCCAGTGTGGACTGTCAGCCCCCAACTCCTGATGCTGTGTTTAGGGGGAGAATGAACCCCCTTGACTGGGTGGTGGGACCCTGTGAGGAAAGAGGTGGCGGCCCGATCCAAGTCGGGGCCTGGCTGAGATATGAGGAAACAGGAGCCAAGGGCAGGGCCTGGAGGCCAGGCCAACAGGAGGGGCACCCCCAGCCTTGGCCGGGCTCTCCAACGGTGACATTGTTGCTTTAGGGGACCTGGGACAGGTGACTGAATGTAATGGGAGTCTAAACTGGACCCTGAATGCGGCTTAAAGAAGGTGTGAAGGATGTTACTGAGACAGTGACAGTCATTGGAAGACAAACTCTGTGTCAGGATATCCTGCTCCCTCCATTTAAATCCCTGAGATCTGTGACCTTTACGTGGCTACGCAGGATTGTTAGAGCAGCTGCGTGCGGATATATCTGGGGCACAATTCAGTCTGCAGCCAACTTGCAAGTGGTTCCAGCAAACACACAGGTGTGCGCACAGGCAGGCACAGCACACACACAAACATATGCACGTGCACAGCACAAATATATTCACACACTAGCATGTGAACACACATGCACCCATATGCCCATGCACACACTAATGTGTGCAAGTTCACATACCTATCCACATGCACAGCATATTTATGCAAACAGGCACATGCACACGCATAGCACACACACAGGGAATAAAGTGAATCCGTAAAGCATTAATTCCTGAACACAAGTGAAGCTGACATGTATTTTTCCCTTTTCTTAGCCTTGATGTTTTCCACAACAAAAAAGTTTAAGAAAAAAGTTAATGGCAAATGACTTTTGATTCATAGGACTTTCTGATTTTATTCCACAAATATTATGACAGCAGAAATGAATGTAGATATTACATGTGTCCACTAAGGGAAGAATGGAGAAGAAAAACACGGTCCATCAATACAAGGGAATGCTATTCAGCCTAAAAAGGAAGTCAATTCTGACACAGGATGCAGCAGGGATGAACCTTGAGGGCATTATGCTCAGTGATGTAAGCTAGACACAAAAAAACAAACAGTGCTTGATCCACTCATACAAGGCCCCTAGAGCAGTCGGAAATATAGAGACATAAAGTAGGATGTTGAGGGCCAGAGGCTGAGGGAGGGACAATGGGGAGTGAGTGTTTAATGGGGACTGTTTCAATTTTGCAAGATGAAAAAGTTCTGGAGGATGATGGTGGTCAGGTTTGCACAACAGTGTGAATTATTTCCTGACCCTGAAATGTGCACTTAAAAATGGTTAAGATAGTACATTTTATGTTATGTGTACCAGACCACAATTTTTAAAACTTTTCCAAAAACAACAGGAAATAGTCCATGAATACCACAAGATGCACAACTTCACTAACAACAGAGGGATTAAAGCCATAAGAAAAATACTGTGCATACACCTACCAGAATGGCAGACATGAAAGACATAGTATCAAATATCAGCAGGATGTGGAGCAATGGAAAGCCTGGTACGCAACGGGGGGATGCAACCACTTCTGAAGCAATCGGGCCTCAGATAGCGAAGTCCGTGCACAGAGACCCACAGTGCTCCTCCCAGTTGAACACAAACCCACCAGCCCTGCACCAGGACACACGGACATGGACTGGCAGCCACAGGAGCCAAACCTGAAGGAACCTGAAGGCCATCACAGACGGATGCAGAAATGAACCATGCACGCTCCTATGAAGGAATATTCCACAGCAATGGAGTACATTTTGTTTAAAGGTAGTAAAACTATAAAAATTATTTTTTAAAGAAAACTATATTTACAAGATGAAAGAATCTATAATTCTGGCACCTAGGGATTGTCGAATGCTCCTAAAAATAGATTGCTGTGGAAACGTTTATTATAGGGAAATTGACATATTCTCTAGGAAGGACGCGGTGAATGGGCCTGCTACATTTTCTACATTGAAGACATGTACAGGTTTTGATTCTACTTCTGTTAAATCAAGTGGGGCTTCACTGGATTTCTGCTACTGCGGAGATAATCAAATTCTGGGTAGGGGTCAGGAGAAAATTAGTCATAGGTGTTCTTGTGTAGTAATTACTGTTGAAAGTGTAAATGATCCATTTACCAGTAAGACTGAGAATAGAATAACTGCTACATTACTTCATATGAGATGATCCTCTGTGCTATTGTTCCTGGAGCTCCAGTGAGTGAGTATTTTGAATGTGAAGTTCATCCAGATATGAGGATGGAATAAATGGCTAGGTGTGATATGGCTAATAGAAATAATATGCCTACATTTATACTAATTAGTGGATAAGATATGGGAAGAGGAATTCATGTTGTGAGAGGCAGGGTTATGGCTAGCATTGGGGCAATAATATATAAATTGATGATGTTGATGGACATAGTGGTTCTTTAATAAGTAATTGGAATGCCTCAGCAATGGGTTGTAATCATCCATGGGGGCTGATGATTTTTGGCCCTTTCTGGATTTGTATATAGCCTAGGATTTTCCATTTGGTTAATATGAGGAATGCTATGGTGAATTAAATTGGGTAATTTGTGAAAGAATGTTGATTATAAACATATTCTTAGGAAGAGGACTTGAACCAGTGCAGAAAAAGTTTCAGTTTTACATAATTACCGGGCTCTGCCAGCGTAACGAACCCTGTTCTACAGTAGGGTATGTATAAATTAATTGAATGTAGATTATATCATCATTTAGTTTGAAGACATTTTGTAAAGGAAGCCGTATTGCTCTTGTCCTTTCATACTGGAAGAAATCTGCAATAGACAGAAACCAACCAGGATGACTCCAGTCTGAACTCAGATCACGTGAGACTTTAATCGTTGAACAAACAGACAATTAATAGCAGTTATACCGTTGAAATGTCGTGATCCAGCATCAAGGTCATAAACCATATTGCCCATATGAACTCCAGAATACAATTACACTGTTATCCCTAGGAAAACTTGTTCCATTGACCAGTGTTTTAGAAGAACAGGTGATAAAGCATTTTGACTAGCTGGCCTAAATTTTAATCACTCAGAAGTGGTTTTATTCTCCCAAAAATAAATGGCGCATGGGCTCAAGACACACCTGCTTCAGTAGTTGTGGCGTGCAGACTCAGTAGTTGTGGCCCAATGGCTTAGTTGTTCCGTGGCACGTGAGATCTTCCCGGACCGGGGATCGAACCGGGTCCCCTGCATTGGCAGGCGAATTCTTAATCACTGCATCACCAGGGAAGTCCCAGATTCGCAGTCTCCCTTTTAATATACCTTAAGCCCAAAGAATCCATGGAAAATTGTTAGAGAAAATAAGGCAATAAAATATTGTAAGGACTATAACAGAAGCATATAGTACACAGTTCATATAGACACATCCCAAGCAGTTACAAAGTATATTAAAAGGGAGGCTGCAATTTTAAAAGAATAAGAAAAATTATACCCACAAACTCCCAATCTTTCCTGAAACGTTGCAATCTGAAACCCTATTGTAGGAAGCAGAAGATTCCAGGAGATATTCTACAAATGAAGCACTCCAAACCCTGTGGTTGGATAAGGAATTCTGGAAGGAAGGTATCCTCACCCAAGGAGAGCAGGTTCCTATACTTCTCTAACATCACATCCCTGTAAAATTCCCATTGATCTTGGTCCAGGCATTCTCACTCCTCTTGACAGAAATCTATGGCCACATCCTGGAATGTCAGCAGTCCCTGAAATTAAACGTACACATGCCATGTGGCCACGGGAAGTGTTCATAATATGACCCAAGAAGAAAACAGCAAGTTAAGAGAAGGTTTTAATTTAGAAGAGTCTCTTTAATTATCCACTAATACATATATATATATATATATATATATATATATATATATATATATATAATTTTTTTTTTTACAAAGTAACTTTCTCTACCTTATTTCTAACTACAAGAAAAGAGTATGGCATGTGATCCACAAAACCAGTATAGAGACTATACTTGTCTGGAAAAGAAATGATAAAATGATGGTTTCAACACAGGCATATGCATTTTTGAGTGTTTTATTTATATCAAACTGGATAAAATGTGTGTATTTCTCATAGAGAAAAGACCTGTCGAGGTAGAAATGTACCTTTCAACTATTCATGGGTACACGAATACACTGGGGAGATTGTAAAAGTGCAGATTGTGATTCAGTAGGTCCGGTGGGCATGAGTTCTATTTTTTTAACAAGCTGATTTTTAACTAGTGATGCCACAGTCTCTGATTCATTAACCACAACTGTGAATATCAGAGACATAATTAGAAAGGTAAAAATTCTCATTTAATTTTGAACTTAAAGTGTTTTATGGATTTTAAACCTTTAATAGAAAAGTGAGCACAGCAGCAACAATCATTTGTGAGTATTTACTATAGACTGTGTATCTTTCTAGTTTTTTTGTGTAGGATTCCAGGAAAAAGGCCTGGGCTGCGGCCACAATGGGCGTGGCCCCCAGGCCGGGCCGCCCCTCCAGGACCCCCGACGGGGCCCTGCGCTCCTGGCGGCTCCCTCCCCCGCCGCCCCGCTCCCTCCCGGAAGGCCTTGGGGCAGAGCGGTCCCACCCACTGCGCGCTGAACAGAGCCCGCGTTTCCTCAGAGCTGGAACTCCCGGCTCAGGCGGGGTCTCTTCCCTCCGCCTTCACGGAACTGCCCCGGAGCCCGAGGGCAGGGCGACCTCACTGAGGCTGCCGGCTCTGGAGGTGCCCCGGCGGCCGAAGCCATGACAGTCGCGGGGACGGCGGGCTGGGTAAGTGGGCGACGACCCTCCGCCTGGTCCGGTGCCCGGGCGGCAGCACAAGACCAGCTTCTGAGGGGCAGGGGTTCGCTGCCACCCGCCGCTGCTGTGCAGAAAGAGCGGCCTCCAGCGTCTGGTTCCCGGGAACTTTGGTCCGTCCTCTCGCCCCTGCCCTCGTCCTGGCTCGCGAGACCTGGTGGGCGTGAGGAGGGGGTCGGCCTGAGCGTCCTGAGGGGAAACGGGGCAAGGGAGGCGCAGGGTCCGGCTGCAGCGTCAGCGCCCCTCTTCCCGACTGCGGGGAAAGCGGCTGAAAACTCCTCCCGAGGCGCGCAGGCCCCTTATTCAGCCGAGTCCCTCTGCGCTCCTTCCTTCCTGAGTTAAAGTACCGGGGGGAGGGGACAGGGCAGGGAACTGGCGCAGGTAATGGGGAACATCCAAAGGTGATTGTTAACTAAGGAAAACCAGCTCTCCCAAGGTCAGGAATGCGGCGCTTTTCTTTGCCTGGGCTCACTGAATTCCTTCCTTTGATATGCACCTCAGCTCTCTGGGGCCTGCATTCTGTATTTGCATATCCTGAGTGCCTCAGGGCCCGCCGGCTCACATTGGAGGGCTGCAAGTGCTGAAGACTGTGACATCGTTTGTTTACTGATAGGGCAAGAACTATTCCATTTCTCACAGGCTTGAGGGGCAGACAGTGGAAAAAAGTCAGAGAATCTCACTCGGCCTGTACTTTGGTTTACATATAGATAATATTTATACTTAACTGTGCTAATAGAGGTTCTCAAGTCCAATCAACTTGTACTACTGCCCTCTATGTATCAATTTCATCAATATCATAAGATAAATGCCTATAGAATTGACTTAATCCATTTAAATAGGATAATGATTTTGAAAGGAAACATAATAGAAATATAACAACGAAACCTTTACCACTAAAGGCTGGGTCTGGAACACCCTAAATAAATGTTCCATTGTTAAAATATTGAAAGATGTAGTCAATAGAAATATCAACAAAAATGACAAATAATAAGGGTAGCAGAATGTTGAAATGTTCTATCTTTATCATTAAAGTGGCAGAAAATCATTTATTAGTAGGCACTGGGGGCAGAAGATGCCTGATTTTATATCTGTGTCATATTTGTGCAGTTGTTTCAACAAGTAACTTAAAGACAAAATGGAAAAACAAGGAGGTTTGTGCCTGAGATCATGTTGATGTGAAACCAGGGATGGCCACCTTGTGCCAGGTGAGTTAAGTTTACCTGGCAGGTAGACCGCAGAGCTCCTGGGAAGCAAGGGTTGGAATTTTTCTGCTGGGTGCCCCTTAGGTTCTGTGACTTGACTGACTGTGAGTCATGTTTCGGGAAAGACCTGATCACAGGAAAAGGGTGGGAATAGAGTGATTTGGGGAGCAGCTAACAACATTCATCACAGCTCACGGCCTGAATGAATTTTAAAGAAACAGGAAAACAAATGCTTCTTATGGAATCAGAGAATGTGAGGGCTGGACAATCCCAGAAAATGAGGAACACCCATCCCATTTTCCAGATGACAAAACAGAGGTCCAGCAAGGTGAAATCCCTCACCCAAGTTGCACCCGTCTCTCCTCCCCACTACGTGGTTCATGAAAGCAGGACTCTTCCTGTCTTGATCACTGCTGAGCCCCAAAAAGGGCCAGGCATCTAGCAGCTGCTCCAAAAATTTGGGTTGACTGTAGGAACAATGCTATTTCTTTCTTTCTCACTCTTATTCAGGATTGTGCCAAGAACTCCCCAGGTTGCAATGTAATTCGATAAATGTAAATATTAATTGAGTTTTGTTGTGATGAGGACTTAGGCTTTGAAGGTAACAGACTTGGTTCAGATCTTGGTTCTGCCACTCCATAGCTGTTTGGCTTTGGGAAAATTACTAAACCTCTCTGAGATTATTTCCTCCTTTGTAAAGTGGGGATAAATCTATCTGAGCCAGCAGAGCAGCTGCATGAGAGATGTGCACTAAATATTGGTCTTTCTCACTCTCCTACGCCATCTCTCTGTTCTTCCCAGAGAAGCTGTACAGAAGGATATAGTACTTTTGTTTAAAATAGTTAACTAATTAATTAATTAATTTGTTTTTGGCTGCGTTGGGTCTTCGTTGCTATGCGCAGGCTTTGCCTAGTTGCGGCAAGCGGGGGCTACTCTTTGTTGCGGTGCGCGGGCTTCTCATTGCGGTGGCTTCTCTTGCTAGCCTTAACCCCAATGCTAGCCTTAACCCTGGCTCTCACAACATGAATTCCTCTTCCCATATCTTATCCACTAATTAATATAAATGTAGGCATATTATTTCTATTAGCCATATCACACCTAGCCATTTACTCCATCCTCAGATCTGGATGAACTTCACATTCAAAATACTCACTCACTGGAGCTCTAGGAGCAATAGCACAATCATCTCATATGAAGTAATGTAGCAGTTATTCTATTCTCAGTCTTACTGATAAATGGATCATTTACACTTTCAACAGTAATTATTACACAAGAACACCTATGACTAATTTTCTCCTGACCCCTACCCAGAATTTGATTATCTCCGCAGTAGCCGAAATCCAACGAAGCCCCACTTGATTTCACGGAAGTAGCATCAAAACCTGTATATGTCTTCAATGTAGAAAATGTAGCAGGCCCATTCACCCCGTCCCTCCTAGAGAATATGTCAATGTCCCTATAATAAAATTTCCACAGCAATCTATTTTTAGGAGCATTCGACAATCCCTAGGTGCCAGAATTATATACAGCCCAAGTCATCATTAAAACTCATCTAACAATCTCCTTTCTATGAATTTGAGCCTCCTACCTACAATTTTGATATGATCAACGCATACATCTCTTATGAAAAGTGTTTTTACGACTAACATTAATCTTATGTATATGAGAGTTTTCACTACTTGTCATCATACCAGGCAACCCACCACAAATTTAAGAAATATGTCTGACAAAAGAGTTACTTTGATAGAGTAAATCTTAGAGGTTTCAATGCTCTGATTCCTGGAATTGAATTCTTCCTAATAATTTTACATTCTCCATGCTACCTACCACATTACACCACATGCTATATAGTAAAGTTCTCTAAGTAAGCTACAGGCCCATACCCCAAAAATATTTTTGTATATCCTTCCTGTGCTAATAAACTCTCATTGTTTTTACCATCATTCTACTGACCATTTTCTCAGGAAATATAATTGTATAACAAGCTCACACTGGTTAATGGTATCCCCATTCTAATAAAAAACATGAACCCATAAGCTACAGAAGCATCCAACAAATATTTCCTAAAACAGTCCACCACATCAATACTACTTATAATGGCTATTATCATTAATCTAATATACTCTGGTCAAAGAGCACAATGAATAACAAGAATCTTTAATCCAGCAGCATCCACCCTCATGACAATCGCCCTTGTCACAAAAGTAGGACTTTCCCCATTTCACTTCTGAGTGCCTGAAGTCACACGAGGCATCCCATGAACAGCAGACCTGATGCTATCAACATGACAAAATTGCACCCCTATCAGTTTTATACCACAGGTCACCTTCCATCAACCTAAATATACTATTAATCATAGTGATATTATAAATCATAGCTGGAGGCTGAGGCAGACTTCGCCATACTCACCTGGAAAATATTACACCCTCCTCATCAATTGCCCATATAGGATGAATAACAGCTATTATAATGTATATTCAGATTATAACAATCCTAACCATACTAATTTATATCATAACAACACTGTCTTCTTCTTATTTATGCCCAGATCATGTACTACAAGAGTATCATTATCACACGCATGAGATAAAACACCTCCCATCACAATCATTTTCCTCACCATTATAGTATCATTAGGACATCGCCCATCACTATCAGGCTTTCTACCCAAATGAATAATTATCCAAGAGATAACAAAAACGACAACATCATTCTACCAACACTAATAGCCATCATAGCAGTCCTCAGCATATATTTCTACTTGCAGCTAACATACTCCACATCACTAACTATATTCCCTTCATTAAACAACACAAACACAAAGCAATTTGAACATACAAAGAAATAACCTTCCTATCATTACCAATCATAATACCCACACGGTTACTACACACAACACCCATTCTATCGGTGCTGGACTAGGAATTTAGGTTAGTTCAGACCAAGAGCTTTCAAAACCCTAAACAAGTGAAATTTACTTAATTCCTAAAAATAAGGATTGCAAGACTTTATTCTACATCAATTGAATGTAAAGCAAACACTGTATTGAAGCCAAATCTTTACGAGATTGATGAGTTTTAACCCCAGGAAACTTTAGTTAACAGGCAAATCCTCTAGTCAACTGACTTCAGTCTACTTCTCCTTCATTTGAGAAAGAAAAAAAGAAAAAAAAAAAAAAGGCAGGATAATCACTGGCAGAATTGAAGCTGCTTCTCTGAAGTTACAATTCAATTTGTTGATTCACCACAGGGTTTGCCAGAAAGAGGGCTCAATCTCTGTCTTTAGATTTACAGTCTAATTCTAACTCAGTCATTTTACCTCTGTTCATACACTGCTGATTATTTTCAACAAATCACAAAGATATCGGCATTTTATATTTACTATTTGGTGCTTGAGCTGGAGTAGCAGGCAGCACCTTAATTATATTAATCCAGGCTGAGCTATGCTGACCTGGACCGCTACTTGGAGATGCCCAAATCTGTAAGGTTGTCATAACAGTCCCTGCACTTGTAATAATTTTCTTTATAGCTGTACCCGTTATGATTGCAGGCTTTGAAAACTGACTTGGGCCATTAATAACTCGGACAACTGAAGTAGCATTTCCCCCAATAAATCATATAAACTTTTGACTACTTCCCCCATCATTCTTACTCCTACTCATATCACCAATAGTAGAAGCTGGTTCTGGTACCAGTGGGACGGTGTATTCAGCTCTAGCCTGCAATCTGGCCCATGCAGGAGCCTCTGGCGACCTAACTGTTTTCTCCTTACATTTAGCAGGTGTCTCCTCAATTCTTGGTATTATTACTTTTATTACTATTGTCTTTAATACAAAACCAGCAGTCATATCCCAATACCAAACACCATTATTTGTTTAATCTTCCCCAACTATAGCCATATTACTATAATTACCAATCTCAGTCCAAGCAGCCAGAATTGCCATGCTGTTAAGAGATAGAAATCTAAACACTACTTTCTTTGACCCTGCAGGAGGAGACCGAATCCTATACCAACACCTCTTTTGATACTTTGCTCACCCTGAAGTCTGTATTCATGGCCTAACAGGGTTTGTTATAAACTCACATAGCATTACCTACTATTTAGGACAAAAATTGCCTTTCAGCTATCTGGGAATAGTATGAGTCATGTCCACTGGTTTTTTAGGAGTTCTCTTGTGGGCCCATCATATGTTTACCATAGGGATAGCTGTGGACTCAGGAGCATACTTTGCATCAGCTACCGTAATTACTTCTATCCCTACAGGAGTAAAAGTATCTAGCTGATTAGCAACTCTTTATTTAATTTTTCTTTTTCTTTTCTTTTCTTTTTTTTTTTGGCTGAGTTGGGTCTTGGTTGCTGCGCATGGGCTTTCTCTGGTTGCGGTGAGCGGCAGCTACTCTTCGTTGCGGTGTGCGGCCCTTTCATTGCAGTGGCTTCTCTTGTTGCAGAGCACGGCCTCTAGGCGCGTGGGCTTCAGTAGTTGTGGCTTGCGGGCTCTAGAGGGCAGGCTCAGTAGTTGTGGCACACGGGCTTTTTGCTCCGCGGCATGTGGAATCTTCCCAGACAAGGGCTCGAACCCGTGTCCCCTGCATTGGCAGACGAATTCTTAACCACTGCGTCACCAGGGAAGTCCCTGGTTAGCAACTGTTCACGGAGGTAATACTATATGACCTCCTACTATATTATGAGTTTTAGGCTTTAGTTTTTCTTTTTACAGTAGGTGGTTTGACAGGAATCATCTTAGCCAACTCATCCCCAGACATTGTCCTCCAGGATACATACTATGTAGTAGCACACTTCCATGACCTAATGTCCATGGGAGCAGTCTTCACTATTATAGGAGGCTTTCTACACTGATTCCCACTATTCTTAGGTTATACAGTTAACTCAGCATGAGCAAAAATTCACCTCACAAGTATATTTGTAGTAGTAAATATGACTTCCTGCAGCACTTTCGTGGCCTCTCAGGGATGTCACTACGTTAGTCTGAGTACCCTGAGGCACACACAACATGAAATATTTTGTCTTTAGGCTCATTCATCTCAGTAGCAGCAGTAATGCTAATAATCTTCATACTTTGAAAAGCATTTGTGTCTAAACAAGAAGTCTTAGCAGTGGGAATTGCTACTCCTAACCTAGAATGGTTACACGGATGTCCTCCACCATATCCTACGTTTCAAGATCCTACCTATGTAAATGTAAAATAAGGAAGGACTCAAGTCCTTTTCAACCAGTTTCAAGCCAACACCATAACAATTATGTCTTCCTCAATAAATGAGATAAAAGTAAAGAGTGATGTAGCTTTGTCAAAGTTAAATGATAGGCTAAAATCCTGTATATGACTAAGGCATATCAATTTCATCTAGGCTCTCAAGATACAACATCACCGATTATGGAAGAACTTTTACATTTTCTTCATCACACATTAATAGTGATTTTTAAAATAAGTTCTCTAGTCCTCTATATCATTTCACTAATATTGACATCTAAACTCATATGCATACAATAGATGCACAGGTAGAGAAATTGTGAACAATTTACTAGCTATTATTGTAATCTTAAATGCCCTATCATCATTGTGTATCCTTTACATGATACATGAAATCAATAACTCTTCCCAAACCATAAAAACTATGGGTCAGTAACGATACTGAAGCTACAAATACACAGATTACGAAGATTTAAATGTTGACTCCTCTGTAATCCCCACATCAGAGCTAAAACCAGGAGAATAATGACTAATAGAAGTCAACAACCGAGTAGTTAGGGATAGTCATTGAATATTAGTTTCATCTGAAATTGTTGTACACTCCGGAGTTGTTCCTTCTCAGGCCTAAAAGAAACTGCTATCCCAGGACGCCTAACTTAAAGAATCCTAATATCAACAGGACCAGGCCTATGTTGTGGACAAGAGAGCTCGTTTTCCTGAGTTCAAAGACAGGACAGAGGGATATGTCTTAGATATGGGGTGAATCTGCAGCCCATGGGGATGCACTCTCCAAGCTCCAGTATAGGAATGGGGCCTCTAGGGTCCCAGGCCACCCACCACGCCCTCTGGAGCAGGATCTGGGCAACATTCCCTGTCAGTGATGAGGCAGCCCTAGCACTTGTCACGGCCCGATGTCGTGTCCTATGTGGGCCCCATGCTCTTGGGACCACACCTCACACTCTGCAGGTCCATGCTACAGGGTCCTTCATGCCTCAGGAGTAGAGACCACACAGCAAGCAGTTCCCTCCGCAACCAGCAGGAGGAGGGGAGGAGAACAGGGGCACCAGGGGACTCTCATTCAGACAACAACACCCCAGCGGTGCCAGCGGGGACAGTGATGATGCAGATGAGGCACAGACCAAGAGATGGGACCAGAGGACCCAAAAGGCAGCTGGTCAGGTCCTGGCTCACCTGCACCCCGGACACCTTTGTCCCGCATACACCCCCTTCCTCATACACCCTCTCCTTAAATGCAGATTCTTCAGATGCGAACAGGCAGCGCTTCAGACTGAAAGTCAGCTCTTCCAAAATGACCCGTCAGCAAACACTGCAGGATTCCACTCCAGTGGGTGCCCTGGAGTCGACAACTCAGGGACTGAAGTGGCTATCGGTGCCAGGGGCAGTGGGAGGGAATGGGGAATGAGACTTTCATGGTTGTGGAATTTTGGTTTTGCAGGACGAAAAGTTCTAGTGATGGTGGTGATGGCTCCACGAGAAAGTGAATCTATCTGATGCCTCAGAAACGTGCACTTAAAATGGTGATGATGGTAAAGGGTATGTGACGTGTGTTTTATCTCACTTAAAATAAATTCTTAAAATAATGTCTTGTTAATTGAGATTCCATTTCGACTCCCCTTCATCACAAATGTCGGAGGCCCAGACACAGTCCCCTACCTTAGGGGCCATCACGGTACCCTCACAGAGCACGTGGGAGACCATTCTTAGGGGGGGCTAGTCTGTGCTCACCTGACCTCTGTCCAGGGGGACCCAGGCAGTGGTGACCCCCATAGATTAGACATATGATATGCTATAGTATTAATACGATACCACCAAGTGTTGTCACTCACCGGAACACAGAGCAGCAACCCACTCGAACATTCTTGACCTCATATGTTTGTGACAAGATGAAGAGAAGAAAAGGAACCACAGGTTAATCAGGACAACACCCTTAATGCAGAGGTTGGAAATCTCAAAGGGGACAGGACACACTGCAGGCAAAGAGCGCATATGCGGTCTCCCTATCCATGTGATCCTGACCCATGCAGGTATGGTGAGACCCACACAGTCCCCGCACCCTATACCTGGGGCCACACATCCACACTCACCAGGGTGACCCACCTCCCCAGACCCCTCCACCTGGGTCACATGTCCACAGTCCCAGGGTGACCTCACCTCCCCAGACCCTGCACCTGGGGTCACACGTCCCCTTGGTCAGGACACCATGGCTCTGCAGGGGGCTCCCCCAATGTGGAAACAAGCTGGGTCCCTGGGACCTCCTGGGATGGGAAAAAGTGTCAGGTGGGTCTCCTTTCCCCACACTTGGCCCAGAGGAGTCCTCCTGTCCTCACTTTGGTTCTGTGTGATTTTAACTGTTTGTACAGCTTTCATACTAGAGTTGAACACACGACCCTGGTGCTGGCATGTTCAGTCCTTTCTCGTCTCACTTACATGCTGAGAAAACATACAGGAGAGCAGGGCAGAAAGCCGAGGGGCAGCTCTGGACTCTGCTGAGTAGGGACGGTAGACTGGAGGGAGAGCTCAGCAGCAGCCTCAGCTGTCACCCATCGGCCTTTTGCCCGATCTGCGTGCCCTGCAATCAATTCAGCAGCTAAACCTGCTTCCCTATGCACCATGCACGTGCTGGTAAATTGGAATTATTGCCAGGTAGTCCTCCTGAGGATTCTCCATGAGCCCCAGGGAAGGTGAACCTTGGCAGGGATTAAGACTAAGGCCCCGACCATAGCACTGACCCTTGGGAGGACCAGGTCACCACACTCAGAAGAGAGGCTGTTATGTAGACAAGCCCACCTCATCTCCAGACCCTAGACATCTAAGCACTGACATTCAGATGCAGGCACGGAGCTTCCCAGTACTGAGGCCAGGCCGGGTCTCTACCCAGGTCCCCATAGTCCTAGCGTACACAGAACATGGTCAGGTCTAAATCTTCTTATTATAGACAACACATGGTCAGCTCTAAACATAATCAGTAGACAGGACATGCAGAGGTCTAAATCTACCATGTAGACACAACTTGATCATGTTTAAACTAGCTTAGGGCTGACCTCATAGGGGGTACAGATCACACACATGGGTCTCTCATCTTTGGACACCCACGTCAGGAAACTGAACAAAATCTTTGTCATTAAACATTTCAACAGGTAAAACAGAAATGTTCCCAATTTCTCTGGCCACCTGATGGTCAGGATCCACGGGCGAGCCACGAACTTCTTAGAGTGCAGCCCAGTCTGCTGCCAGGACAGACAAGAAGTGGCCTGATTCCAGACTCCCAGGCTTCCAGAAGGAGGTGGCCACACTGCAAGCCAGGTCAGGAGAGTCCTGCATGGTCCGGGCCGGGAGATCCGGTCTGTCCATTCGGCTGGCCGATTCCGGGCGGGGCGCTCAGGGCCGCTGAGAGCCCTGCACTCAGGTCCTGCTTCCCTGCAGCGTGTGCGTGTGCGTGTGCGTGTGCGTGTGTGTGTGTGTGTAGAGGGGGCGGTGGCTGACGGCTCCCATGGTTCCCAACCCGGGCACCGCGCTGTCTTCGAGGGGAGGCACGGGGAGAGGTAGGGGCACAGAAGCCGTTGGAGAGGAGAACCCACCGCGGAACTCCTTGCACACTGGCTCGCCCCACCCGGAGACCCGCCTGCCCATCGTGGGCCGCATGTCGCCCCCCAGTCCCCCACCCCCGAGGGCAGGGTGCCTGCTCTTTCAACAGCACAGGGTCTCACATGAAGGAGACCCAGTGTGGACTGTCAGCCCCCAACTCCTGATGCTGTGTTTAGGGGGAGAATGAACCCCCTTGACTGGGTGATGGGACCCTGTGAGGAAAGAGGTGGCGGCCCGATCCAAGTCGGGGCCTGGCTGAGATATGAGGAAACAGGAGCCAAGGGCAGGGCCTGGAGGCCAGGCCAACAGGAGGGGCACCCCCAGCCTTGGCCGGGCTCTCCAACGGTGACATTGTTGCTTTAGGGGACCTGGGACAGGTGACTGAATGTAATGGGAGTCTAAACTGGACCCTGAATGCGGCTTAAAGAAGGTGTGAAGGATGTTACTGAGACAGTGACAGTCATTGGAAGACAAACTCTGTGTCAGGATATCCTGCTCCCTCCATTTAAATCCCTGAGATCTGTGACCTTTACGTGGCTACGCAGGATTGTTAGAGCAGCTGCGTGCGGATATATCTGGGGCACAATTCAGTCTGCAGCCAACTTGCAAGTGGTTCCAGCAAACACACAGGTGTGCGCACAGGCAGGCACAGCACACACACAAACATATGCACGTGCACAGCACAAATATATTCACACACTAGCATGTGAACACACATGCACCCATATGCCCATGCACACACTAATGTGTGCAAGTTCACATACCTATCCACATGCACAGCATATTTATGCAAACAGGCACATGCACACGCATAGCACACACACAGGGAATAAAGTGAATCCGTAAAGCATTAATTCCTGAACACAAGTGAAGCTGACATGTATTTTTCCCTTTTCTTAGCCTTGATGTTTTCCACAACAAAAAAGTTTAAGAAAAAAGTTAATGGCAAATGACTTTTGATTCATAGGACTTTCTGATTTTATTCCACAAATATTATGACAGCAGAAATGAATGTAGATATTACATGTGTCCACTAAGGGAAGAATGGAGAAGAAAAACACGGTCCATCAATACAAGGGAATGCTATTCAGCCTAAAAAGGAAGTCAATTCTGACACAGGATGCAGCAGGGATGAACCTTGAGGGCATTATGCTCAGTGATGTAAGCTAGACACAAAAAAACAAACAGTGCTTGATCCACTCATACAAGGCCCCTAGAGCAGTCGGAAATATAGAGACATAAAGTAGGATGTTGAGGGCCAGAGGCTGAGGGAGGGACAATGGGGAGTGAGTGTTTAATGGGGACTGTTTCAATTTTGCAAGATGAAAAAGTTCTGGAGGATGATGGTGGTCAGGTTTGCACAACAGTGTGAATTATTTCCTGACCCTGAAATGTGCACTTAAAAATGGTTAAGATAGTACATTTTATGTTATGTGTACCAGACCACAATTTTTAAAACTTTTCCAAAAACAACAGGAAATAGTCCATGAATACCACAAGATGCACAACTTCACTAACAACAGAGGGATTAAAGCCATAAGAAAAATACTGTGCATACACCTACCAGAATGGCAGACATGAAAGACATAGTATCAAATATCAGCAGGATGTGGAGCAATGGAAAGCCTGGTACGCAACGGGGGGATGCAACCACTTCTGAAGCAATCGGGCCTCAGATAGCGAAGTCCGTGCACAGAGACCCACAGTGCTCCTCCCAGTTGAACACAAACCCACCAGCCCTGCACCAGGACACACGGACATGGACTGGCAGCCACAGGAGCCAAACCTGAAGGAACCTGAAGGCCATCACAGACGGATGCAGAAATGAACCATGCACGCTCCTATGAAGGAATATTCCACAGCAATGGAGTACATTTTGTTTAAAGGTAGTAAAACTATAAAAATTATTTTTTAAAGAAAACTATATTTACAAGATGAAAGAATCTATAATTCTGGCACCTAGGGATTGTCGAATGCTCCTAAAAATAGATTGCTGTGGAAACGTTTATTATAGGGAAATTGACATATTCTCTAGGAAGGACGCGGTGAATGGGCCTGCTACATTTTCTACATTGAAGACATGTACAGGTTTTGATTCTACTTCTGTTAAATCAAGTGGGGCTTCACTGGATTTCTGCTACTGCGGAGATAATCAAATTCTGGGTAGGGGTCAGGAGAAAATTAGTCATAGGTGTTCTTGTGTAGTAATTACTGTTGAAAGTGTAAATGATCCATTTACCAGTAAGACTGAGAATAGAATAACTGCTACATTACTTCATATGAGATGATCCTCTGTGCTATTGTTCCTGGAGCTCCAGTGAGTGAGTATTTTGAATGTGAAGTTCATCCAGATATGAGGATGGAATAAATGGCTAGGTGTGATATGGCTAATAGAAATAATATGCCTACATTTATACTAATTAGTGGATAAGATATGGGAAGAGGAATTCATGTTGTGAGAGGCAGGGTTATGGCTAGCATTGGGGCAATAATATATAAATTGATGATGTTGATGGACATAGTGGTTCTTTAATAAGTAATTGGAATGCCTCAGCAATGGGTTGTAATCATCCATGGGGGCTGATGATTTTTGGCCCTTTCTGGATTTGTATATAGCCTAGGATTTTCCATTTGGTTAATATGAGGAATGCTATGGTGAATTAAATTGGGTAATTTGTGAAAGAATGTTGATTATAAACATATTCTTAGGAAGAGGACTTGAACCAGTGCAGAAAAAGTTTCAGTTTTACATAATTACCGGGCTCTGCCAGCGTAACGAACCCTGTTCTACAGTAGGGTATGTATAAATTAATTGAATGTAGATTATATCATCATTTAGTTTGAAGACATTTTGTAAAGGAAGCCGTATTGCTCTTGTCCTTTCATACTGGAAGAAATCTGCAATAGACAGAAACCAACCAGGATGACTCCAGTCTGAACTCAGATCACGTGAGACTTTAATCGTTGAACAAACAGACAATTAATAGCAGTTATACCGTTGAAATGTCGTGATCCAGCATCAAGGTCATAAACCATATTGCCCATATGAACTCCAGAATACAATTACACTGTTATCCCTAGGAAAACTTGTTCCATTGACCAGTGTTTTAGAAGAACAGGTGATAAAGCATTTTGACTAGCTGGCCTAAATTTTAATCACTCAGAAGTGGTTTTATTCTCCCAAAAATAAATGGCGCATGGGCTCAAGACACACCTGCTTCAGTAGTTGTGGCGTGCAGACTCAGTAGTTGTGGCCCAATGGCTTAGTTGTTCCGTGGCACGTGAGATCTTCCCGGACCGGGGATCGAACCGGGTCCCCTGCATTGGCAGGCGAATTCTTAATCACTGCATCACCAGGGAAGTCCCAGATTCGCAGTCTCCCTTTTAATATACCTTAAGCCCAAAGAATCCATGGAAAATTGTTAGAGAAAATAAGGCAATAAAATATTGTAAGGACTATAACAGAAGCATATAGTACACAGTTCATATAGACACATCCCAAGCAGTTACAAAGTATATTAAAAGGGAGGCTGCAATTTTAAAACAATAAGAAAAATTATACCCACAAACTCCCAATCTTTCCTGAAACGTTGCAATCTGAAACCCTATTGTAGGAAGCAGAAGATTCCAGGAGATATTCTACAAATGAAGCACTCCAAACCCTGTGGTTGGATAAGGAATTCTGGAAGGAAGGTATCCTCACCCAAGGAGAGCAGGTTCCTATACTTCTCTAACATCACATCCCTGTAAAATTCCCATTGATCTTGGTCCAGGCATTCTCACTCCTCTTGACAGAAATCTATGGCCACATCCTGGAATGTCAGCAGTCCCTGAAATTAAACGTACACATGCCATGTGGCCACGGGAAGTGTTCATAATATGACCCAAGAAGAAAACAGCAAGTTAAGAGAAGGTTTTAATTTAGAAGAGTCTCTTTAATTATCCACTAATACATATATATATATATATATATATATATATATATATATATATATATATAATTTTTTTTTTTACAAAGTAACTTTCTCTACCTTATTTCTAACTACAAGAAAAGAGTATGGCATGTGATCCACAAAACCAGTATAGAGACTATACTTGTCTGGAAAAGAAATGATAAAATGATGGTTTCAACACAGGCATATGCATTTTTGAGTGTTTTATTTATATCAAACTGGATAAAATGTGTGTATTTCTCATAGAGAAAAGACCTGTCGAGGTAGAAATGTACCTTTCAACTATTCATGGGTACACGAGTACACTGGGGAGATTGTAAAAGTGCAGATTGTGATTCAGTAGGTCCGGTGGGCATGAGTTCTATTTTTTTAACAAGCTGATTTTTAACTAGTGATGCCACAGTCTCTGATTCATTAACCACAACTGTGAATATCAGAGACATAATTAGAAAGGTAAAAATTCTCATTTAATTTTGAACTTAAAGTGTTTTATGGATTTTAAACCTTTAATAGAAAAGTGAGCACAGCAGCAACAATCATTTGTGAGTATTTACTATAGACTGTGTATCTTTCTAGTTTTTTTGTGTAGGATTCCAGGAAAAAGGCCTGGGCTGCGGCCACAATGGGCGTGGCCCCCAGGCCGGGCCGCCCCTCCAGGACCCCCGACGGGGCCCTGCGCTCCTGGCGGCTCCCTCCCCCGCCGCCCCGCTCCCTCCCGGAAGGCCTTGGGGCAGAGCGGTCCCACCCACTGCGCGCTGAACAGAGCCCGCGTTTCCTCAGAGCTGGAACTCCCGGCTCAGGCGGGGTCTCTTCCCTCCGCCTTCACGGAACTGCCCCGGAGCCCGAGGGCAGGGCGACCTCACTGAGGCTGCCGGCTCTGGAGGTGCCCCGGCGGCCGAAGCCATGACAGTCGCGGGGACGGCGGGCTGGGTAAGTGGGCGACGACCCTCCGCCTGGTCCGGTGCCCGGGCGGCAGCACAAGACCAGCTTCTGAGGGGCAGGGGTTCGCTGCCACCCGCCGCTGCTGTGCAGAAAGAGCGGCCTCCAGCGTCTGGTTCCCGGGAACTTTGGTCCGTCCTCTCGCCCCTGCCCTCGTCCTGGCTCGCGAGACCTGGTGGGCGTGAGGAGGGGGTCGGCCTGAGCGTCCTGAGGGGAAACGGGGCAAGGGAGGCGCAGGGTCCGGCTGCAGCGTCAGCGCCCCTCTTCCCGACTGCGGGGAAAGCGGCTGAAAACTCCTCCCGAGGCGCGCAGGCCCCTTATTCAGCCGAGTCCCTCTGCGCTCCTTCCTTCCTGAGTTAAAGTACCGGGGGGAGGGGACAGGGCAGGGAACTGGCGCAGGTAATGGGGAACATCCAAAGGTGATTGTTAACTAAGGAAAACCAGCTCTCCCAAGGTCAGGAATGCGGCGCTTTTCTTTGCCTGGGCTCACTGAATTCCTTCCTTTGATATGCACCTCAGCTCTCTGGGGCCTGCATTCTGTATTTGCATATCCTGAGTGCCTCAGGGCCCGCCGGCTCACATTGGAGGGCTGCAAGTGCTGAAGACTGTGACATCCTTTGTTTACTGATAGGGCAAGAACTATTCCATTTCTCACAGGCTTGAGGGGCAGACAGTGGAAAAAAGTCAGAGAATCTCACTCGGCCTGTACTTTGGTTTACATATAGATAATATTTATACTTAACTGTGCTAATAGAGGTTCTCAAGTCCAATCAACTTGTACTACTGCCCTCTATGTATCAATTTCATCAATATCATAAGATAAATGCCTATAGAATTGACTTAATCCATTTAAATAGGATAATGATTTTGAAAGGAAACATAATAGAAATATAACAACGAAACCTTTACCACTAAAGGCTGGGTCTGGAACACCCTAAATAAATGTTCCATTGTTAAAATATTGAAAGATGTAGTCAATAGAAATATCAACAAAAATGACAAATAATAAGGGTAGCAGAATGTTGAAATGTTCTATCTTTATCATTAAAGTGGCAGAAAATCATTTATTAGTAGGCACTGGGGGCAGAAGATGCCTGATTTTATATCTGTGTCATATTTGTGCAGTTGTTTCAACAAGTAACTTAAAGACAAAATGGAAAAACAAGGAGGTTTGTGCCTGAGATCATGTTGATGTGAAACCAGGGATGGCCACCTTGTGCCAGGTGAGTTAAGTTTACCTGGCAGGTAGACCGCAGAGCTCCTGGGAAGCAAGGGTTGGAATTTTTCTGCTGGGTGCCCCTTAGGTTCTGTGACTTGACTGACTGTGAGTCATGTTTCGGGAAAGACCTGATCACAGGAAAAGGGTGGGAATAGAGTGATTTGGGGAGCAGCTAACAACATTCATCACAGCTCACGGCCTGAATGAATTTTAAAGAAACAGGAAAACAAATGCTTCTTATGGAATCAGAGAATGTGAGGGCTGGACAATCCCAGAAAATGAGGAACACCCATCCCATTTTCCAGATGACAAAACAGAGGTCCAGCAAGGTGAAATCCCTCACCCAAGTTGCACCCGTCTCTCCTCCCCACTACGTGGTTCATGAAAGCAGGACTCTTCCTGTCTTGATCACTGCTGAGCCCCAAAAAGGGCCAGGCATCTAGCAGCTGCTCCAAAAATTTGGGTTGACTGTAGGAACAATGCTATTTCTTTCTTTCTCACTCTTATTCAGGATTGTGCCAAGAACTCCCCAGGTTGCAATGTAATTCGATAAATGTAAATATTAATTGAGTTTTGTTGTGATGAGGACTTAGGCTTTGAAGGTAACAGACTTGGTTCAGATCTTGGTTCTGCCACTCCATAGCTGTTTGGCTTTGGGAAAATTACTAAACCTCTCTGAGATTATTTCCTCCTTTGTAAAGTGGGGATAAATCTATCTGAGCCAGCAGAGCAGCTGCATGAGAGATGTGCACTAAATATTGGTCTTTCTCACTCTCCTACGCCATCTCTCTGTTCTTCCCAGAGAAGCTGTACAGAAGGATATAGTACTTTTGTTTAAAATAGTTAACTAATTAATTAATTAATTTGTTTTTGGCTGCGTTGGGTCTTCGTTGCTATGCGCAGGCTTTGCCTAGTTGCGGCAAGCGGGGGCTACTCTTTGTTGCGGTGCGCGGGCTTCTCATTGCGGTGGCTTCTCTTGCTAGCCTTAACCCCAATGCTAGCCTTAACCCTGGCTCTCACAACATGAATTCCTCTTCCCATATCTTATCCACTAATTAATATAAATGTAGGCATATTATTTCTATTAGCCATATCACACCTAGCCATTTACTCCATCCTCAGATCTGGATGAACTTCACATTCAAAATACTCACTCACTGGAGCTTTAGGAGCAATAGCACAATCATCTCATATGAAGTAATGTAGCAGTTATTCTATTCTCAGTCTTACTGATAAATGGATCATTTACACTTTCAACAGTAATTATTACACAAGAACACCTATGACTAATTTTCTCCTGACCCCTACCCAGAATTTGATTATCTCCGCAGTAGCCGAAATCCAACGAAGCCCCACTTGATTTCACGGAAGTAGCATCAAAACCTGTATATGTCTTCAATGTAGAAAATGTAGCAGGCCCATTCACCCCGTCCCTCCTAGAGAATATGTCAATGTCCCTATAATAAAATTTCCACAGCAATCTATTTTTAGGAGCATTCGACAATCCCTAGGTGCCAGAATTATATACAGCCCAAGTCATCATTAAAACTCATCTAACAATCTCCTTTCTATGAATTTGAGCCTCCTACCTACAATTTTGATATGATCAACGCATACATCTCTTATGAAAAGTGTTTTTACGACTAACATTAATCTTATGTATATGAGAGTTTTCACTACTTGTCATCATACCAGGCAACCCACCACAAATTTAAGAAATATGTCTGACAAAAGAGTTACTTTGATAGAGTAAATCATAGAGGTTTCAATGCTCTGATTCCTAGAATTGAATTCTTCCTAATAATTTTACATTCTCCATGCTACCTACCACATTACACCACATGCTATATAGTAAAGTTCTCTAAGTAAGCTACAGGCCCATACCCCAAAAATATTTTTGTATATCCTTCCTGTGCTAATAAACTCTCATTGTTTTTACCATCATTCTACTGATCATTTTCTCAGGAAATATAATTGTATAACAAGCTCACACTGGTTAATGGTATCCCCATTCTTATAAAAAACATGAACCCATAAGCTACAGAAGCATCCAACAAATATTTCCTAAAACAGTTCACCACATCAATACTACTTATAATGGCTATTATCATTAATCTAATATACTCTGGTCAAAGAGCACAATGAATAACAAGAATCTTTAATCCAGCAGCATCCACCCTCATGACAATCGCCCTTGTCACAAAAGTAGGACTTTCCCCATTTCACTTCTGAGTGCCTGAAGTCACACGAGGCATCCCATGAACAGCAGACCTGATGCTATCAACATGACAAAATTGCACCCCTATCAGTTTTATACCACAGGTCACCTTCCATCAACCTAAATATACTATTAATCATAGTGATATTATAAATCATAGCTGGAGGCTGAGGCAGACTTCGCCATACTCACCTGGAAAATATTACACCCTCCTCATCAATTGCCCATATAGGATGAATAACAGCTATCATAATGTATATTCAGATTATAACAATCCTAACCATACTAATTTATATCATAACAACACTGTCTTCTTCTTATTTATGCCCAGATCATGTACTACAAGAGTATCATTATCACACACATGAGATAAAACACCTCCCATCACAATCATTTTCCTCACCATTATAGTATCATTAGGACATCGCCCATCACTATCAGGCTTTCTACCCAAATGAATAATTATCCAAGAGATAACAAAAACGACAACATCATTCTACCAACACTAATAGCCATCATAGCAGTCCTCAGCATATATTTCTACTTGCAGCTAACATACTCCACATCACTAACTATATTCCCTTCATTAAACAACACAAACACAAAGCAATTTGAACATACAAAGAAATAACCTTCCTATCATTACCAATCATAATACCCACACGGTTACTACACACAACACCCATTCTATCGGTGCTGGACTAGGAATTTAGGTTAGTTCAGACCAAGAGCTTTCAAAACCCTAAACAAGTGAAATTTACTTAATTCCTAAAAATAAGGATTGCAAGACTTTATTCTACATCAATTGAATGTAAAGCAAACACTGTATTGAAGCCAAATCTTTACGAGATTGATGAGTTTTAACCCCAGGAAACTTTAGTTAACAGGCAAATCCTCTAGTCAACTGACTTCAGTCTACTTCTCCTTCATTTGAGAAAGAAAAAAAGAAAAAAAAAAAAAAAAGGCAGGATAATCACTGGCAGAATTGAAGCTGCTTCTCTGAAGTTACAATTCAATTTGTTGATTCACCACAGGGTTTGCCAGAAAGAGGGCTCAATCTCTGTCTTTAGATTTACAGTCTAATTCTAACTCAGTCATTTTACCTCTGTTCATACACTGCTGATTATTTTCAACAAATCACAAAGATATCGGCATTTTATATTTACTATTTGGTGCTTGAGCTGGAGTAGCAGGCAGCACCTTAATTATATTAATCCAGGTTGAGCTATGCTGACCTGGACCGCTACTTGGAGATGCCCAAATCTGTAAGGTTGTCATAACAGTCCCTGCACTTGTAATAATTTTCTTTATAGCTGTACCCGTTATGATTGCAGGCTTTGAAAACTGACTTGGGCCATTAATAACTCGGACAACTGAAGTAGCATTTCCCCCAATAAATCATATAAACTTTTGACTACTTCCCCCATCATTCTTACTCCTACTCATATCACCAATAGTAGAAGCTGGTTCTGGTACCAGTGGGACGGTGTATTCAGCTCTAGCCTGCAATCTGGCCCATGCAGGAGCCTCTGGCGACCTAACTGTTTTCTCCTTACATTTAGCAGGTGTCTCCTCAATTCTTGGTATTATTACTTTTATTACTATTGTCTTTAATACAAAACCAGCAGTCATATCCCAATACCAAACACCATTATTTGTTTAATCTTCCCCAACTATAGCCATATTACTATAATTACCAATCTCAGTCCAAGCAGCCAGAATTGCCATGCTGTTAAGAGATAGAAATCTAAACACTACTTTCTTTGACCCTGCAGGAGGAGACCGAATCCTATACCAACACCTCTTTTGATACTTTGCTCACCCTGAAGTCTGTATTCATGGCCTAACAGGGTTTGTTATAAACTCACATAGCATTACCTACTATTTAGGACAAAAATTGCCTTTCAGCTATCTGGGAATAGTATGAGTCATGTCCACTGGTTTTTTAGGAGTTCTCTTGTGGGCCCATCATATGTTTACCATAGGGATAGCTGTGGACTCAGGAGCATACTTTGCATCAGCTACCGTAATTACTTCTATCCCTACAGGAGTAAAAGTATCTAGCTGATTAGCAACTCTTTATTTAATTTTTCTTTTTCTTTTCTTTTCTTTTTTTTTTTTGGCTGAGTTGGGTCTTGGTTGCTGCGCATGGGCTTTCTCTGGTTGCGGTGAGCGGCAGCTACTCTTCGTTGCGGTGTGCGGCCCTTTCATTGCAGTGGCTTCTCTTGTTGCAGAGCACGGCCTCTAGGCGCGTGGGCTTCAGTAGTTGTGGCTTGCGGGCTCTAGAGGGCAGGCTCAGTAGTTGTGGCACACGGGCTTTTTGCTCCGCGGCATGTGGAATCTTCCCAGACAAGGGCTCGAACCCGTGTCCCCTGCATTGGCAGACGAATTCTTAACCACTGCGTCACCAGGGAAGTCCCTGGTTAGCAACTGTTCACGGAGGTAATACTATATGACCTCCTACTATATTATGAGTTTTAGGCTTTAGTTTTTCTTTTTACAGTAGGTGGTTTGACAGGAATCATCTTAGCCAACTCATCCCCAGACATTGTCCTCCAGGATACATACTATGTAGTAGCACACTTCCATGACGTAATGTCCATGGGAGCAGTCTTCACTATTATAGGAGGCTTTCTACACTGATTCCCACTATTCTTAGGTTATACAGTTAACTCAGCATGAGCAAAAATTCACCTCACAAGTATATTTGTAGTAGTAAATATGACTTCCTGCAGCACTTTCGTGGCCTCTCAGGGATGTCACTACGTTAGTCTGAGTACCCTGAGGCACACACAACATGAAATATTTTGTCTTTAGGCTCATTCATCTCAGTAGCAGCAGTAATGCTAATAATCTTCATACTTTGAAAAGCATTTGTGTCTAAACAAGAAGTCTTAGCAGTGGGAATTGCTACTCCTAACCTAGAATGGTTACACGGATGTCCTCCACCATATCCTACGTTTCAAGATCCTACCTATGTAAATGTAAAATAAGGAAGGACTCAAGTCCTTTTCAACCAGTTTCAAGCCAACACCATAACAATTATGTCTTCCTCAATAAATGAGATAAAAGTAAAAAGTGATGTAGCTTTGTCAAAGTTAAATGATAGGCTAAAATCCTGTATATGACTAAGGCATATCAATTTCATCTAGGCTCTCAAGATACAACATCACCGATTATGGAAGAACTTTTACATTTTCTTCATCACACATTAATAGTGATTTTTAAAATAAGTTCTCTAGTCCTCTATATCATTTCACTAATATTGACATCTAAACTCATATGCATACAATAGATGCACAGGTAGAGAAATTGTGAACAATTTACTAGCTATTATTGTAATCTTAAATGCCCTATCATCATTGTGTATCCTTTACATGATACATGAAATCAATAACTCTTCCCAAACCATAAAAACTATGGGTCAGTAACGATACTGAAGCTACAAATACACAGATTACGAAGATTTAAATGTTGACTCCTCTGTAATCCCCACATCAGAGCTAAAACCAGGAGAATAATGACTAATAGAAGTCAACAACCGAGTAGTTAGGGATAGTCATTGAATATTAGTTTCATCTGAAATTGTTGTACACTCCGGAGTTGTTCCTTCTCAGGCCTAAAAGAAACTGCTATCCCAGGACGCCTAACTTAAAGAATCCTAATATCAACAGGACCAGGCCTATGTTGTGGACAAGAGAGCTCGTTTTCCTGAGTTCAAAGACAGGACAGAGGGATATGTCTTAGATATGGGGTGAATCTGCAGCCCATGGGGATGCACTCTCCAAGCTCCAGTATAGGAATGGGGCCTCTAGGGTCCCAGGCCACCCACCACGCCCTCTGGAGCAGGATCTGGGCAACATTCCCTGTCAGTGATGAGGCAGCCCTAGCACTTGTCACGGCCCGATGTCGTGTCCTATGTGGGCCCCATGCTCTTGGGACCACACCTCACACTCTGCAGGTCCATGCTACAGGGTCCTTCATGCCTCAGGAGTAGAGACCACACAGCAAGCAGTTCCCTCCGCAACCAGCAGGAGGAGGGGAGGAGAACAGGGGCACCAGGGGACTCTCATTCAGACAACAACACCCCAGCGGTGCCAGCGGGGACAGTGATGATGCAGATGAGGCACAGACCAAGAGATGGGACCAGAGGACCCAAAAGGCAGCTGGTCAGGTCCTGGCTCACCTGCACCCCGGACACCTTTGTCCCGCATACACCCCCTTCCTCATACACCCTCTCCTTAAATGCAGATTCTTCAGATGCGAACAGGCAGCGCTTCAGACTGAAAGTCAGCTCTTCCAAAATGACCCGTCAGCAAACACTGCAGGATTCCACTCCAGTGGGTGCCCTGGAGTCGACAACTCAGGGACTGAAGTGGCTATCGGTGCCAGGGGCAGTGGGAGGGAATGGGGAATGAGACTTTCATGGTTGTGGAATTTTGGTTTTGCAGGACGAAAAGTTCTAGTGATGGTGGTGATGGCTCCACGAGAAAGTGAATCTATCTGATGCCTCAGAAACGTGCACTTAAAATGGTGATGATGGTAAAGGGTATGTGACGTGTGTTTTATCTCACTTAAAATAAATTCTTAAAATAATGTCTTGTTAATTGAGATTCCATTTCGACTCCCCTTCATCACAAATGTCGGAGGCCCAGACACAGTCCCCTACCTTAGGGGCCATCACGGTACCCTCACAGAGCACGTGGGAGACCATTCTTAGGGGGGGCTAGTCTGTGCTCACCTGACCTCTGTCCAGGGGGACCCAGGCAGTGGTGACCCCCATAGATTAGACATATGATATGCTATAGTATTAATACGATACCACCAAGTGTTGTCACTCACCGGAACACAGAGCAGCAACCCACTCGAACATTCTTGACCTCATATGTTTGTGACAAGATGAAGAGAAGAAAAGGAACCACAGGTTAATCAGGACAACACCCTTAATGCAGAGGTTGGAAATCTCAAAGGGGACAGGACACACTGCAGGCAAAGAGCGCATATGCGGTCTCCCTATCCATGTGATCCTGACCCATGCAGGTATGGTGAGACCCACACAGTCCCCGCACCCTATACCTGGGGCCACACATCCACACTCACCAGGGTGACCCACCTCCCCAGACCCCTCCACCTGGGTCACATGTCCACAGTCCCAGGGTGACCTCACCTCCCCAGACCCTGCACCTGGGGTCACACGTCCCCTTGGTCAGGACACCATGGCTCTGCAGGGGGCTCCCCCAATGTGGAAACAAGCTGGGTCCCTGGGACCTCCTGGGATGGGAAAAAGTGTCAGGTGGGTCTCCTTTCCCCACACTTGGCCCAGAGGAGTCCTCCTGTCCTCACTTTGGTTCTGTGTGATTTTAACTGTTTGTACAGCTTTCATACTAGAGTTGAACACACGACCCTGGTGCTGGCATGTTCAGTCCTTTCTCGTCTCACTTACATGCTGAGAAAACATACAGGAGAGCAGGGCAGAAAGCCGAGGGGCAGCTCTGGACTCTGCTGAGTAGGGACGGTAGACTGGAGGGAGAGCTCAGCAGCAGCCTCAGCTGTCACCCATCGGCCTTTTGCCCGATCTGCGTGCCCTGCAATCAATTCAGCAGCTAAACCTGCTTCCCTATGCACCATGCACGTGCTGGTAAATTGGAATTATTGCCAGGTAGTCCTCCTGAGGATTCTCCATGAGCCCCAGGGAAGGTGAACCTTGGCAGGGATTAAGACTAAGGCCCCGACCATAGCACTGACCCTTGGGAGGACCAGGTCACCACACTCAGAAGAGAGGCTGTTATGTAGACAAGCCCACCTCATCTCCAGACCCTAGACATCTAAGCACTGACATTCAGATGCAGGCACGGAGCTTCCCAGTACTGAGGCCAGGCCGGGTCTCTACCCAGGTCCCCATAGTCCTAGCGTACACAGAACATGGTCAGGTCTAAATCTTCTTATTATAGACAACACATGGTCAGCTCTAAACATAATCAGTAGACAGGACATGCAGAGGTCTAAATCTACCATGTAGACACAACTTGATCATGTTTAAACTAGCTTAGGGCTGATCTCATAGGGGGTACAGATCACACACATGGGTCTCTCATCTTTGGACACCCACGTCAGGAAACTGAACAAAATCTTTGTCATTAAACATTTCAACAGGTAAAACAGAAATGTTCCCAATTTCTCTGGCCACCTGATGGTCAGGATCCACGGGCGAGCCACGAACTTCTTAGAGTGCAGCCCAGTCTGCTGCCAGGACAGACAAGAAGTGGCCTGATTCCAGACTCCCAGGCTTCCAGAAGGAGGTGGCCACACTGCAAGCCAGGTCAGGAGAGTCCTGCATGGTCCGGGCCGGGAGATCCGGTCTGTCCATTCGGCTGGCCGATTCCGGGCGGGGCGCTCAGGGCCGCTGAGAGCCCTGCACTCAGGTCCTGCTTCCCTGCAGCGTGTGCGTGTGCGTGTGCGTGTGCGTGTGTGTGTGTGTGTAGAGGGGGCGGTGGCTGACGGCTCCCATGGTTCCCAACCCGGGCACCGCGCTGTCTTCGAGGGGAGGCACGGGGAGAGGTAGGGGCACAGAAGCCGTTGGAGAGGAGAACCCACCGCGGAACTCCTTGCACACTGGCTCGCCCCACCCGGAGACCCGCCTGCCCATCGTGGGCCGCATGTCGCCCCCCAGTCCCCCACCCCCGAGGGCAGGGTGCCTGCTCTTTCAACAGCACAGGGTCTCACATGAAGGAGACCCAGTGTGGACTGTCAGCCCCCAACTCCTGATGCTGTGTTTAGGGGGAGAATGAACCCCCTTGACTGGGTGATGGGACCCTGTGAGGAAAGAGGTGGCGGCCCGATCCAAGTCGGGGCCTGGCTGAGATATGAGGAAACAGGAGCCAAGGGCAGGGCCTGGAGGCCAGGCCAACAGGAGGGGCACCCCCAGCCTTGGCCGGGCTCTCCAACGGTGACATTGTTGCTTTAGGGGACCTGGGACAGGTGACTGAATGTAATGGGAGTCTAAACTGGACCCTGAATGCGGCTTAAAGAAGGTGTGAAGGATGTTACTGAGACAGTGACAGTCATTGGAAGACAAACTCTGTGTCAGGATATCCTGCTCCCTCCATTTAAATCCCTGAGATCTGTGACCTTTACGTGGCTACGCAGGATTGTTAGAGCAGCTGCGTGCGGATATATCTGGGGCACAATTCAGTCTGCAGCCAACTTGCAAGTGGTTCCAGCAAACACACAGGTGTGCGCACAGGCAGGCACAGCACACACACAAACATATGCACGTGCACAGCACAAATATATTCACACACTAGCATGTGAACACACATGCACCCATATGCCCATGCACACACTAATGTGTGCAAGTTCACATACCTATCCACATGCACAGCATATTTATGCAAACAGGCACATGCACACGCATAGCACACACACAGGGAATAAAGTGAATCCGTAAAGCATTAATTCCTGAACACAAGTGAAGCTGACATGTATTTTTCCCTTTTCTTAGCCTTGATGTTTTCCACAACAAAAAAGTTTAAGAAAAAAGTTAATGGCAAATGACTTTTGATTCATAGGACTTTCTGATTTTATTCCACAAATATTATGACAGCAGAAATGAATGTAGATATTACATGTGTCCACTAAGGGAAGAATGGAGAAGAAAAACACGGTCCATCAATACAAGGGAATGCTATTCAGCCTAAAAAGGAAGTCAATTCTGACACAGGATGCAGCAGGGATGAACCTTGAGGGCATTATGCTCAGTGATGTAAGCTAGACACAAAAAAACAAACAGTGCTTGATCCACTCATACAAGGCCCCTAGAGCAGTCGGAAATATAGAGACATAAAGTAGGATGTTGAGGGCCAGAGGCTGAGGGAGGGACAATGGGGAGTGAGTGTTTAATGGGGACTGTTTCAATTTTGCAAGATGAAAAAGTTCTGGAGGATGATGGTGGTCAGGTTTGCACAACAGTGTGAATTATTTCCTGACCCTGAAATGTGCACTTAAAAATGGTTAAGATAGTACATTTTATGTTATGTGTACCAGACCACAATTTTTAAAACTTTTCCAAAAACAACAGGAAATAGTCCATGAATACCACAAGATGCACAACTTCACTAACAACAGAGGGATTAAAGCCATAAGAAAAATACTGTGCATACACCTACCAGAATGGCAGACATGAAAGACATAGTATCAAATATCAGCAGGATGTGGAGCAATGGAAAGCCTGGTACGCAACGGGGGGATGCAACCACTTCTGAAGCAATCGGGCCTCAGATAGCGAAGTCCGTGCACAGAGACCCACAGTGCTCCTCCCAGTTGAACACAAACCCACCAGCCCTGCACCAGGACACACGGACATGGACTGGCAGCCACAGGAGCCAAACCTGAAGGAACCTGAAGGCCATCACAGACGGATGCAGAAATGAACCATGCACGCTCCTATGAAGGAATATTCCACAGCAATGGAGTACATTTTGTTTAAAGGTAGTAAAACTATAAAAATTATTTTTTAAAGAAAACTATATTTACAAGATGAAAGAATCTATAATTCTGGCACCTAGGGATTGTCGAATGCTCCTAAAAATAGATTGCTGTGGAAACGTTTATTATAGGGAAATTGACATATTCTCTAGGAAGGACGCGGTGAATGGGCCTGCTACATTTTCTACATTGAAGACATGTACAGGTTTTGATTCTACTTCTGTTAAATCAAGTGGGGCTTCACTGGATTTCTGCTACTGCGGAGATAATCAAATTCTGGGTAGGGGTCAGGAGAAAATTAGTCATAGGTGTTCTTGTGTAGTAATTACTGTTGAAAGTGTAAATGATCCATTTACCAGTAAGACTGAGAATAGAATAACTGCTACATTACTTCATATGAGATGATCCTCTGTGCTATTGTTCCTGGAGCTCCAGTGAGTGAGTATTTTGAATGTGAAGTTCATCCAGATATGAGGATGGAATAAATGGCTAGGTGTGATATGGCTAATAGAAATAATATGCCTACATTTATACTAATTAGTGGATAAGATATGGGAAGAGGAATTCATGTTGTGAGAGGCAGGGTTATGGCTAGCATTGGGGCAATAATATATAAATTGATGATGTTGATGGACATAGTGGTTCTTTAATAAGTAATTGGAATGCCTCAGCAATGGGTTGTAATCATCCATGGGGGCTGATGATTTTTGGCCCTTTCTGGATTTGTATATAGCCTAGGATTTTCCATTTGGTTAATATGAGGAATGCTATGGTGAATTAAATTGGGTAATTTGTGAAAGAATGTTGATTATAAACATATTCTTAGGAAGAGGACTTGAACCAGTGCAGAAAAAGTTTCAGTTTTACATAATTACCGGGCTCTGCCAGCGTAACGAACCCTGTTCTACAGTAGGGTATGTATAAATTAATTGAATGTAGATTATATCATCATTTAGTTTGAAGACATTTTGTAAAGGAAGCCGTATTGCTCTTGTCCTTTCATACTGGAAGAAATCTGCAATAGACAGAAACCAACCAGGATGACTCCAGTCTGAACTCAGATCACGTGAGACTTTAATCGTTGAACAAACAGACAATTAATAGCAGTTATACCGTTGAAATGTCGTGATCCAGCATCAAGGTCATAAACCATATTGCCCATATGAACTCCAGAATACAATTACACTGTTATCCCTAGGAAAACTTGTTCCATTGACCAATGTTTTAGAAGAACAGGTGATAAAGCATTTTGACTAGCTGGCCTAAATTTTAATCACTCAGAAGTGGTTTTATTCTCCCAAAAATAAATGGCGCATGGGCTCAAGACACACCTGCTTCAGTAGTTGTGGCGTGCAGACTCAGTAGTTGTGGCCCAATGGCTTAGTTGTTCCGTGGCACGTGAGATCTTCCCGGACCGGGGATCGAACCGGGTCCCCTGCATTGGCAGGCGAATTCTTAATCACTGCATCACCAGGGAAGTCCCAGATTCGCAGTCTCCCTTTTAATATACCTTAAGCCCAAAGAATCCATGGAAAATTGTTAGAGAAAATAAGGCAATAAAATATTGTAAGGACTATAACAGAAGCATATAGTACACAGTTCATATAGACACATCCCAAGCAGTTACAAAGTATATTAAAAGGGAGGCTGCAATTTTAAAAGAATAAGAAAAATTATACCCACAAACTCCCAATCTTTCCTGAAACGTTGCAATCTGAAACCCTATTGTAGGAAGCAGAAGATTCCAGGAGATATTCTACAAATGAAGCACTCCAAACCCTGTGGTTGGATAAGGAATTCTGGAAGGAAGGTATCCTCACCCAAGGAGAGCAGGTTCCTATACTTCTCTAACATCACATCCCTGTAAAATTCCCATTGATCTTGGTCCAGGCATTCTCACTCCTCTTGACAGAAATCTATGGCCACATCCTGGAATGTCAGCAGTCCCTGAAATTAAACGTACACATGCCATGGGGCCACGGGAAGTGTTCATAATATGACCCAAGAAGAAAACAGCAAGTTAAGAGAAGGTTTTAATTTAGAAGAGTCTCTTTAATTATCCACTAATACACACACACATATATATATATATATATATATATATATATATATATAATTTTTTTTTTACAAAGTAACTTTCTCTACCTTATTTCTAACTACAAGAAAAGAGTATGGCATGTGATCCACAAAACCAGTATAGAGACTATACTTGTCTGGAAAAGAAATGATAAAATGATGGTTTCAACACAGGCATATGCATTTTTGAGTGTTTTATTTATATCAAACTGGATAAAATGTGTGTATTTCTCATAGAGAAAAGACCTGTCGAGGTAGAAATGTACCTTTCAACTATTCATGGGTACACGAGTACACTGGGGAGATTGTAAAAGTGCAGATTGTGATTCAGTAGGTCCGGTGGGCATGAGTTCTATTTTTTTAACAAGCTGATTTTTAACTAGTGATGCCACAGTCTCTGATTCATTAACCACAACTGTGAATATCAGAGACATAATTAGAAAGGTAAAAATTCTCATTTAATTTTGAACTTAAAGTGTTTTATGGATTTTAAACCTTTAATAGAAAAGTGAGCACAGCAGCAACAATCATTTGTGAGTATTTACTATAGACTGTGTATCTTTCTAGTTTTTTTGTGTAGGATTCCAGGAAAAAGGCCTGGGCTGCGGCCACAATGGGCGTGGCCCCCAGGCCGGGCCGCCCCTCCAGGACCCCCGACGGGGCCCTGCGCTCCTGGCGGCTCCCTCCCCCGCCGCCCCGCTCCCTCCCGGAAGGCCTTGGGGCAGAGCGGTCCCACCCACTGCGCGCTGAACAGAGCCCGCGTTTCCTCAGAGCTGGAACTCCCGGCTCAGGCGGGGTCTCTTCCCTCCGCCTTCACGGAACTGCCCCGGAGCCCGAGGGCAGGGCGACCTCACTGAGGCTGCCGGCTCTGGAGGTGCCCCGGCGGCCGAAGCCATGACAGTCGCGGGGACGGCGGGCTGGTTAAGTGGGCGACGACCCTCCGCCTGGTCCGGTGCCCGGGCGGCAGCACAAGACCAGCTTCTGAGGGGCAGGGGTTCGCTGCCACCCGCCGCTGCTGTGCAGAAAGAGCGGCCTCCAGCGTCTGGTTCCCGGGAACTTTGGTCCGTCCTCTCGCCCCTGCCCTCGTCCTGGCTCGCGAGACCTGGTGGGCGTGAGGAGGGGGTCGGCCTGAGCGTCCTGAGGGGAAACGGGGCAAGGGAGGCGCAGGGTCCGGCTGCAGCGTCAGCGCCCCTCTTCCCGACTGCGGGGAAAGCGGCTGAAAACTCCTCCCGAGGCGCGCAGGCCCCTTATTCAGCCGAGTCCCTCTGCGCTCCTTCCTTCCTGAGTTAAAGTACCGGGGGGAGGGGACAGGGCAGGGAACTGGCGCAGGTAATGGGGAACATCCAAAGGTGATTGTTAACTAAGGAAAACCAGCTCTCCCAAGGTCAGGAATGCGGCGCTTTTCTTTGCCTGGGCTCACTGAATTCCTTCCTTTGATATGCACCTCAGCTCTCTGGGGCCTGCATTCTGTATTTGCATATCCTGAGTGCCTCAGGGCCCGCCGGCTCACATTGGAGGGCTGCAAGTGCTGAAGACTGTGACATCCTTTGTTTACTGATAGGGCAAGAACTATTCCATTTCTCACAGGCTTGAGGGGCAGACAGTGGAAAAAAGTCAGAGAATCTCACTCGGCCTGTACTTTGGTTTACATATAGATAATATTTATACTTAACTGTGCTAATAGAGGTTCTCAAGTCCAATCAACTTGTACTACTGCCCTCTATGTATCAATTTCATCAATATCATAAGATAAATGCCTATAGAATTGACTTAATCCATTTAAATAGGATAATGATTTTGAAAGGAAACATAATAGAAATATAACAACGAAACCTTTACCACTAAAGGCTGGGTCTGGAACACCCTAAATAAATGTTCCATTGTTAAAATATTGAAAGATGTAGTCAATAGAAATATCAACAAAAATGACAAATAATAAGGGTAGCAGAATGTTGAAATGTTCTATCTTTATCATTAAAGTGGCAGAAAATCATTTATTAGTAGGCACTGGGGGCAGAAGATGCCTGATTTTATATCTGTGTCATATTTGTGCAGTTGTTTCAACAAGTAACTTAAAGACAAAATGGAAAAACAAGGAGGTTTGTGCCTGAGATCATGTTGATGTGAAACCAGGGATGGCCACCTTGTGCCAGGTGAGTTAAGTTTACCTGGCAGGTAGACCGCAGAGCTCCTGGGAAGCAAGGGTTGGAATTTTTCTGCTGGGTGCCCCTTAGGTTCTGTGACTTGACTGACTGTGAGTCATGTTTCGGGAAAGACCTGATCACAGGAAAAGGGTGGGAATAGAGTGATTTGGGGAGCAGCTAACAACATTCATCACAGCTCACGGCCTGAATGAATTTTAAAGAAACAGGAAAACAAATGCTTCTTATGGAATCAGAGAATGTGAGGGCTGGACAATCCCAGAAAATGAGGAACACCCATCCCATTTTCCAGATGACAAAACAGAGGTCCAGCAAGGTGAAATCCCTCACCCAAGTTGCACCCGTCTCTCCTCCCCACTACGTGGTTCATGAAAGCAGGACTCTTCCTGTCTTGATCACTGCTGAGCCCCAAAAAGGGCCAGGCATCTAGCAGCTGCTCCAAAAATTTGGGTTGACTGTAGGAACAATGCTATTTCTTTCTTTCTCACTCTTATTCAGGATTGTGCCAAGAACTCCCCAGGTTGCAATGTAATTCGATAAATGTAAATATTAATTGAGTTTTGTTGTGATGAGGACTTAGGCTTTGAAGGTAACAGACTTGGTTCAGATCTTGGTTCTGCCACTCCATAGCTGTTTGGCTTTGGGAAAATTACTAAACCTCTCTGAGATTATTTCCTCCTTTGTAAAGTGGGGATAAATCTATCTGAGCCAGCAGAGCAGCTGCATGAGAGATGTGCACTAAATATTGGTCTTTCTCACTCTCCTACGCCATCTCTCTGTTCTTCCCAGAGAAGCTGTACAGAAGGATATAGTACTTTTGTTTAAAATAGTTAACTAATTAATTAATTAATTTGTTTTTGGCTGCGTTGGGTCTTCGTTGCTATGCGCAGGCTTTGCCTAGTTGCGGCAAGCGGGGGCTACTCTTTGTTGCGGTGCGCGGGCTTCTCATTGCGGTGGCTTCTCTTGCTAGCCTTAACCCCAATGCTAGCCTTAACCCTGGCTCTCACAACATGAATTCCTCTTCCCATATCTTATCCACTAATTAATATAAATGTAGGCATATTATTTCTATTAGCCATATCACACCTAGCCATTTACTCCATCCTCAGATCTGGATGAACTTCACATTCAAAATACTCACTCACTGGAGCTCTAGGAGCAATAGCACAATCATCTCATATGAAGTAATGTAGCAGTTATTCTATTCTCAGTCTTACTGATAAATGGATCATTTACACTTTCAACAGTAATTATTACACAAGAACACCTATGACTAATTTTCTCCTGACCCCTACCCAGAATTTGATTATCTCCGCAGTAGCCGAAATCCAACGAAGCCCCACTTGATTTCACGGAAGTAGCATCAAAACCTGTATATGTCTTCAATGTAGAAAATGTAGCAGGCCCATTCACCCCGTCCCTCCTAGAGAATATGTCAATGTCCCTATAATAAAATTTCCACAGCAATCTATTTTTAGGAGCATTCGACAATCCCTAGGTGCCAGAATTATATACAGCCCAAGTCATCATTAAAACTCATCTAACAATCTCCTTTCTATGAATTTGAGCCTCCTACCTACAATTTTGATATGATCAACGCATACATCTCTTATGAAAAGTGTTTTTACGACTAACATTAATCTTATGTATATGAGAGTTTTCACTACTTGTCATCATACCAGGCAACCCACCACAAATTTAAGAAATATGTCTGACAAAAGAGTTACTTTGATAGAGTAAATCTTAGAGGTTTCAATGCTCTGATTCCTGGAATTGAATTCTTCCTAATAATTTTACATTCTCCATGCTACCTACCACATTACACCACATGCTATATAGTAAAGTTCTCTAAGTAAGCTACAGGCCCATACCCCAAAAATATTTTTGTATATCCTTCCTGTGCTAATAAACTCTCATTGTTTTTACCATCATTCTACTGACCATTTTCTCAGGAAATATAATTGTATAACAAGCTCACACTGGTTAATGGTATCCCCATTCTAATAAAAAACATGAACCCATAAGCTACAGAAGCATCCAACAAATATTTCCTAAAACAGTCCACCACATCAATACTACTTATAATGGCTATTATCATTAATCTAATATACTCTGGTCAAAGAGCACAATGAATAACAAGAATCTTTAATCCAGCAGCATCCACCCTCATGACAATCGCCCTTGTCACAAAAGTAGGACTTTCCCCATTTCACTTCTGAGTGCCTGAAGTCACACGAGGCATCCCATGAACAGCAGACCTGATGCTATCAACATGACAAAATTGCACCCCTATCAGTTTTATACCACAGGTCACCTTCCATCAACCTAAATATACTATTAATCATAGTGATATTATAAATCATAGCTGGAGGCTGAGGCAGACTTCGCCATACTCACCTGGAAAATATTACACCCTCCTCATCAATTGCCCATATAGGATGAATAACAGCTATTATAATGTATATTCAGATTATAACAATCCTAACCATACTAATTTATATCATAACAACACTGTCTTCTTCTTATTTATGCCCAGATCATGTACTACAAGAGTATCATTATCACACGCATGAGATAAAACACCTCCCATCACAATCATTTTCCTCACCATTATAGTATCATTAGGACATCGCCCATCACTATCAGGCTTTCTACCCAAATGAATAATTATCCAAGAGATAACAAAAACGACAACATCATTCTACCAACACTAATAGCCATCATAGCAGTCCTCAGCATATATTTCTACTTGCAGCTAACATACTCCACATCACTAACTATATTCCCTTCATTAAACAACACAAACACAAAGCAATTTGAACATACAAAGAAATAACCTTCCTATCATTACCAATCATAATACCCACACGGTTACTACACACAACACCCATTCTATCGGTGCTGGACTAGGAATTTAGGTTAGTTCAGACCAAGAGCTTTCAAAACCCTAAACAAGTGAAATTTACTTAATTCCTAAAAATAAGGATTGCAAGACTTTATTCTACATCAATTGAATGTAAAGCAAACACTGTATTGAAGCCAAATCTTTACGAGATTGATGAGTTTTAACCCCAGGAAACTTTAGTTAACAGGCAAATCCTCTAGTCAACTGACTTCAGTCTACTTCTCCTTCATTTGAGAAAGAAAAAAAGAAAAAAAAAAAAAAGGCAGGATAATCACTGGCAGAACTGAAGCTGCTTCTCTGAAGTTACAATTCAATTTGTTGATTCACCACAGGGTTTGCCAGAAAGAGGGCTCAATCTCTGTCTTTAGATTTACAGTCTAATTCTAACTCAGTCATTTTACCTCTGTTCATACACTGCTGATTATTTTCAACAAATCACAAAGATATCGGCATTTTATATTTACTATTTGGTGCTTGAGCTGGAGTAGCAGGCAGCACCTTAATTATATTAATCCAGGCTGAGCTATGCTGACCTGGACCGCTACTTGGAGATGCCCAAATCTGTAAGGTTGTCATAACAGTCCCTGCACTTGTAATAATTTTCTTTATAGCTGTACCCGTTATGATTGCAGGCTTTGAAAACTGACTTGGGCCATTAATAACTCGGACAACTGAAGTAGCATTTCCCCCAATAAATCATATAAACTTTTGACTACTTCCCCCATCATTCTTACTCCTACTCATATCACCAATAGTAGAAGCTGGTTCTGGTACCAGTGGGACGGTGTATTCAGCTCTAGCCTGCAATCTGGCCCATGCAGGAGCCTCTGGCGACCTAACTGTTTTCTCCTTACATTTAGCAGGTGTCTCCTCAATTCTTGGTATTATTACTTTTATTACTATTGTCTTTAATACAAAACCAGCAGTCATATCCCAATACCAAACACCATTATTTGTTTAATCTTCCCCAACTATAGCCATATTACTATAATTACCAATCTCAGTCCAAGCAGCCAGAATTGCCATGCTGTTAAGAGATAGAAATCTAAACACTACTTTCTTTGACCCTGCAGGAGGAGACCGAATCCTATACCAACACCTCTTTTGATACTTTGCTCACCCTGAAGTCTGTATTCATGGCCTAACAGGGTTTGTTATAAACTCACATAGCATTACCTACTATTTAGGACAAAAATTGCCTTTCAGCTATCTGGGAATAGTATGAGTCATGTCCACTGGTTTTTTAGGAGTTCTCTTGTGGGCCCATCATATGTTTACCATAGGGATAGCTGTGGACTCAGGAGCATACTTTGCATCAGCTACCGTAATTACTTCTATCCCTACAGGAGTAAAAGTATCTAGCTGATTAGCAACTCTTTATTTAATTTTTCTTTTTCTTTTCTTTTCTTTTTTTTTTTTGGCTGAGTTGGGTCTTGGTTGCTGCGCATGGGCTTTCTCTGGTTGCGGTGAGCGGCAGCTACTCTTCGTTGCGGTGTGCGGCCCTTTCATTGCAGTGGCTTCTCTTGTTGCAGAGCACGGCCTCTAGGCGCGTGGGCTTCAGTAGTTGTGGCTTGCGGGCTCTAGAGGGCAGGCTCAGTAGTTGTGGCACACGGGCTTTTTGCTCCGCGGCATGTGGAATCTTCCCAGACAAGGGCTCGAACCCGTGTCCCCTGCATTGGCAGACGAATTCTTAACCACTGCGTCACCAGGGAAGTCCCTGGTTAGCAACTGTTCACGGAGGTAATACTATATGACCTCCTACTATATTATGAGTTTTAGGCTTTAGTTTTTCTTTTTACAGTAGGTGGTTTGACAGGAATCATCTTAGCCAACTCATCCCCAGACATTGTCCTCCAGGATACATACTATGTAGTAGCACACTTCCATGACCTAATGTCCATGGGAGCAGTCTTCACTATTATAGGAGGCTTTCTACACTGATTCCCACTATTCTTAGGTTATACAGTTAACTCAGCATGAGCAAAAATTCACCTCACAAGTATATTTGTAGTAGTAAATATGACTTCCTGCAGCACTTTCGTGGCCTCTCAGGGATGTCACTACGTTAGTCTGAGTACCCTGAGGCACACACAACATGAAATATTTTGTCTTTAGGCTCATTCATCTCAGTAGCAGCAGTAATGCTAATAATCTTCATACTTTGAAAAGCATTTGTGTCTAAACAAGAAGTCTTAGCAGTGGGAATTGCTACTCCTAACCTAGAATGGTTACACGGATGTCCTCCACCATATCCTACGTTTCAAGATCCTACCTATGTAAATGTAAAATAAGGAAGGACTCAAGTCCTTTTCAACCAGTTTCAAGCCAACACCATAACAATTATGTCTTCCTCAATAAATGAGATAAAAGTAAAGAGTGATGTAGCTTTGTCAAAGTTAAATGATAGGCTAAAATCCTGTATATGACTAAGGCATATCAATTTCATCTAGGCTCTCAAGATACAACATCACCGATTATGGAAGAACTTTTACATTTTCTTCATCACACATTAATAGTGATTTTTAAAATAAGTTCTCTAGTCCTCTATATCATTTCACTAATATTGACATCTAAACTCATATGCATACAATAGATGCACAGGTAGAGAAATTGTGAACAATTTACTAGCTATTATTGTAATCTTAAATGCCCTATCATCATTGTGTATCCTTTACATGATACATGAAATCAATAACTCTTCCCAAACCATAAAAACTATGGGTCAGTAACGATACTGAAGCTACAAATACACAGATTACGAAGATTTAAATGTTGACTCCTCTGTAATCCCCACATCAGAGCTAAAACCAGGAGAATAATGACTAATAGAAGTCAACAACCGAGTAGTTAGGGATAGTCATTGAATATTAGTTTCATCTGAAATTGTTGTACACTCCGGAGTTGTTCCTTCTCAGGCCTAAAAGAAACTGCTATCCCAGGACGCCTAACTTAAAGAATCCTAATATCAACAGGACCAGGCCTATGTTGTGGACAAGAGAGCTCGTTTTCCTGAGTTCAAAGACAGGACAGAGGGATATGTCTTAGATATGGGGTGAATCTGCAGCCCATGGGGATGCACTCTCCAAGCTCCAGTATAGGAATGGGGCCTCTAGGGTCCCAGGCCACCCACCACGCCCTCTGGAGCAGGATCTGGGCAACATTCCCTGTCAGTGATGAGGCAGCCCTAGCACTTGTCACGGCCCGATGTCGTGTCCTATGTGGGCCCCATGCTCTTGGGACCACACCTCACACTCTGCAGGTCCATGCTACAGGGTCCTTCATGCCTCAGGAGTAGAGACCACACAGCAAGCAGTTCCCTCCGCAACCAGCAGGAGGAGGGGAGGAGAACAGGGGCACCAGGGGACTCTCATTCAGACAACAACACCCCAGCGGTGCCAGCGGGGACAGTGATGATGCAGATGAGGCACAGACCAAGAGATGGGACCAGAGGACCCAAAAGGCAGCTGGTCAGGTCCTGGCTCACCTGCACCCCGGACACCTTTGTCCCGCATACACCCCCTTCCTCATACACCCTCTCCTTAAATGCAGATTCTTCAGATGCGAACAGGCAGCGCTTCAGACTGAAAGTCAGCTCTTCCAAAATGACCCGTCAGCAAACACTGCAGGATTCCACTCCAGTGGGTGCCCTGGAGTCGACAACTCAGGGACTGAAGTGGCTATCGGTGCCAGGGGCAGTGGGAGGGAATGGGGAATGAGACTTTCATGGTTGTGGAATTTTGGTTTTGCAGGACGAAAAGTTCTAGTGATGGTGGTGATGGCTCCACGAGAAAGTGAATCTATCTGATGCCTCAGAAACGTGCACTTAAAATGGTGATGATGGTAAAGGGTATGTGACGTGTGTTTTATCTCACTTAAAATAAATTCTTAAAATAATGTCTTGTTAATTGAGATTCCATTTCGACTCCCCTTCATCACAAATGTCGGAGGCTCAGACACAGTCCCCTACCTTAGGGGCCATCACGGTACCCTCACAGAGCACGTGGGAGACCATTCTTAGGGGGGGCTAGTCTGTGCTCACCTGACCTCTGTCCAGGGGGACCCAGGCAGTGGTGACCCCCATAGATTAGACATATGATATGCTATAGTATTAATACGATACCACCAAGTGTTGTCACTCACCGGAACACAGAGCAGCAACCCACTCGAACATTCTTGACCTCATATGTTTGTGACAAGATGAAGAGAAGAAAAGGAACCACAGGTTAATCAGGACAACACCCTTAATGCAGAGGTTGGAAATCTCAAAGGGGACAGGACACACTGCAGGCAAAGAGCGCATATGCGGTCTCCCTATCCATGTGATCCTGACCCATGCAGGTATGGTGAGACCCACACAGTCCCCGCACCCTATACCTGGGGCCACACATCCACACTCACCAGGGTGACCCACCTCCCCAGACCCCTCCACCTGGGTCACATGTCCACAGTCCCAGGGTGACCTCACCTCCCCAGACCCTGCACCTGGGGTCACACGTCCCCTTGGTCAGGACACCATGGCTCTGCAGGGGGCTCCCCCAATGTGGAAACAAGCTGGGTCCCTGGGACCTCCTGGGATGGGAAAAAGTGTCAGGTGGGTCTCCTTTCCCCACACTTGGCCCAGAGGAGTCCTCCTGTCCTCACTTTGGTTCTGTGTGATTTTAACTGTTTGTACAGCTTTCATACTAGAGTTGAACACACGACCCTGGTGCTGGCATGTTCAGTCCTTTCTCGTCTCACTTACATGCTGAGAAAACATACAGGAGAGCAGGGCAGAAAGCCGAGGGGCAGCTCTGGACTCTGCTGAGTAGGGACGGTAGACTGGAGGGAGAGCTCAGCAGCAGCCTCAGCTGTCACCCATCGGCCTTTTGCCCGATCTGCGTGCCCTGCAATCAATTCAGCAGCTAAACCTGCTTCCCTATGCACCATGCACGTGCTGGTAAATTGGAATTATTGCCAGGTAGTCCTCCTGAGGATTCTCCATGAGCCCCAGGGAAGGTGAACCTTGGCAGGGATTAAGACTAAGGCCCCGACCATAGCACTGACCCTTGGGAGGACCAGGTCACCACACTCAGAAGAGAGGCTGTTATGTAGACAAGCCCACCTCATCTCCAGACCCTAGACATCTAAGCACTGACATTCAGATGCAGGCACGGAGCTTCCCAGTACTGAGGCCAGGCCGGGTCTCTACCCAGGTCCCCATAGTCCTAGCGTACACAGAACATGGTCAGGTCTAAATCTTCTTATTATAGACAACACATGGTCAGCTCTAAACATAATCAGTAGACAGGACATGCAGAGGTCTAAATCTACCATGTAGACACAACTTGATCATGTTTAAACTAGCTTAGGGCTGACCTCATAGGGGGTACAGATCACACACATGGGTCTCTCATCTTTGGACACCCACGTCAGGAAACTGAACAAAATCTTTGTCATTAAACATTTCAACAGGTAAAACAGAAATGTTCCCAATTTCTCTGGCCACCTGATGGTCAGGATCCACGGGCGAGCCACGAACTTCTTAGAGTGCAGCCCAGTCTGCTGCCAGGACAGACAAGAAGTGGCCTGATTCCAGACTCCCAGGCTTCCAGAAGGAGGTGGCCACACTGCAAGCCAGGTCAGGAGAGTCCTGCATGGTCCGGGCCGGGAGATCCGGTCTGTCCATTCGGCTGGCCGATTCCGGGCGGGGCGCTCAGGGCCGCTGAGAGCCCTGCACTCAGGTCCTGCTTCCCTGCAGCGTGTGCGTGTGCGTGTGCGTGTGCGTGTGTGTGTGTGTGTAGAGGGGGCGGTGGCTGACGGCTCCCATGGTTCCCAACCCGGGCACCGCGCTGTCTTCGAGGGGAGGCACGGGGAGAGGTAGGGGCACAGAAGCCGTTGGAGAGGAGAACCCACCGCGGAACTCCTTGCACACTGGCTCGCCCCACCCGGAGACCCGCCTGCCCATCGTGGGCCGCATGTCGCCCCCCAGTCCCCCACCCCCGAGGGCAGGGTGCCTGCTCTTTCAACAGCACAGGGTCTCACATGAAGGAGACCCAGTGTGGACTGTCAGCCCCCAACTCCTGATGCTGTGTTTAGGGGGAGAATGAACCCCCTTGACTGGGTGATGGGACCCTGTGAGGAAAGAGGTGGCGGCCCGATCCAAGTCGGGGCCTGGCTGAGATATGAGGAAACAGGAGCCAAGGGCAGGGCCTGGAGGCCAGGCCAACAGGAGGGGCACCCCCAGCCTTGGCCGGGCTCTCCAACGGTGACATTGTTGCTTTAGGGGACCTGGGACAGGTGACTGAATGTAATGGGAGTCTAAACTGGACCCTGAATGCGGCTTAAAGAAGGTGTGAAGGATGTTACTGAGACAGTGACAGTCATTGGAAGACAAACTCTGTGTCAGGATATCCTGCTCCCTCCATTTAAATCCCTGAGATCTGTGACCTTTACGTGGCTACGCAGGATTGTTAGAGCAGCTGCGTGCGGATATATCTGGGGCACAATTCAGTCTGCAGCCAACTTGCAAGTGGTTCCAGCAAACACACAGGTGTGCGCACAGGCAGGCACAGCACACACACAAACATATGCACGTGCACAGCACAAATATATTCACACACTAGCATGTGAACACACATGCACCCATATGCCCATGCACACACTAATGTGTGCAAGTTCACATACCTATCCACATGCACAGCATATTTATGCAAACAGGCACATGCACACGCATAGCACACACACAGGGAATAAAGTGAATCCGTAAAGCATTAATTCCTGAACACAAGTGAAGCTGACATGTATTTTTCCCTTTTCTTAGCCTTGATGTTTTCCACAACAAAAAAGTTTAAGAAAAAAGTTAATGGCAAATGACTTTTGATTCATAGGACTTTCTGATTTTATTCCACAAATATTATGACAGCAGAAATGAATGTAGATATTACATGTGTCCACTAAGGGAAGAATGGAGAAGAAAAACACGGTCCATCAATACAAGGGAATGCTATTCAGCCTAAAAAGGAAGTCAATTCTGACACAGGATGCAGCAGGGATGAACCTTGAGGGCATTATGCTCAGTGATGTAAGCTAGACACAAAAAAACAAACAGTGCTTGATCCACTCATACAAGGCCCCTAGAGCAGTCGGAAATATAGAGACATAAAGTAGGATGTTGAGGGCCAGAGGCTGAGGGAGGGACAATGGGGAGTGAGTGTTTAATGGGGACTGTTTCAATTTTGCAAGATGAAAAAGTTCTGGAGGATGATGGTGGTCAGGTTTGCACAACAGTGTGAATTATTTCCTGACCCTGAAATGTGCACTTAAAAATGGTTAAGATAGTACATTTTATGTTATGTGTACCAGACCACAATTTTTAAAACTTTTCCAAAAACAACAGGAAATAGTCCATGAATACCACAAGATGCACAACTTCACTAACAACAGAGGGATTAAAGCCATAAGAAAAATACTGTGCATACACCTACCAGAATGGCAGACATGAAAGACATAGTATCAAATATCAGCAGGATGTGGAGCAATGGAAAGCCTGGTACGCAACGGGGGGATGCAACCACTTCTGAAGCAATCGGGCCTCAGATAGCGAAGTCCGTGCACAGAGACCCACAGTGCTCCTCCCAGTTGAACACAAACCCACCAGCCCTGCACCAGGACACACGGACATGGACTGGCAGCCACAGGAGCCAAACCTGAAGGAACCTGAAGGCCATCACAGACGGATGCAGAAATGAACCATGCACGCTCCTATGAAGGAATATTCCACAGCAATGGAGTACATTTTGTTTAAAGGTAGTAAAACTATAAAAATTATTTTTTAAAGAAAACTATATTTACAAGATGAAAGAATCTATAATTCTGGCACCTAGGGATTGTCGAATGCTCCTAAAAATAGATTGCTGTGGAAACGTTTATTATAGGGAAATTGACATATTCTCTAGGAAGGACGCGGTGAATGGGCCTGCTACATTTTCTACATTGAAGACATGTACAGGTTTTGATTCTACTTCTGTTAAATCAAGTGGGGCTTCACTGGATTTCTGCTACTGCGGAGATAATCAAATTCTGGGTAGGGGTCAGGAGAAAATTAGTCATAGGTGTTCTTGTGTAGTAATTACTGTTGAAAGTGTAAATGATCCATTTACCAGTAAGACTGAGAATAGAATAACTGCTACATTACTTCATATGAGATGATCCTCTGTGCTATTGTTCCTGGAGCTCCAGTGAGTGAGTATTTTGAATGTGAAGTTCATCCAGATATGAGGATGGAATAAATGGCTAGGTGTGATATGGCTAATAGAAATAATATGCCTACATTTATACTAATTAGTGGATAAGATATGGGAAGAGGAATTCATGTTGTGAGAGGCAGGGTTATGGCTAGCATTGGGGCAATAATATATAAATTGATGATGTTGATGGACATAGTGGTTCTTTAATAAGTAATTGGAATGCCTCAGCAATGGGTTGTAATCATCCATGGGGGCTGATGATTTTTGGCCCTTTCTGGATTTGTATATAGCCTAGGATTTTCCATTTGGTTAATATGAGGAATGCTATGGTGAATTAAATTGGGTAATTTGTGAAAGAATGTTGATTATAAACATATTCTTAGGAAGAGGACTTGAACCAGTGCAGAAAAAGTTTCAGTTTTACATAATTACCGGGCTCTGCCAGCGTAACGAACCCTGTTCTACAGTAGGGTATGTATAAATTAATTGAATGTAGATTATATCATCATTTAGTTTGAAGACATTTTGTAAAGGAAGCCGTATTGCTCTTGTCCTTTCATACTGGAAGAAATCTGCAATAGACAGAAACCAACCAGGATGACTCCAGTCTGAACTCAGATCACGTGAGACTTTAATCGTTGAACAAACAGACAATTAATAGCAGTTATACCGTTGAAATGTCGTGATCCAGCATCAAGGTCATAAACCATATTGCCCATATGAACTCCAGAATACAATTACACTGTTATCCCTAGGAAAACTTGTTCCATTGACCAGTGTTTTAGAAGAACAGGTGATAAAGCATTTTGACTAGCTGGCCTAAATTTTAATCACTCAGAAGTGGTTTTATTCTCCCAAAAATAAATGGCGCATGGGCTCAAGACACACCTGCTTCAGTAGTTGTGGCGTGCAGACTCAGTAGTTGTGGCCCAATGGCTTAGTTGTTCCGTGGCACGTGAGATCTTCCCGGACCGGGGATCGAACCGGGTCCCCTGCATTGGCAGGCGAATTCTTAATCACTGCATCACCAGGGAAGTCCCAGATTCGCAGTCTCCCTTTTAATATACCTTAAGCCCAAAGAATCCATGGAAAATTGTTAGAGAAAATAAGGCAATAAAATATTGTAAGGACTATAACAGAAGCATATAGTACACAGTTCATATAGACACATCGCAAGCAGTTACAAAGTATATTAAAAGGGAGGCTGCAATTTTAAAAGAATAAGAAAAATTATACCCACAAACTCCCAATCTTTCCTGAAACGTTGCAATCTGAAACCCTATTGTAGGAAGCAGAAGATTCCAGGAGATATTCTACAAATGAAGCACTCCAAACCCTGTGGTTGGATAAGGAATTCTGGAAGGAAGGTATCCTCACCCAAGGAGAGCAGGTTCCTATACTTCTCTAACATCACATCCCTGTAAAATTCCCATTGATCTTGGTCCAGGCATTCTCACTCCTCTTGACAGAAATCTATGGCCACATCCTGGAATGTCAGCAGTCCCTGAAATTAAACGTACACATGCCATGTGGCCACGGGAAGTGTTCATAATATGACCCAAGAAGAAAACAGCAAGTTAAGAGAAGGTTTTAATTTAGAAGAGTCTCTTTAATTATCCACTAATACACACACATATATATATATATATATATATATATATATATATATATATATATATATAATTTTTTTTTTACAAAGTAACTTTCTCTACCTTATTTCTAACTACAAGAAAAGAGTATGGCATGTGATCCACAAAACCAGTATAGAGACTATACTTGTCTGGAAAAGAAATGATAAAATGATGGTTTCAACACAGGCATATGCATTTTTGAGTGTTTTATTTATATCAAACTGGATAAAATGTGTGTATTTCTCATAGAGAAAAGACCTGTCGAGGTAGAAATGTACCTTTCAACTATTCATGGGTACACGAGTACACTGGGGAGATTGTAAAAGTGCAGATTGTGATTCAGTAGGTCCGGTGGGCATGAGTTCTATTTTTTTAACAAGCTGATTTTTAACTAGTGATGCCACAGTCTCTGATTCATTAACCACAACTGTGAATATCAGAGACATAATTAGAAAGGTAAAAATTCTCATTTAATTTTGAACTTAAAGTGTTTTATGGATTTTAAACCTTTAATAGAAAAGTGAGCACAGCAGCAACAATCATTTGTGAGTATTTACTATAGACTGTGTATCTTTCTAGTTTTTTTGTGTAGGATTCCAGGAAAAAGGCCTGGGCTGCGGCCACAATGGGCGTGGCCCCCAGGCCGGGCCGCCCCTCCAGGACCCCCGACGGGGCCCTGCGCTCCTGGCGGCTCCCTCCCCCGCCGCCCCGCTCCCTCCCGGAAGGCCTTGGGGCAGAGCGGTCCCACCCACTGCGCGCTGAACAGAGCCCGCGTTTCCTCAGAGCTGGAACTCCCGGCTCAGGCGGGGTCTCTTCCCTCCGCCTTCACGGAACTGCCCCGGAGCCCGAGGGCAGGGCGACCTCACTGAGGCTGCCGGCTCTGGAGGTGCCCCGGCGGCCGAAGCCATGACAGTCGCGGGGACGGCGGGCTGGGTAAGTGGGCGACGACCCTCCGCCTGGTCCGGTGCCCGGGCGGCAGCACAAGACCAGCTTCTGAGGGGCAGGGGTTCGCTGCCACCCGCCGCTGCTGTGCAGAAAGAGCGGCCTCCAGCGTCTGGTTCCCGGGAACTTTGGTCCGTCCTCTCGCCCCTGCCCTCGTCCTGGCTCGCGAGACCTGGTGGGCGTGAGGAGGGGGTCGGCCTGAGCGTCCTGAGGGGAAACGGGGCAAGGGAGGCGCAGGGTCCGGCTGCAGCGTCAGCGCCCCTCTTCCCGACTGCGGGGAAAGCGGCTGAAAACTCCTCCCGAGGCGCGCAGGCCCCTTATTCAGCCGAGTCCCTCTGCGCTCCTTCCTTCCTGAGTTAAAGTACCGGGGGGAGGGGACAGGGCAGGGAACTGGCGCAGGTAATGGGGAACATCCAAAGGTGATTGTTAACTAAGGAAAACCAGCTCTCCCAAGGTCAGGAATGCGGCGCTTTTCTTTGCCTGGGCTCACTGAATTCCTTCCTTTGATATGCACCTCAGCTCTCTGGGGCCTGCATTCTGTATTTGCATATCCTGAGTGCCTCAGGGCCCGCCGGCTCACATTGGAGGGCTGCAAGTGCTGAAGACTGTGACATCCTTTGTTTACTGATAGGGCAAGAACTATTCCATTTCTCACAGGCTTGAGGGGCAGACAGTGGAAAAAAGTCAGAGAATCTCACTCGGCCTGTACTTTGGTTTACATATAGATCATATTTATACTTAACTGTGCTAATAGAGGTTCTCAAGTCCAATCAACTTGTACTACTGCCCTCTATGTATCAATTTCATCAATATCATAAGATAAATGCCTATAGAATTGACTTAATCCATTTAAATAGGATAATGATTTTGAAAGGAAACATAATAGAAATATAACAACGAAACCTTTACCACTAAAGGCTGGGTCTGGAACACCCTAAATAAATGTTCCATTGTTAAAATATTGAAAGATGTAGTCAATAGAAATATCAACAAAAATGACAAATAATAAGGGTAGCAGAATGTTGAAATGTTCTATCTTTATCATTAAAGTGGCAGAAAATCATTTATTAGTAGGCACTGGGGGCAGAAGATGCCTGATTTTATATCTGTGTCATATTTGTGCAGTTGTTTCAACAAGTAACTTAAAGACAAAATGGAAAAACAAGGAGGTTTGTGCCTGAGATCATGTTGATGTGAAACCAGGGATGGCCACCTTGTGCCAGGTGAGTTAAGTTTACCTGGCAGGTAGACCGCAGAGCTCCTGGGAAGCAAGGGTTGGAATTTTTCTGCTGGGTGCCCCTTAGGTTCTGTGACTTGACTGACTGTGAGTCATGTTTCGGGAAAGACCTGATCACAGGAAAAGGGTGGGAATAGAGTGATTTGGGGAGCAGCTAACAACATTCATCACAGCTCACGGCCTGAATGAATTTTAAAGAAACAGGAAAACAAATGCTTCTTATGGAATCAGAGAATGTGAGGGCTGGACAATCCCAGAAAATGAGGAACACCCATCCCATTTTCCAGATGACAAAACAGAGGTCCAGCAAGGTGAAATCCCTCACCCAAGTTGCACCCGTCTCTCCTCCCCACTACGTGGTTCATGAAAGCAGGACTCTTCCTGTCTTGATCACTGCTGAGCCCCAAAAAGGGCCAGGCATCTAGCAGCTGCTCCAAAAATTTGGGTTGACTGTAGGAACAATGCTATTTCTTTCTTTCTCACTCTTATTCAGGATTGTGCCAAGAACTCCCCAGGTTGCAATGTAATTCGATAAATGTAAATATTAATTGAGTTTTGTTGTGATGAGGACTTAGGCTTTGAAGGTAACAGACTTGGTTCAGATCTTGGTTCTGCCACTCCATAGCTGTTTGGCTTTGGGAAAATTACTAAACCTCTCTGAGATTATTTCCTCCTTTGTAAAGTGGGGATAAATCTATCTGAGCCAGCAGAGCAGCTGCATGAGAGATGTGCACTAAATATTGGTCTTTCTCACTCTCCTACGCCATCTCTCTGTTCTTCCCAGAGAAGCTGTACAGAAGGATATAGTACTTTTGTTTAAAATAGTTAACTAATTAATTAATTAATTTGTTTTTGGCTGCGTTGGGTCTTCGTTGCTATGCGCAGGCTTTGCCTAGTTGCGGCAAGCGGGGGCTACTCTTTGTTGCGGTGCGCGGGCTTCTCATTGCGGTGGCTTCTCTTGCTAGCCTTAACCCCAATGCTAGCCTTAACCCTGGCTCTCACAACATGAATTCCTCTTCCCATATCTTATCCACTAATTAATATAAATGTAGGCATATTATTTCTATTAGCCATATCACACCTAGCCATTTACTCCATCCTCAGATCTGGATGAACTTCACATTCAAAATACTCACTCACTGGAGCTCTAGGAGCAATAGCACAATCATCTCATATGAAGTAATGTAGCAGTTATTCTATTCTCAGTCTTACTGATAAATGGATCATTTACACTTTCAACAGTAATTATTACACAAGAACACCTATGACTAATTTTCTCCTGACCCCTACCCAGAATTTGATTATCTCCGCAGTAGCCGAAATCCAACGAAGCCCCACTTGATTTCACGGAAGTAGCATCAAAACCTGTATATGTCTTCAATGTAGAAAATGTAGCAGGCCCATTCACCCCGTCCCTCCTAGAGAATATGTCAATGTCCCTATAATAAAATTTCCACAGCAATCTATTTTTAGGAGCATTCGACAATCCCTAGGTGCCAGAATTATATACAGCCCAAGTCATCATTAAAACTCATCTAACAATCTCCTTTCTATGAATTTGAGCCTCCTACCTACAATTTTGATATGATCAACGCATACATCTCTTATGAAAAGTGTTTTTACGACTAACATTAATCTTATGTATATGAGAGTTTTCACTACTTGTCATCATACCAGGCAACCCACCACAAATTTAAGAAATATGTCTGACAAAAGAGTTACTTTGATAGAGTAAATCTTAGAGGTTTCAATGCTCTGATTCCTGGAATTGAATTCTTCCTAATAATTTTACATTCTCCATGCTACCTACCACATTACACCACATGCTATATAGTAAAGTTCTCTAAGTAAGCTACAGGCCCATACCCCAAAAATATTTTTGTATATCCTTCCTGTGCTAATAAACTCTCATTGTTTTTACCATCATTCTACTGACCATTTTCTCAGGAAATATAATTGTATAACAAGCTCACACTGGTTAATGGTATCCCCATTCTAATAAAAAACATGAACCCATAAGCTACAGAAGCATCCAACAAATATTTCCTAAAACAGTCCACCACATCAATACTACTTATAATGGCTATTATCATTAATCTAATATACTCTGGTCAAAGAGCACAATGAATAACAAGAATCTTTAATCCAGCAGCATCCACCCTCATGACAATCGCCCTTGTCACAAAAGTAGGACTTTCCCCATTTCACTTCTGAGTGCCTGAAGTCACACGAGGCATCCCATGAACAGCAGACCTGATGCTATCAACATGACAAAATTGCACCCCTATCAGTTTTATACCACAGGTCACCTTCCATCAACCTAAATATACTATTAATCATAGTGATATTATAAATCATAGCTGGAGGCTGAGGCAGACTTCGCCATACTCACCTGGAAAATATTACACCCTCCTCATCAATTGCCCATATAGGATGAATAACAGCTATTATAATGTATATTCAGATTATAACAATCCTAACCATACTAATTTATATCATAACAACACTGTCTTCTTCTTATTTATGCCCAGATCATGTACTACAAGAGTATCATTATCACACGCATGAGATAAAACACCTCCCATCACAATCATTTTCCTCACCATTATAGTATCATTAGGACATCGCCCATCACTATCAGGCTTTCTACCCAAATGAATAATTATCCAAGAGATAACAAAAACGACAACATCATTCTACCAACACTAATAGCCATCATAGCAGTCCTCAGCATATATTTCTACTTGCAGCTAACATACTCCACATCACTAACTATATTCCCTTCATTAAACAACACAAACACAAAGCAATTTGAACATACAAAGAAATAACCTTCCTATCATTACCAATCATAATACCCACACGGTTACTACACACAACACCCATTCTATCGGTGCTGGACTAGGAATTTAGGTTAGTTCAGACCAAGAGCTTTCAAAACCCTAAACAAGTGAAATTTACTTAATTCCTAAAAATAAGGATTGCAAGACTTTATTCTACATCAATTGAATGTAAAGCAAACACTGTATTGAAGCCAAATCTTTACGAGATTGATGAGTTTTAACCCCAGGAAACTTTAGTTAACAGGCAAATCCTCTAGTCAACTGACTTCAGTCTACTTCTCCTTCATTTGAGAAAGAAAAAAAGAAAAAAAAAAAAAAGGCAGGATAATCACTGGCAGAATTGAAGCTGCTTCTCTGAAGTTACAATTCAATTTGTTGATTCACCACAGGGTTTGCCAGAAAGAGGGCTCAATCTCTGTCTTTAGATTTACAGTCTAATTCTAACTCAGTCATTTTACCTCTGTTCATACACTGCTGATTATTTTCAACAAATCACAAAGATATCGGCATTTTATATTTACTATTTGGTGCTTGAGCTGGAGTAGCAGGCAGCACCTTAATTATATTAATCCAGGCTGAGCTATGCTGACCTGGACCGCTACTTGGAGATGCCCAAATCTGTAAGGTTGTCATAACAGTCCCTGCACTTGTAATAATTTTCTTTATAGCTGTACCCGTTATGATTGCAGGCTTTGAAAACTGACTTGGGCCATTAATAACTCGGACAACTGAAGTAGCATTTCCCCCAATAAATCATATAAACTTTTGACTACTTCCCCCATCATTCTTACTCCTACTCATATCACCAATAGTAGAAGCTGGTTCTGGTACCAGTGGGACGGTGTATTCAGCTCTAGCCTGCAATCTGGCCCATGCAGGAGCCTCTGGCGACCTAACTGTTTTCTCCTTACATTTAGCAGGTGTCTCCTCAATTCTTGGTATTATTACTTTTATTACTATTGTCTTTAATACAAAACCAGCAGTCATATCCCAATACCAAACACCATTATTTGTTTAATCTTCCCCAACTATAGCCATATTACTATAATTACCAATCTCAGTCCAAGCAGCCAGAATTGCCATGCTGTTAAGAGATAGAAATCTAAACACTACTTTCTTTGACCCTGCAGGAGGAGACCGAATCCTATACCAACACCTCTTTTGATACTTTGCTCACCCTGAAGTCTGTATTCATGGCCTAACAGGGTTTGTTATAAACTCACATAGCATTACCTACTATTTAGGACAAAAATTGCCTTTCAGCTATCTGGGAATAGTATGAGTCATGTCCACTGGTTTTTTAGGAGTTCTCTTGTGGGCCCATCATATGTTTACCATAGGGATAGCTGTGGACTCAGGAGCATACTTTGCATCAGCTACCGTAATTACTTCTATCCCTACAGGAGTAAAAGTATCTAGCTGATTAGCAACTCTTTATTTAATTTTTCTTTTTCTTTTCTTTTCTTTTTTTTTTTGGCTGAGTTGGGTCTTGGTTGCTGCGCATGGGCTTTCTCTGGTTGCGGTGAGCGGCAGCTACTCTTCGTTGCGGTGTGCGGCCCTTTCATTGCAGTGGCTTCTCTTGTTGCAGAGCACGGCCTCTAGGCGCGTGGGCTTCAGTAGTTGTGGCTTGCGGGCTCTAGAGGGCAGGCTCAGTAGTTGTGGCACACGGGCTTTTTGCTCCGCGGCATGTGGAATCTTCCCAGACAAGGGCTCGAACCCGTGTCCCCTGCATTGGCAGACGAATTCTTAACCACTGCGTCACCAGGGAAGTCCCTGGTTAGCAACTGTTCACGGAGGTAATACTATATGACCTCCTACTATATTATGAGTTTTAGGCTTTAGTTTTTCTTTTTACAGTAGGTGGTTTGACAGGAATCATCTTAGCCAACTCATCCCCAGACATTGTCCTCCAGGATACATACTATGTAGTAGCACACTTCCATGACCTAATGTCCATGGGAGCAGTCTTCACTATTATAGGAGGCTTTCTACACTGATTCCCACTATTCTTAGGTTATACAGTTAACTCAGCATGAGCAAAAATTCACCTCACAAGTATATTTGTAGTAGTAAATATGACTTCCTGCAGCACTTTCGTGGCCTCTCAGGGATGTCACTACGTTAGTCTGAGTACCCTGAGGCACACACAACATGAAATATTTTGTCTTTAGGCTCATTCATCTCAGTAGCAGCAGTAATGCTAATAATCTTCATACTTTGAAAAGCATTTGTGTCTAAACAAGAAGTCTTAGCAGTGGGAATTGCTACTCCTAACCTAGAATGGTTACACGGATGTCCTCCACCATATCCTACGTTTCAAGATCCTACCTATGTAAATGTAAAATAAGGAAGGACTCAAGTCCTTTTCAACCAGTTTCAAGCCAACACCATAACAATTATGTCTTCCTCAATAAATGAGATAAAAGTAAAGAGTGATGTAGCTTTGTCAAAGTTAAATGATAGGCTAAAATCCTGTATATGACTAAGGCATATCAATTTCATCTAGGCTCTCAAGATACAACATCACCGATTATGGAAGAACTTTTACATTTTCTTCATCACACATTAATAGTGATTTTTAAAATAAGTTCTCTAGTCCTCTATATCATTTCACTAATATTGACATCTAAACTCATATGCATACAATAGATGCACAGGTAGAGAAATTGTGAACAATTTACTAGCTATTATTGTAATCTTAAATGCCCTATCATCATTGTGTATCCTTTACATGATACATGAAATCAATAACTCTTCCCAAACCATAAAAACTATGGGTCAGTAACGATACTGAAGCTACAAATACACAGATTACGAAGATTTAAATGTTGACTCCTCTGTAATCCCCACATCAGAGCTAAAACCAGGAGAATAATGACTAATAGAAGTCAACAACCGAGTAGTTAGGGATAGTCATTGAATATTAGTTTCATCTGAAATTGTTGTACACTCCGGAGTTGTTCCTTCTCAGGCCTAAAAGAAACTGCTATCCCAGGACGCCTAACTTAAAGAATCCTAATATCAACAGGACCAGGCCTATGTTGTGGACAAGAGAGCTCGTTTTCCTGAGTTCAAAGACAGGACAGAGGGATATGTCTTAGATATGGGGTGAATCTGCAGCCCATGGGGATGCACTCTCCAAGCTCCAGTATAGGAATGGGGCCTCTAGGGTCCCAGGCCACCCACCACGCCCTCTGGAGCAGGATCTGGGCAACATTCCCTGTCAGTGATGAGGCAGCCCTAGCACTTGTCACGGCCCGATGTCGTGTCCTATGTGGGCCCCATGCTCTTGGGACCACACCTCACACTCTGCAGGTCCATGCTACAGGGTCCTTCATGCCTCAGGAGTAGAGACCACACAGCAAGCAGTTCCCTCCGCAACCAGCAGGAGGAGGGGAGGAGAACAGGGGCACCAGGGGACTCTCATTCAGACAACAACACCCCAGCGGTGCCAGCGGGGACAGTGATGATGCAGATGAGGCACAGACCAAGAGATGGGACCAGAGGACCCAAAAGGCAGCTGGTCAGGTCCTGGCTCACCTGCACCCCGGACACCTTTGTCCCGCATACACCCCCTTCCTCATACACCCTCTCCTTAAATGCAGATTCTTCAGATGCGAACAGGCAGCGCTTCAGACTGAAAGTCAGCTCTTCCAAAATGACCCGTCAGCAAACACTGCAGGATTCCACTCCAGTGGGTGCCCTGGAGTCGACAACTCAGGGACTGAAGTGGCTATCGGTGCCAGGGGCAGTGGGAGGGAATGGGGAATGAGACTTTCATGGTTGTGGAATTTTGGTTTTGCAGGACGAAAAGTTCTAGTGATGGTGGTGATGGCTCCACGAGAAAGTGAATCTATCTGATGCCTCAGAAACGTGCACTTAAAATGGTGATGATGGTAAAGGGTATGTGACGTGTGTTTTATCTCACTTAAAATAAATTCTTAAAATAATGTCTTGTTAATTGAGATTCCATTTCGACTCCCCTTCATCACAAATGTCGGAGGCTCAGACACAGTCCCCTACCTTAGGGGCCATCACGGTACCCTCACAGAGCACGTGGGAGACCATTCTTAGGGGGGGCTAGTCTGTGCTCACCTGACCTCTGTCCAGGGGGACCCAGGCAGTGGTGACCCCCATAGATTAGACATATGATATGCTATAGTATTAATACGATACCACCAAGTGTTGTCACTCACCGGAACACAGAGCAGCAACCCACTCGAACATTCTTGACCTCATATGTTTGTGACAAGATGAAGAGAAGAAAAGGAACCACAGGTTAATCAGGACAACACCCTTAATGCAGAGGTTGGAAATCTCAAAGGGGACAGGACACACTGCAGGCAAAGAGCGCATATGCGGTCTCCCTATCCATGTGATCCTGACCCATGCAGGTATGGTGAGACCCACACAGTCCCCGCACCCTATACCTGGGGCCACACATCCACACTCACCAGGGTGACCCACCTCCCCAGACCCCTCCACCTGGGTCACATGTCCACAGTCCCAGGGTGACCTCACCTCCCCAGACCCTGCACCTGGGGTCACACGTCCCCTTGGTCAGGACACCATGGCTCTGCAGGGGGCTCCCCCAATGTGGAAACAAGCTGGGTCCCTGGGACCTCCTGGGATGGGAAAAAGTGTCAGGTGGGTCTCCTTTCCCCACACTTGGCCCAGAGGAGTCCTCCTGTCCTCACTTTGGTTCTGTGTGATTTTAACTGTTTGTACAGCTTTCATACTAGAGTTGAACACACGACCCTGGTGCTGGCATGTTCAGTCCTTTCTCGTCTCACTTACATGCTGAGAAAACATACAGGAGAGCAGGGCAGAAAGCCGAGGGGCAGCTCTGGACTCTGCTGAGTAGGGACGGTAGACTGGAGGGAGAGCTCAGCAGCAGCCTCAGCTGTCACCCATCGGCCTTTTGCCCGATCTGCGTGCCCTGCAATCAATTCAGCAGCTAAACCTGCTTCCCTATGCACCATGCACGTGCTGGTAAATTGGAATTATTGCCAGGTAGTCCTCCTGAGGATTCTCCATGAGCCCCAGGGAAGGTGAACCTTGGCAGGGATTAAGACTAAGGCCCCGACCATAGCACTGACCCTTGGGAGGACCAGGTCACCACACTCAGAAGAGAGGCTGTTATGTAGACAAGCCCACCTCATCTCCAGACCCTAGACATCTAAGCACTGACATTCAGATGCAGGCACGGAGCTTCCCAGTACTGAGGCCAGGCCGGGTCTCTACCCAGGTCCCCATAGTCCTAGCGTACACAGAACATGGTCAGGTCTAAATCTTCTTATTATAGACAACACATGGTCAGCTCTAAACATAATCAGTAGACAGGACATGCAGAGGTCTAAATCTACCATGTAGACACAACTTGATCATGTTTAAACTAGCTTAGGGCTGATCTCATAGGGGGTACAGATCACACACATGGGTCTCTCATCTTTGGACACCCACGTCAGGAAACTGAACAAAATCTTTGTCATTAAACATTTCAACAGGTAAAACAGAAATGTTCCCAATTTCTCTGGCCACCTGATGGTCAGGATCCACGGGAGAGCCACGAACTTCTTAGAGTGCAGCCCAGTCTGCTGCCAGGACAGACAAGAAGTGGCCTGATTCCAGACTCCCAGGCTTCCAGAAGGAGGTGGCCACACTGCAAGCCAGGTCAGGAGAGTCCTGCATGGTCCGGGCCGGGAGATCCGGTCTGTCCATTCGGCTGGCCGATTCCGGGCGGGGCGCTCAGGGCCGCTGAGAGCCCTGCACTCAGGTCCTGCTTCCCTGCAGCGTGTGCGTGTGCGTGTGCGTGTGCGTGTGTGTGTGTGTGTAGAGGGGGCGGTGGCTGACGGCTCCCATGGTTCCCAACCCGGGCACCGCGCTGTCTTCGAGGGGAGGCACGGGGAGAGGTAGGGGCACAGAAGCCGTTGGAGAGGAGAACCCACCGCGGAACTCCTTGCACACTGGCTCGCCCCACCCGGAGACCCGCCTGCCCATCGTGGGCCGCATGTCGCCCCCCAGTCCCCCACCCCCGAGGGCAGGGTGCCTGCTCTTTCAACAGCACAGGGTCTCACATGAAGGAGACCCAGTGTGGACTGTCAGCCCCCAACTCCTGATGCTGTGTTTAGGGGGAGAATGAACCCCCTTGACTGGGTGATGGGACCCTGTGAGGAAAGAGGTGGCGGCCCGATCCAAGTCGGGGCCTGGCTGAGATATGAGGAAACAGGAGCCAAGGGCAGGGCCTGGAGGCCAGGCCAACAGGAGGGGCAACCCCAGCCTTGGCCGGGCTCTCCAACGGTGACATTGTTGCTTTAGGGGACCTGGGACAGGTGACTGAATGTAATGGGAGTCTAAACTGGACCCTGAATGCGGCTTAAAGAAGGTGTGAAGGATGTTACTGAGACAGTGACAGTCATTGGAAGACAAACTCTGTGTCAGGATATCCTGCTCCCTCCATTTAAATCCCTGAGATCTGTGACCTTTACGTGGCTACGCAGGATTGTTAGAGCAGCTGCGTGCGGATATATCTGGGGCACAATTCAGTCTGCAGCCAACTTGCAAGTGGTTCCAGCAAACACACAGGTGTGCGCACAGGCAGGCACAGCACACACACAAACATATGCACGTGCACAGCACAAATATATTCACACACTAGCATGTGAACACACATGCACCCATATGCCCATGCACACACTAATGTGTGCAAGTTCACATACCTATCCACATGCACAGCATATTTATGCAAACAGGCACATGCACACGCATAGCACACACACAGGGAATAAAGTGAATCCGTAAAGCATTAATTCCTGAACACAAGTGAAGCTGACATGTATTTTTCCCTTTTCTTAGCCTTGATGTTTTCCACAACAAAAAAGTTTAAGAAAAAAGTTAATGGCAAATGACTTTTGATTCATAGGACTTTCTGATTTTATTCCACAAATATTATGACAGCAGAAATGAATGTAGATATTACATGTGTCCACTAAGGGAAGAATGGAGAAGAAAAACACGGTCCATCAATACAAGGGAATGCTATTCAGCCTAAAAAGGAAGTCAATTCTGACACAGGATGCAGCAGGGATGAACCTTGAGGGCATTATGCTCAGTGATGTAAGCTAGACACAAAAAAACAAACAGTGCTTGATCCACTCATACAAGGCCCCTAGAGCAGTCGGAAATATAGAGACATAAAGTAGGATGTTGAGGGCCAGAGGCTGAGGGAGGGACAATGGGGAGTGAGTGTTTAATGGGGACTGTTTCAATTTTGCAAGATGAAAAAGTTCTGGAGGATGATGGTGGTCAGGTTTGCACAACAGTGTGAATTATTTCCTGACCCTGAAATGTGCACTTAAAAATGGTTAAGATAGTACATTTTATGTTATGTGTACCAGACCACAATTTTTAAAACTTTTCCAAAAACAACAGGAAATAGTCCATGAATACCACAAGATGCACAACTTCACTAACAACAGAGGGATTAAAGCCATAAGAAAAATACTGTGCATACACCTACCAGAATGGCAGACATGAAAGACATAGTATCAAATATCAGCAGGATGTGGAGCAATGGAAAGCCTGGTACGCAACGGGGGGATGCAACCACTTCTGAAGCAATCGGGCCTCAGATAGCGAAGTCCGTGCACAGAGACCCACAGTGCTCCTCCCAGTTGAACACAAACCCACCAGCCCTGCACCAGGACACACGGACATGGACTGGCAGCCACAGGAGCCAAACCTGAAGGAACCTGAAGGCCATCACAGACGGATGCAGAAATGAACCATGCACGCTCCTATGAAGGAATATTCCACAGCAATGGAGTACATTTTGTTTAAAGGTAGTAAAACTATAAAAATTATTTTTTAAAGAAAACTATATTTACAAGATGAAAGAATCTATAATTCTGGCACCTAGGGATTGTCGAATGCTCCTAAAAATAGATTGCTGTGGAAACGTTTATTATAGGGAAATTGACATATTCTCTAGGAAGGACGCGGTGAATGGGCCTGCTACATTTTCTACATTGAAGACATGTACAGGTTTTGATTCTACTTCTGTTAAATCAAGTGGGGCTTCACTGGATTTCTGCTACTGCGGAGATAATCAAATTCTGGGTAGGGGTCAGGAGAAAATTAGTCATAGGTGTTCTTGTGTAGTAATTACTGTTGAAAGTGTAAATGATCCATTTACCAGTAAGACTGAGAATAGAATAACTGCTACATTACTTCATATGAGATGATCCTCTGTGCTATTGTTCCTGGAGCTCCAGTGAGTGAGTATTTTGAATGTGAAGTTCATCCAGATATGAGGATGGAATAAATGGCTAGGTGTGATATGGCTAATAGAAATAATATGCCTACATTTATACTAATTAGTGGAGAAGATATGGGAAGAGGAATTCATGTTGTGAGAGGCAGGGTTATGGCTAGCATTGGGGCAATAATATATAAATTGATGATGTTGATGGACATAGTGGTTCTTTAATAAGTAATTGGAATGCCTCAGCAATGGGTTGTAATCATCCATGGGGGCTGATGATTTTTGGCCCTTTCTGGATTTGTATATAGCCTAGGATTTTCCATTTGGTTAATATGAGGAATGCTATGGTGAATTAAATTGGGTAATTTGTGAAAGAATGTTGATTATAAACATATTCTTAGGAAGAGGACTTGAACCAGTGCAGAAAAAGTTTCAGTTTTACATAATTACCGGGCTCTGCCAGCGTAACGAACCCTGTTCTACAGTAGGGTATGTATAAATTAATTGAATGTAGATTATATCATCATTTAGTTTGAAGACATTTTGTAAAGGAAGCCGTATTGCTCTTGTCCTTTCATACTGGAAGAAATCTGCAATAGACAGAAACCAACCAGGATGACTCCAGTCTGAACTCAGATCACGTGAGACTTTAATCGTTGAACAAACAGACAATTAATAGCAGTTATACCGTTGAAATGTCGTGATCCAGCATCAAGGTCATAAACCATATTGCCCATATGAACTCCAGAATACAATTACACTGTTATCCCTAGGAAAACTTGTTCCATTGACCAGTGTTTTAGAAGAACAGGTGATAAAGCATTTTGACTAGCTGGCCTAAATTTTAATCACTCAGAAGTGGTTTTATTCTCCCAAAAATAAATGGCGCATGGGCTCAAGACACACCTGCTTCAGTAGTTGTGGCGTGCAGACTCAGTAGTTGTGGCCCAATGGCTTAGTTGTTCCGTGGCACGTGAGATCTTCCCGGACCGGGGATCGAACCGGGTCCCCTGCATTGGCAGGCGAATTCTTAATCACTGCATCACCAGGGAAGTCCCAGATTCGCAGTCTCCCTTTTAATATACCTTAAGCCCAAAGAATCCATGGAAAATTGTTAGAGAAAATAAGGCAATAAAATATTGTAAGGACTATAACAGAAGCATATAGTACACAGTTCATATAGACACATCGCAAGCAGTTACAAAGTATATTAAAAGGGAGGCTGCAATTTTAAAAGAATAAGAAAAATTATACCCACAAACTCCCAATCTTTCCTGAAACGTTGCAATCTGAAACCCTATTGTAGGAAGCAGAAGATTCCAGGAGATATTCTACAAATGAAGCACTCCAAACCCTGTGGTTGGATAAGGAATTCTGGAAGGAAGGTATCCTCACCCAAGGAGAGCAGGTTCCTATACTTCTCTAACATCACATCCCTGTAAAATTCCCATTGATCTTGGTCCAGGCATTCTCACTCCTCTTGACAGAAATCTATGGCCACATCCTGGAATGTCAGCAGTCCCTGAAATTAAACGTACACATGCCATGTGGCCACGGGAAGTGTTCATAATATGACCCAAGAAGAAAACAGCAAGTTAAGAGAAGGTTTTAATTTAGAAGAGTCTCTTTAATTATCCACTAATACACACATATATATATATATATATATATATATATATATATATATATATATATATATAATTTTTTTTTTACAAAGTAACTTTCTCTACCTTATTTCTAACTACAAGAAAAGAGTATGGCATGTGATCCACAAAACCAGTATAGAGACTATACTTGTCTGGAAAAGAAATGATAAAATGATGGTTTCAACACAGGCATATGCATTTTTGAGTGTTTTATTTATATCAAACTGGATAAAATGTGTGTATTTCTCATAGAGAAAAGACCTGTCGAGGTAGAAATGTACCTTTCAACTATTCATGGGTACACGAGTACACTGGGGAGATTGTAAAAGTGCAGATTGTGATTCAGTAGGTCCGGTGGGCATGAGTTCTATTTTTTTAACAAGCTGATTTTTAACTAGTGATGCCACAGTCTCTGATTCATTAACCACAACTGTGAATATCAGAGACATAATTAGAAAGGTAAAAATTCTCATTTAATTTTGAACTTAAAGTGTTTTATGGATTTTAAACCTTTAATAGAAAAGTGAGCACAGCAGCAACAATCATTTGTGAGTATTTACTATAGACTGTGTATCTTTCTAGTTTTTTTGTGTAGGATTCCAGGAAAAAGGCCTGGGCTGCGGCCACAATGGGCGTGGCCCCCAGGCCGGGCCGCCCCTCCAGGACCCCCGACGGGGCCCTGCGCTCCTGGCGGCTCCCTCCCCCGCCGCCCCGCTCCCTCCCGGAAGGCCTTGGGGCAGAGCGGTCCCACCCACTGCGCGCTGAACAGAGCCCGCGTTTCCTCAGAGCTGGAACTCCCGGCTCAGGCGGGGTCTCTTCCCTCCGCCTTCACGGAACTGCCCCGGAGCCCGAGGGCAGGGCGACCTCACTGAGGCTGCCGGCTCTGGAGGTGCCCCGGCGGCCGAAGCCATGACAGTCGCGGGGACGGCGGGCTGGGTAAGTGGGCGACGACCCTCCGCCTGGTCCGGTGCCCGGGCGGCAGCACAAGACCAGCTTCTGAGGGGCAGGGGTTCGCTGCCACCCGCCGCTGCTGTGCAGAAAGAGCGGCCTCCAGCGTCTGGTTCCCGGGAACTTTGGTCCGTCCTCTCGCCCCTGCCCTCGTCCTGGCTCGCGAGACCTGGTGGGCGTGAGGAGGGGGTCGGCCTGAGCGTCCTGAGGGGAAACGGGGCAAGGGAGGCGCAGGGTCCGGCTGCAGCGTCAGCGCCCCTCTTCCCGACTGCGGGGAAAGCGGCTGAAAACTCCTCCCGAGGCGCGCAGGCCCCTTATTCAGCCGAGTCCCTCTGCGCTCCTTCCTTCCTGAGTTAAAGTACCGGGGGGAGGGGACAGGGCAGGGAACTGGCGCAGGTAATGGGGAACATCCAAAGGTGATTGTTAACTAAGGAAAACCAGCTCTCCCAAGGTCAGGAATGCGGCGCTTTTCTTTGCCTGGGCTCACTGAATTCCTTCCTTTGATATGCACCTCAGCTCTCTGGGGCCTGCATTCTGTATTTGCATATCCTGAGTGCCTCAGGGCCCGCCGGCTCACATTGGAGGGCTGCAAGTGCTGAAGACTGTGACATCCTTTGTTTACTGATAGGGCAAGAACTATTCCATTTCTCACAGGCTTGAGGGGCAGACAGTGGAAAAAAGTCAGAGAATCTCACTCGGCCTGTACTTTGGTTTACATATAGATCATATTTATACTTAACTGTGCTAATAGAGGTTCTCAAGTCCAATCAACTTGTACTACTGCCCTCTATGTATCAATTTCATCAATATCATAAGATAAATGCCTATAGAATTGACTTAATCCATTTAAATAGGATAATGATTTTGAAAGGAAACATAATAGAAATATAACAACGAAACCTTTACCACTAAAGGCTGGGTCTGGAACACCCTAAATAAATGTTCCATTGTTAAAATATTGAAAGATGTAGTCAATAGAAATATCAACAAAAATGACAAATAATAAGGGTAGCAGAATGTTGAAATGTTCTATCTTTATCATTAAAGTGGCAGAAAATCATTTATTAGTAGGCACTGGGGGCAGAAGATGCCTGATTTTATATCTGTGTCATATTTGTGCAGTTGTTTCAACAAGTAACTTAAAGACAAAATGGAAAAACAAGGAGGTTTGTGCCTGAGATCATGTTGATGTGAAACCAGGGATGGCCACCTTGTGCCAGGTGAGTTAAGTTTACCTGGCAGGTAGACCGCAGAGCTCCTGGGAAGCAAGGGTTGGAATTTTTCTGCTGGGTGCCCCTTAGGTTCTGTGACTTGACTGACTGTGAGTCATGTTTCGGGAAAGACCTGATCACAGGAAAAGGGTGGGAATAGAGTGATTTGGGGAGCAGCTAACAACATTCATCACAGCTCACGGCCTGAATGAATTTTAAAGAAACAGGAAAACAAATGCTTCTTATGGAATCAGAGAATGTGAGGGCTGGACAATCCCAGAAAATGAGGAACACCCATCCCATTTTCCAGATGACAAAACAGAGGTCCAGCAAGGTGAAATCCCTCACCCAAGTTGCACCCGTCTCTCCTCCCCACTACGTGGTTCATGAAAGCAGGACTCTTCCTGTCTTGATCACTGCTGAGCCCCAAAAAGGGCCAGGCATCTAGCAGCTGCTCCAAAAATTTGGGTTGACTGTAGGAACAATGCTATTTCTTTCTTTCTCACTCTTATTCAGGATTGTGCCAAGAACTCCCCAGGTTGCAATGTAATTCGATAAATGTAAATATTAATTGAGTTTTGTTGTGATGAGGACTTAGGCTTTGAAGGTAACAGACTTGGTTCAGATCTTGGTTCTGCCACTCCATAGCTGTTTGGCTTTGGGAAAATTACTAAACCTCTCTGAGATTATTTCCTCCTTTGTAAAGTGGGGATAAATCTATCTGAGCCAGCAGAGCAGCTGCATGAGAGATGTGCACTAAATATTGGTCTTTCTCACTCTCCTACGCCATCTCTCTGTTCTTCCCAGAGAAGCTGTACAGAAGGATATAGTACTTTTGTTTAAAATAGTTAACTAATTAATTAATTAATTTGTTTTTGGCTGCGTTGGGTCTTCGTTGCTATGCGCAGGCTTTGCCTAGTTGCGGCAAGCGGGGGCTACTCTTTGTTGCGGTGCGCGGGCTTCTCATTGCGGTGGCTTCTCTTGCTAGCCTTAACCCCAATGCTAGCCTTAACCCTGGCTCTCACAACATGAATTCCTCTTCCCATATCTTATCCACTAATTAATATAAATGTAGGCATATTATTTCTATTAGCCATATCACACCTAGCCATTTACTCCATCCTCAGATCTGGATGAACTTCACATTCAAAATACTCACTCACTGGAGCTCTAGGAGCAATAGCACAATCATCTCATATGAAGTAATGTAGCAGTTATTCTATTCTCAGTCTTACTGATAAATGGATCATTTACACTTTCAACAGTAATTATTACACAAGAACACCTATGACTAATTTTCTCCTGACCCCTACCCAGAATTTGATTATCTCCGCAGTAGCCGAAATCCAACGAAGCCCCACTTGATTTCACGGAAGTAGCATCAAAACCTGTATATGTCTTCAATGTAGAAAATGTAGCAGGCCCATTCACCCCGTCCCTCCTAGAGAATATGTCAATGTCCCTATAATAAAATTTCCACAGCAATCTATTTTTAGGAGCATTCGACAATCCCTAGGTGCCAGAATTATATACAGCCCAAGTCATCATTAAAACTCATCTAACAATCTCCTTTCTATGAATTTGAGCCTCCTACCTACAATTTTGATATGATCAACGCATACATCTCTTATGAAAAGTGTTTTTACGACTAACATTAATCTTATGTATATGAGAGTTTTCACTACTTGTCATCATACCAGGCAACCCACCACAAATTTAAGAAATATGTCTGACAAAAGAGTTACTTTGATAGAGTAAATCTTAGAGGTTTCAATGCTCTGATTCCTGGAATTGAATTCTTCCTAATAATTTTACATTCTCCATGCTACCTACCACATTACACCACATGCTATATAGTAAAGTTCTCTAAGTAAGCTACAGGCCCATACCCCAAAAATATTTTTGTATATCCTTCCTGTGCTAATAAACTCTCATTGTTTTTACCATCATTCTACTGACCATTTTCTCAGGAAATATAATTGTATAACAAGCTCACACTGGTTAATGGTATCCCCATTCTAATAAAAAACATGAACCCATAAGCTACAGAAGCATCCAACAAATATTTCCTAAAACAGTCCACCACATCAATACTACTTATAATGGCTATTATCATTAATCTAATATACTCTGGTCAAAGAGCACAATGAATAACAAGAATCTTTAATCCAGCAGCATCCACCCTCATGACAATCGCCCTTGTCACAAAAGTAGGACTTTCCCCATTTCACTTCTGAGTGCCTGAAGTCACACGAGGCATCCCATGAACAGCAGACCTGATGCTATCAACATGACAAAATTGCACCCCTATCAGTTTTATACCACAGGTCACCTTCCATCAACCTAAATATACTATTAATCATAGTGATATTATAAATCATAGCTGGAGGCTGAGGCAGACTTCGCCATACTCACCTGGAAAATATTACACCCTCCTCATCAATTGCCCATATAGGATGAATAACAGCTATTATAATGTATATTCAGATTATAACAATCCTAACCATACTAATTTATATCATAACAACACTGTCTTCTTCTTATTTATGCCCAGATCATGTACTACAAGAGTATCATTATCACACGCATGAGATAAAACACCTCCCATCACAATCATTTTCCTCACCATTATAGTATCATTAGGACATCGCCCATCACTATCAGGCTTTCTACCCAAATGAATAATTATCCAAGAGATAACAAAAACGACAACATCATTCTACCAACACTAATAGCCATCATAGCAGTCCTCAGCATATATTTCTACTTGCAGCTAACATACTCCACATCACTAACTATATTCCCTTCATTAAACAACACAAACACAAAGCAATTTGAACATACAAAGAAATAACCTTCCTATCATTACCAATCATAATACCCACACGGTTACTACACACAACACCCATTCTATCGGTGCTGGACTAGGAATTTAGGTTAGTTCAGACCAAGAGCTTTCAAAACCCTAAACAAGTGAAATTTACTTAATTCCTAAAAATAAGGATTGCAAGACTTTATTCTACATCAATTGAATGTAAAGCAAACACTGTATTGAAGCCAAATCTTTACGAGATTGATGAGTTTTAACCCCAGGAAACTTTAGTTAACAGGCAAGTCCTCTAGTCAACTGACTTCAGTCTACTTCTCCTTCATTTGAGAAAGAAAAAAAGAAAAAAAAAAAAAAGGCAGGATAATCACTGGCAGAATTGAAGCTGCTTCTCTGAAGTTACAATTCAATTTGTTGATTCACCACAGGGTTTGCCAGAAAGAGGGCTCAATCTCTGTCTTTAGATTTACAGTCTAATTCTAACTCAGTCATTTTACCTCTGTTCATACACTGCTGATTATTTTCAACAAATCACAAAGATATCGGCATTTTATATTTACTATTTGGTGCTTGAGCTGGAGTAGCAGGCAGCACCTTAATTATATTAATCCAGGCTGAGCTATGCTGACCTGGACCGCTACTTGGAGATGCCCAAATCTGTAAGGTTGTCATAACAGTCCCTGCACTTGTAATAATTTTCTTTATAGCTGTACCCGTTATGATTGCAGGCTTTGAAAACTGACTTGGGCCATTAATAACTCGGACAACTGAAGTAGCATTTCCCCCAATAAATCATATAAACTTTTGACTACTTCCCCCATCATTCTTACTCCTACTCATATCACCAATAGTAGAAGCTGGTTCTGGTACCAGTGGGACGGTGTATTCAGCTCTAGCCTGCAATCTGGCCCATGCAGGAGCCTCTGGCGACCTAACTGTTTTCTCCTTACATTTAGCAGGTGTCTCCTCAATTCTTGGTATTATTACTTTTATTACTATTGTCTTTAATACAAAACCAGCAGTCATATCCCAATACCAAACACCATTATTTGTTTAATCTTCCCCAACTATAGCCATATTACTATAATTACCAATCTCAGTCCAAGCAGCCAGAATTGCCATGCTGTTAAGAGATAGAAATCTAAACACTACTTTCTTTGACCCTGCAGGAGGAGACCGAATCCTATACCAACACCTCTTTTGATACTTTGCTCACCCTGAAGTCTGTATTCATGGCCTAACAGGGTTTGTTATAAACTCACATAGCATTACCTACTATTTAGGACAAAAATTGCCTTTCAGCTATCTGGGAATAGTATGAGTCATGTCCACTGGTTTTTTAGGAGTTCTCTTGTGGGCCCATCATATGTTTACCATAGGGATAGCTGTGGACTCAGGAGCATACTTTGCATCAGCTACCGTAATTACTTCTATCCCTACAGGAGTAAAAGTATCTAGCTGATTAGCAACTCTTTATTTAATTTTTCTTTTTCTTTTCTTTTCTTTTTTTTTTTGGCTGAGTTGGGTCTTGGTTGCTGCGCATGGGCTTTCTCTGGTTGCGGTGAGCGGCAGCTACTCTTCGTTGCGGTGTGCGGCCCTTTCATTGCAGTGGCTTCTCTTGTTGCAGAGCACGGCCTCTAGGCGCGTGGGCTTCAGTAGTTGTGGCTTGCGGGCTCTAGAGGGCAGGCTCAGTAGTTGTGGCACACGGGCTTTTTGCTCCGCGGCATGTGGAATCTTCCCAGACAAGGGCTCGAACCCGTGTCCCCTGCATTGGCAGACGAATTCTTAACCACTGCGTCACCAGGGAAGTCCCTGGTTAGCAACTGTTCACGGAGGTAATACTATATGACCTCCTACTATATTATGAGTTTTAGGCTTTAGTTTTTCTTTTTACAGTAGGTGGTTTGACAGGAATCATCTTAGCCAACTCATCCCCAGACATTGTCCTCCAGGATACATACTATGTAGTAGCACACTTCCATGACCTAATGTCCATGGGAGCAGTCTTCACTATTATAGGAGGCTTTCTACACTGATTCCCACTATTCTTAGGTTATACAGTTAACTCAGCATGAGCAAAAATTCACCTCACAAGTATATTTGTAGTAGTAAATATGACTTCCTGCAGCACTTTCGTGGCCTCTCAGGGATGTCACTACGTTAGTCTGAGTACCCTGAGGCACACACAACATGAAATATTTTGTCTTTAGGCTCATTCATCTCAGTAGCAGCAGTAATGCTAATAATCTTCATACTTTGAAAAGCATTTGTGTCTAAACAAGAAGTCTTAGCAGTGGGAATTGCTACTCCTAACCTAGAATGGTTACACGGATGTCCTCCACCATATCCTACGTTTCAAGATCCTACCTATGTAAATGTAAAATAAGGAAGGACTCAAGTCCTTTTCAACCAGTTTCAAGCCAACACCATAACAATTATGTCTTCCTCAATAAATGAGATAAAAGTAAAGAGTGATGTAGCTTTGTCAAAGTTAAATGATAGGCTAAAATCCTGTATATGACTAAGGCATATCAATTTCATCTAGGCTCTCAAGATACAACATCACCGATTATGGAAGAACTTTTACATTTTCTTCATCACACATTAATAGTGATTTTTAAAATAAGTTCTCTAGTCCTCTATATCATTTCACTAATATTGACATCTAAACTCATATGCATACAATAGATGCACAGGTAGAGAAATTGTGAACAATTTACTAGCTATTATTGTAATCTTAAATGCCCTATCATCATTGTGTATCCTTTACATGATACATGAAATCAATAACTCTTCCCAAACCATAAAAACTATGGGTCAGTAACGATACTGAAGCTACAAATACACAGATTACGAAGATTTAAATGTTGACTCCTCTGTAATCCCCACATCAGAGCTAAAACCAGGAGAATAATGACTAATAGAAGTCAACAACCGAGTAGTTAGGGATAGTCATTGAATATTAGTTTCATCTGAAATTGTTGTACACTCCGGAGTTGTTCCTTCTCAGGCCTAAAAGAAACTGCTATCCCAGGACGCCTAACTTAAAGAATCCTAATATCAACAGGACCAGGCCTATGTTGTGGACAAGAGAGCTCGTTTTCCTGAGTTCAAAGACAGGACAGAGGGATATGTCTTAGATATGGGGTGAATCTGCAGCCCATGGGGATGCACTCTCCAAGCTCCAGTATAGGAATGGGGCCTCTAGGGTCCCAGGCCACCCACCACGCCCTCTGGAGCAGGATCTGGGCAACATTCCCTGTCAGTGATGAGGCAGCCCTAGCACTTGTCACGGCCCGATGTCGTGTCCTATGTGGGCCCCATGCTCTTGGGACCACACCTCACACTCTGCAGGTCCATGCTACAGGGTCCTTCATGCCTCAGGAGTAGAGACCACACAGCAAGCAGTTCCCTCCGCAACCAGCAGGAGGAGGGGAGGAGAACAGGGGCACCAGGGGACTCTCATTCAGACAACAACACCCCAGCGGTGCCAGCGGGGACAGTGATGATGCAGATGAGGCACAGACCAAGAGATGGGACCAGAGGACCCAAAAGGCAGCTGGTCAGGTCCTGGCTCACCTGCACCCCGGACACCTTTGTCCCGCATACACCCCCTTCCTCATACACCCTCTCCTTAAATGCAGATTCTTCAGATGCGAACAGGCAGCGCTTCAGACTGAAAGTCAGCTCTTCCAAAATGACCCGTCAGCAAACACTGCAGGATTCCACTCCAGTGGGTGCCCTGGAGTCGACAACTCAGGGACTGAAGTGGCTATCGGTGCCAGGGGCAGTGGGAGGGAATGGGGAATGAGACTTTCATGGTTGTGGAATTTTGGTTTTGCAGGACGAAAAGTTCTAGTGATGGTGGTGATGGCTCCACGAGAAAGTGAATCTATCTGATGCCTCAGAAACGTGCACTTAAAATGGTGATGATGGTAAAGGGTATGTGACGTGTGTTTTATCTCACTTAAAATAAATTCTTAAAATAATGTCTTGTTAATTGAGATTCCATTTCGACTCCCCTTCATCACAAATGTCGGAGGCTCAGACACAGTCCCCTACCTTAGGGGCCATCACGGTACCCTCACAGAGCACGTGGGAGACCATTCTTAGGGGGGGCTAGTCTGTGCTCACCTGACCTCTGTCCAGGGGGACCCAGGCAGTGGTGACCCCCATAGATTAGACATATGATATGCTATAGTATTAATACGATACCACCAAGTGTTGTCACTCACCGGAACACAGAGCAGCAACCCACTCGAACATTCTTGACCTCATATGTTTGTGACAAGATGAAGAGAAGAAAAGGAACCACAGGTTAATCAGGACAACACCCTTAATGCAGAGGTTGGAAATCTCAAAGGGGACAGGACACACTGCAGGCAAAGAGCGCATATGCGGTCTCCCTATCCATGTGATCCTGACCCATGCAGGTATGGTGAGACCCACACAGTCCCCGCACCCTATACCTGGGGCCACACATCCACACTCACCAGGGTGACCCACCTCCCCAGACCCCTCCACCTGGGTCACATGTCCACAGTCCCAGGGTGACCTCACCTCCCCAGACCCTGCACCTGGGGTCACACGTCCCCTTGGTCAGGACACCATGGCTCTGCAGGGGGCTCCCCCAATGTGGAAACAAGCTGGGTCCCTGGGACCTCCTGGGATGGGAAAAAGTGTCAGGTGGGTCTCCTTTCCCCACACTTGGCCCAGAGGAGTCCTCCTGTCCTCACTTTGGTTCTGTGTGATTTTAACTGTTTGTACAGCTTTCATACTAGAGTTGAACACACGACCCTGGTGCTGGCATGTTCAGTCCTTTCTCGTCTCACTTACATGCTGAGAAAACATACAGGAGAGCAGGGCAGAAAGCCGAGGGGCAGCTCTGGACTCTGCTGAGTAGGGACGGTAGACTGGAGGGAGAGCTCAGCAGCAGCCTCAGCTGTCACCCATCGGCCTTTTGCCCGATCTGCGTGCCCTGCAATCAATTCAGCAGCTAAACCTGCTTCCCTATGCACCATGCACGTGCTGGTAAATTGGAATTATTGCCAGGTAGTCCTCCTGAGGATTCTCCATGAGCCCCAGGGAAGGTGAACCTTGGCAGGGATTAAGACTAAGGCCCCGACCATAGCACTGACCCTTGGGAGGACCAGGTCACCACACTCAGAAGAGAGGCTGTTATGTAGACAAGCCCACCTCATCTCCAGACCCTAGACATCTAAGCACTGACATTCAGATGCAGGCACGGAGCTTCCCAGTACTGAGGCCAGGCCGGGTCTCTACCCAGGTCCCCATAGTCCTAGCGTACACAGAACATGGTCAGGTCTAAATCTTCTTATTATAGACAACACATGGTCAGCTCTAAACATAATCAGTAGACAGGACATGCAGAGGTCTAAATCTACCATGTAGACACAACTTGATCATGTTTAAACTAGCTTAGGGCTGATCTCATAGGGGGTACAGATCACACACATGGGTCTCTCATCTTTGGACACCCACGTCAGGAAACTGAACAAAATCTTTGTCATTAAACATTTCAACAGGTAAAACAGAAATGTTCCCAATTTCTCTGGCCACCTGATGGTCAGGATCCACGGGCGAGCCACGAACTTCTTAGAGTGCAGCCCAGTCTGCTGCCAGGACAGACAAGAAGTGGCCTGATTCCAGACTCCCAGGCTTCCAGAAGGAGGTGGCCACACTGCAAGCCAGGTCAGGAGAGTCCTGCATGGTCCGGGCCGGGAGATCCGGTCTGTCCATTCGGCTGGCCGATTCCGGGCGGGGCGCTCAGGGCCGCTGAGAGCCCTGCACTCAGGTCCTGCTTCCCTGCAGCGTGTGCGTGTGCGTGTGCGTGTGCGTGTGTGTGTGTGTGTAGAGGGGGCGGTGGCTGACGGCTCCCATGGTTCCCAACCCGGGCACCGCGCTGTCTTCGAGGGGAGGCACGGGGAGAGGTAGGGGCACAGAAGCCGTTGGAGAGGAGAACCCACCGCGGAACTCCTTGCACACTGGCTCGCCCCACCCGGAGACCCGCCTGCCCATCGTGGGCCGCATGTCGCCCCCCAGTCCCCCACCCCCGAGGGCAGGGTGCCTGCTCTTTCAACAGCACAGGGTCTCACATGAAGGAGACCCAGTGTGGACTGTCAGCCCCCAACTCCTGATGCTGTGTTTAGGGGGAGAATGAACCCCCTTGACTGGGTGATGGGACCCTGTGAGGAAAGAGGTGGCGGCCCGATCCAAGTCGGGGCCTGGCTGAGATATGAGGAAACAGGAGCCAAGGGCAGGGCCTGGAGGCCAGGCCAACAGGAGGGGCAACCCCAGCCTTGGCCGGGCTCTCCAACGGTGACATTGTTGCTTTAGGGGACCTGGGACAGGTGACTGAATGTAATGGGAGTCTAAACTGGACCCTGAATGCGGCTTAAAGAAGGTGTGAAGGATGTTACTGAGACAGTGACAGTCATTGGAAGACAAACTCTGTGTCAGGATATCCTGCTCCCTCCATTTAAATCCCTGAGATCTGTGACCTTTACGTGGCTACGCAGGATTGTTAGAGCAGCTGCGTGCGGATATATCTGGGGCACAATTCAGTCTGCAGCCAACTTGCAAGTGGTTCCAGCAAACACACAGGTGTGCGCACAGGCAGGCACAGCACACACACAAACATATGCACGTGCACAGCACAAATATATTCACACACTAGCATGTGAACACACATGCACCCATATGCCCATGCACACACTAATGTGTGCAAGTTCACATACCTATCCACATGCACAGCATATTTATGCAAACAGGCACATGCACACGCATAGCACACACACAGGGAATAAAGTGAATCCGTAAAGCATTAATTCCTGAACACAAGTGAAGCTGACATGTATTTTTCCCTTTTCTTAGCCTTGATGTTTTCCACAACAAAAAAGTTTAAGAAAAAAGTTAATGGCAAATGACTTTTGATTCATAGGACTTTCTGATTTTATTCCACAAATATTATGACAGCAGAAATGAATGTAGATATTACATGTGTCCACTAAGGGAAGAATGGAGAAGAAAAACACGGTCCATCAATACAAGGGAATGCTATTCAGCCTAAAAAGGAAGTCAATTCTGACACAGGATGCAGCAGGGATGAACCTTGAGGGCATTATGCTCAGTGATGTAAGCTAGACACAAAAAAACAAACAGTGCTTGATCCACTCATACAAGGCCCCTAGAGCAGTCGGAAATATAGAGACATAAAGTAGGATGTTGAGGGCCAGAGGCTGAGGGAGGGACAATGGGGAGTGAGTGTTTAATGGGGACTGTTTCAATTTTGCAAGATGAAAAAGTTCTGGAGGATGATGGTGGTCAGGTTTGCACAACAGTGTGAATTATTTCCTGACCCTGAAATGTGCACTTAAAAATGGTTAAGATAGTACATTTTATGTTATGTGTACCAGACCACAATTTTTAAAACTTTTCCAAAAACAACAGGAAATAGTCCATGAATACCACAAGATGCACAACTTCACTAACAACAGAGGGATTAAAGCCATAAGAAAAATACTGTGCATACACCTACCAGAATGGCAGACATGAAAGACATAGTATCAAATATCAGCAGGATGTGGAGCAATGGAAAGCCTGGTACGCAACGGGGGGATGCAACCACTTCTGAAGCAATCGGGCCTCAGATAGCGAAGTCCGTGCACAGAGACCCACAGTGCTCCTCCCAGTTGAACACAAACCCACCAGCCCTGCACCAGGACACACGGACATGGACTGGCAGCCACAGGAGCCAAACCTGAAGGAACCTGAAGGCCATCACAGACGGATGCAGAAATGAACCATGCACGCTCCTATGAAGGAATATTCCACAGCAATGGAGTACATTTTGTTTAAAGGTAGTAAAACTATAAAAATTATTTTTTAAAGAAAACTATATTTACAAGATGAAAGAATCTATAATTCTGGCACCTAGGGATTGTCGAATGCTCCTAAAAATAGATTGCTGTGGAAACGTTTATTATAGGGAAATTGACATATTCTCTAGGAAGGACGCGGTGAATGGGCCTGCTACATTTTCTACATTGAAGACATGTACAGGTTTTGATTCTACTTCTGTTAAATCAAGTGGGGCTTCACTGGATTTCTGCTACTGCGGAGATAATCAAATTCTGGGTAGGGGTCAGGAGAAAATTAGTCATAGGTGTTCTTGTGTAGTAATTACTGTTGAAAGTGTAAATGATCCATTTACCAGTAAGACTGAGAATAGAATAACTGCTACATTACTTCATATGAGATGATCCTCTGTGCTATTGTTCCTGGAGCTCCAGTGAGTGAGTATTTTGAATGTGAAGTTCATCCAGATATGAGGATGGAATAAATGGCTAGGTGTGATATGGCTAATAGAAATAATATGCCTACATTTATACTAATTAGTGGATAAGATATGGGAAGAGGAATTCATGTTGTGAGAGGCAGGGTTATGGCTAGCATTGGGGCAATAATATATAAATTGATGATGTTGATGGACATAGTGGTTCTTTAATAAGTAATTGGAATGCCTCAGCAATGGGTTGTAATCATCCATGGGGGCTGATGATTTTTGGCCCTTTCTGGATTTGTATATAGCCTAGGATTTTCCATTTGGTTAATATGAGGAATGCTATGGTGAATTAAATTGGGTAATTTGTGAAAGAATGTTGATTATAAACATATTCTTAGGAAGAGGACTTGAACCAGTGCAGAAAAAGTTTCAGTTTTACATAATTACCGGGCTCTGCCAGCGTAACGAACCCTGTTCTACAGTAGGGTATGTATAAATTAATTGAATGTAGATTATATCATCATTTAGTTTGAAGACATTTTGTAAAGGAAGCCGTATTGCTCTTGTCCTTTCATACTGGAAGAAATCTGCAATAGACAGAAACCAACCAGGATGACTCCAGTCTGAACTCAGATCACGTGAGACTTTAATCGTTGAACAAACAGACAATTAATAGCAGTTATACCGTTGAAATGTCGTGATCCAGCATCAAGGTCATAAACCATATTGCCCATATGAACTCCAGAATACAATTACACTGTTATCCCTAGGAAAACTTGTTCCATTGACCAGTGTTTTAGAAGAACAGGTGATAAAGCATTTTGACTAGCTGGCCTAAATTTTAATCACTCAGAAGTGGTTTTATTCTCCCAAAAATAAATGGCGCATGGGCTCAAGACACACCTGCTTCAGTAGTTGTGGCGTGCAGACTCAGTAGTTGTGGCCCAATGGCTTAGTTGTTCCGTGGCACGTGAGATCTTCCCGGACCGGGGATCGAACCGGGTCCCCTGCATTGGCAGGCGAATTCTTAATCACTGCATCACCAGGGAAGTCCCAGATTCGCAGTCTCCCTTTTAATATACCTTAAGCCCAAAGAATCCATGGAAAATTGTTAGAGAAAATAAGGCAATAAAATATTGTAAGGACTATAACAGAAGCATATAGTACACAGTTCATATAGACACATCGCAAGCAGTTACAAAGTATATTAAAAGGGAGGCTGCAATTTTAAAAGAATAAGAAAAATTATACCCACAAACTCCCAATCTTTCCTGAAACGTTGCAATCTGAAACCCTATTGTAGGAAGCAGAAGATTCCAGGAGATATTCTACAAATGAAGCACTCCAAACCCTGTGGTTGGATAAGGAATTCTGGAAGGAAGGTATCCTCACCCAAGGAGAGCAGGTTCCTATACTTCTCTAACATCACATCCCTGTAAAATTCCCATTGATCTTGGTCCAGGCATTCTCACTCCTCTTGACAGAAATCTATGGCCACATCCTGGAATGTCAGCAGTCCCTGAAATTAAACGTACACATGCCATGTGGCCACGGGAAGTGTTCATAATATGACCCAAGAAGAAAACAGCAAGTTAAGAGAAGGTTTTAATTTAGAAGAGTCTCTTTAATTATCCACTAATACGCACACATATATATATATATATATATATATATATATATATATATATATAATTTTTTTTTTACAAAGTAACTTTCTCTACCTTATTTCTAACTACAAGAAAAGAGTATGGCATGTGATCCACAAAACCAGTATAGAGACTATACTTGTCTGGAAAAGAAATGATAAAATGATGGTTTCAACACAGGCATATGCATTTTTGAGTGTTTTATTTATATCAAACTGGATAAAATGTGTGTATTTCTCATAGAGAAAAGACCTGTCGAGGTAGAAATGTACCTTTCAACTATTCATGGGTACACGAGTACACTGGGGAGATTGTAAAAGTGCAGATTGTGATTCAGTAGGTCCGGTGGGCATGAGTTCTATTTTTTTAACAAGCTGATTTTTAACTAGTGATGCCACAGTCTCTGATTCATTAACCACAACTGTGAATATCAGAGACATAATTAGAAAGGTAAAAATTCTCATTTAATTTTGAACTTAAAGTGTTTTATGGATTTTAAACCTTTAATAGAAAAGTGAGCACAGCAGCAACAATCATTTGTGAGTATTTACTATAGACTGTGTATCTTTCTAGTTTTTTTGTGTAGGATTCCAGGAAAAAGGCCTGGGCTGCGGCCACAATGGGCGTGGCCCCCAGGCCGGGCCGCCCCTCCAGGACCCCCGACGGGGCCCTGCGCTCCTGGCGGCTCCCTCCCCCGCCGCCCCGCTCCCTCCCGGAAGGCCTTGGGGCAGAGCGGTCCCACCCACTGCGCGCTGAACAGAGCCCGCGTTTCCTCAGAGCTGGAACTCCCGGCTCAGGCGGGGTCTCTTCCCTCCGCCTTCACGGAACTGCCCCGGAGCCCGAGGGCAGGGCGACCTCACTGAGGCTGCCGGCTCTGGAGGTGCCCCGGCGGCCGAAGCCATGACAGTCGCGGGGACGGCGGGCTGGGTAAGTGGGCGACGACCCTCCGCCTGGTCCGGTGCCCGGGCGGCAGCACAAGACCAGCTTCTGAGGGGCAGGGGTTCGCTGCCACCCGCCGCTGCTGTGCAGAAAGAGCGGCCTCCAGCGTCTGGTTCCCGGGAACTTTGGTCCGTCCTCTCGCCCCTGCCCTCGTCCTGGCTCGCGAGACCTGGTGGGCGTGAGGAGGGGGTCGGCCTGAGCGTCCTGAGGGGAAACGGGGCAAGGGAGGCGCAGGGTCCGGCTGCAGCGTCAGCGCCCCTCTTCCCGACTGCGGGGAAAGCGGCTGAAAACTCCTCCCGAGGCGCGCAGGCCCCTTATTCAGCCGAGTCCCTCTGCGCTCCTTCCTTCCTGAGTTAAAGTACCGGGGGGAGGGGACAGGGCAGGGAACTGGCGCAGGTAATGGGGAACATCCAAAGGTGATTGTTAACTAAGGAAAACCAGCTCTCCCAAGGTCAGGAATGCGGCGCTTTTCTTTGCCTGGGCTCACTGAATTCCTTCCTTTGATATGCACCTCAGCTCTCTGGGGCCTGCATTCTGTATTTGCATATCCTGAGTGCCTCAGGGCCCGCCGGCTCACATTGGAGGGCTGCAAGTGCTGAAGACTGTGACATCCTTTGTTTACTGATAGGGCAAGAACTATTCCATTTCTCACAGGCTTGAGGGGCAGACAGTGGAAAAAAGTCAGAGAATCTCACTCGGCCTGTACTTTGGTTTACATATAGATCATATTTATACTTAACTGTGCTAATAGAGGTTCTCAAGTCCAATCAACTTGTACTACTGCCCTCTATGTATCAATTTCATCAATATCATAAGATAAATGCCTATAGAATTGACTTAATCCATTTAAATAGGATAATGATTTTGAAAGGAAACATAATAGAAATATAACAACGAAACCTTTACCACTAAAGGCTGGGTCTGGAACACCCTAAATAAATGTTCCATTGTTAAAATATTGAAAGATGTAGTCAATAGAAATATCAACAAAAATGACAAATAATAAGGGTAGCAGAATGTTGAAATGTTCTATCTTTATCATTAAAGTGGCAGAAAATCATTTATTAGTAGGCACTGGGGGCAGAAGATGCCTGATTTTATATCTGTGTCATATTTGTGCAGTTGTTTCAACAAGTAACTTAAAGACAAAATGGAAAAACAAGGAGGTTTGTGCCTGAGATCATGTTGATGTGAAACCAGGGATGGCCACCTTGTGCCAGGTGAGTTAAGTTTACCTGGCAGGTAGACCGCAGAGCTCCTGGGAAGCAAGGGTTGGAATTTTTCTGCTGGGTGCCCCTTAGGTTCTGTGACTTGACTGACTGTGAGTCATGTTTCGGGAAAGACCTGATCACAGGAAAAGGGTGGGAATAGAGTGATTTGGGGAGCAGCTAACAACATTCATCACAGCTCACGGCCTGAATGAATTTTAAAGAAACAGGAAAACAAATGCTTCTTATGGAATCAGAGAATGTGAGGGCTGGACAATCCCAGAAAATGAGGAACACCCATCCCATTTTCCAGATGACAAAACAGAGGTCCAGCAAGGTGAAATCCCTCACCCAAGTTGCACCCGTCTCTCCTCCCCACTACGTGGTTCATGAAAGCAGGACTCTTCCTGTCTTGATCACTGCTGAGCCCCAAAAAGGGCCAGGCATCTAGCAGCTGCTCCAAAAATTTGGGTTGACTGTAGGAACAATGCTATTTCTTTCTTTCTCACTCTTATTCAGGATTGTGCCAAGAACTCCCCAGGTTGCAATGTAATTCGATAAATGTAAATATTAATTGAGTTTTGTTGTGATGAGGACTTAGGCTTTGAAGGTAACAGACTTGGTTCAGATCTTGGTTCTGCCACTCCATAGCTGTTTGGCTTTGGGAAAATTACTAAACCTCTCTGAGATTATTTCCTCCTTTGTAAAGTGGGGATAAATCTATCTGAGCCAGCAGAGCAGCTGCATGAGAGATGTGCACTAAATATTGGTCTTTCTCACTCTCCTACGCCATCTCTCTGTTCTTCCCAGAGAAGCTGTACAGAAGGATATAGTACTTTTGTTTAAAATAGTTAACTAATTAATTAATTAATTTGTTTTTGGCTGCGTTGGGTCTTCGTTGCTATGCGCAGGCTTTGCCTAGTTGCGGCAAGCGGGGGCTACTCTTTGTTGCGGTGCGCGGGCTTCTCATTGCGGTGGCTTCTCTTGCTAGCCTTAACCCCAATGCTAGCCTTAACCCTGGCTCTCACAACATGAATTCCTCTTCCCATATCTTATCCACTAATTAATATAAATGTAGGCATATTATTTCTATTAGCCATATCACACCTAGCCATTTACTCCATCCTCAGATCTGGATGAACTTCACATTCAAAATACTCACTCACTGGAGCTCTAGGAGCAATAGCACAATCATCTCATATGAAGTAATGTAGCAGTTATTCTATTCTCAGTCTTACTGATAAATGGATCATTTACACTTTCAACAGTAATTATTACACAAGAACACCTATGACTAATTTTCTCCTGACCCCTACCCAGAATTTGATTATCTCCGCAGTAGCCGAAATCCAACGAAGCCCCACTTGATTTCACGGAAGTAGCATCAAAACCTGTATATGTCTTCAATGTAGAAAATGTAGCAGGCCCATTCACCCCGTCCCTCCTAGAGAATATGTCAATGTCCCTATAATAAAATTTCCACAGCAATCTATTTTTAGGAGCATTCGACAATCCCTAGGTGCCAGAATTATATACAGCCCAAGTCATCATTAAAACTCATCTAACAATCTCCTTTCTATGAATTTGAGCCTCCTACCTACAATTTTGATATGATCAACGCATACATCTCTTATGAAAAGTGTTTTTACGACTAACATTAATCTTATGTATATGAGAGTTTTCACTACTTGTCATCATACCAGGCAACCCACCACAAATTTAAGAAATATGTCTGACAAAAGAGTTACTTTGATAGAGTAAATCTTAGAGGTTTCAATGCTCTGATTCCTGGAATTGAATTCTTCCTAATAATTTTACATTCTCCATGCTACCTACCACATTACACCACATGCTATATAGTAAAGTTCTCTAAGTAAGCTACAGGCCCATACCCCAAAAATATTTTTGTATATCCTTCCTGTGCTAATAAACTCTCATTGTTTTTACCATCATTCTACTGACCATTTTCTCAGGAAATATAATTGTATAACAAGCTCACACTGGTTAATGGTATCCCCATTCTAATAAAAAACATGAACCCATAAGCTACAGAAGCATCCAACAAATATTTCCTAAAACAGTCCACCACATCAATACTACTTATAATGGCTATTATCATTAATCTAATATACTCTGGTCAAAGAGCACAATGAATAACAAGAATCTTTAATCCAGCAGCATCCACCCTCATGACAATCGCCCTTGTCACAAAAGTAGGACTTTCCCCATTTCACTTCTGAGTGCCTGAAGTCACACGAGGCATCCCATGAACAGCAGACCTGATGCTATCAACATGACAAAATTGCACCCCTATCAGTTTTATACCACAGGTCACCTTCCATCAACCTAAATATACTATTAATCATAGTGATATTATAAATCATAGCTGGAGGCTGAGGCAGACTTCGCCATACTCACCTGGAAAATATTACACCCTCCTCATCAATTGCCCATATAGGATGAATAACAGCTATTATAATGTATATTCAGATTATAACAATCCTAACCATACTAATTTATATCATAACAACACTGTCTTCTTCTTATTTATGCCCAGATCATGTACTACAAGAGTATCATTATCACACGCATGAGATAAAACACCTCCCATCACAATCATTTTCCTCACCATTATAGTATCATTAGGACATCGCCCATCACTATCAGGCTTTCTACCCAAATGAATAATTATCCAAGAGATAACAAAAACGACAACATCATTCTACCAACACTAATAGCCATCATAGCAGTCCTCAGCATATATTTCTACTTGCAGCTAACATACTCCACATCACTAACTATATTCCCTTCATTAAACAACACAAACACAAAGCAATTTGAACATACAAAGAAATAACCTTCCTATCATTACCAATCATAATACCCACACGGTTACTACACACAACACCCATTCTATCGGTGCTGGACTAGGAATTTAGGTTAGTTCAGACCAAGAGCTTTCAAAACCCTAAACAAGTGAAATTTACTTAATTCCTAAAAATAAGGATTGCAAGACTTTATTCTACATCAATTGAATGTAAAGCAAACACTGTATTGAAGCCAAATCTTTACGAGATTGATGAGTTTTAACCCCAGGAAACTTTAGTTAACAGGCAAATCCTCTAGTCAACTGACTTCAGTCTACTTCTCCTTCATTTGAGAAAGAAAAAAAGAAAAAAAAAAAAAAGGCAGGATAATCACTGGCAGAATTGAAGCTGCTTCTCTGAAGTTACAATTCAATTTGTTGATTCACCACAGGGTTTGCCAGAAAGAGGGCTCAATCTCTGTCTTTAGATTTACAGTCTAATTCTAACTCAGTCATTTTACCTCTGTTCATACACTGCTGATTATTTTCAACAAATCACAAAGATATCGGCATTTTATATTTACTATTTGGTGCTTGAGCTGGAGTAGCAGGCAGCACCTTAATTATATTAATCCAGGCTGAGCTATGCTGACCTGGACCGCTACTTGGAGATGCCCAAATCTGTAAGGTTGTCATAACAGTCCCTGCACTTGTAATAATTTTCTTTATAGCTGTACCCGTTATGATTGCAGGCTTTGAAAACTGACTTGGGCCATTAATAACTCGGACAACTGAAGTAGCATTTCCCCCAATAAATCATATAAACTTTTGACTACTTCCCCCATCATTCTTACTCCTACTCATATCACCAATAGTAGAAGCTGGTTCTGGTACCAGTGGGACGGTGTATTCAGCTCTAGCCTGCAATCTGGCCCATGCAGGAGCCTCTGGCGACCTAACTGTTTTCTCCTTACATTTAGCAGGTGTCTCCTCAATTCTTGGTATTATTACTTTTATTACTATTGTCTTTAATACAAAACCAGCAGTCATATCCCAATACCAAACACCATTATTTGTTTAATCTTCCCCAACTATAGCCATATTACTATAATTACCAATCTCAGTCCAAGCAGCCAGAATTGCCATGCTGTTAAGAGATAGAAATCTAAACACTACTTTCTTTGACCCTGCAGGAGGAGACCGAATCCTATACCAACACCTCTTTTGATACTTTGCTCACCCTGAAGTCTGTATTCATGGCCTAACAGGGTTTGTTATAAACTCACATAGCATTACCTACTATTTAGGACAAAAATTGCCTTTCAGCTATCTGGGAATAGTATGAGTCATGTCCACTGGTTTTTTAGGAGTTCTCTTGTGGGCCCATCATATGTTTACCATAGGGATAGCTGTGGACTCAGGAGCATACTTTGCATCAGCTACCGTAATTACTTCTATCCCTACAGGAGTAAAAGTATCTAGCTGATTAGCAACTCTTTATTTAATTTTTCTTTTTCTTTTCTTTTCTTTTTTTTTTTGGCTGAGTTGGGTCTTGGTTGCTGCGCATGGGCTTTCTCTGGTTGCGGTGAGCGGCAGCTACTCTTCGTTGCGGTGTGCGGCCCTTTCATTGCAGTGGCTTCTCTTGTTGCAGAGCACGGCCTCTAGGCGCGTGGGCTTCAGTAGTTGTGGCTTGCGGGCTCTAGAGGGCAGGCTCAGTAGTTGTGGCACACGGGCTTTTTGCTCCGCGGCATGTGGAATCTTCCCAGACAAGGGCTCGAACCCGTGTCCCCTGCATTGGCAGACGAATTCTTAACCACTGCGTCACCAGGGAAGTCCCTGGTTAGCAACTGTTCACGGAGGTAATACTATATGACCTCCTACTATATTATGAGTTTTAGGCTTTAGTTTTTCTTTTTACAGTAGGTGGTTTGACAGGAATCATCTTAGCCAACTCATCCCCAGACATTGTCCTCCAGGATACATACTATGTAGTAGCACACTTCCATGACCTAATGTCCATGGGAGCAGTCTTCACTATTATAGGAGGCTTTCTACACTGATTCCCACTATTCTTAGGTTATACAGTTAACTCAGCATGAGCAAAAATTCACCTCACAAGTATATTTGTAGTAGTAAATATGACTTCCTGCAGCACTTTCGTGGCCTCTCAGGGATGTCACTACGTTAGTCTGAGTACCCTGAGGCACACACAACATGAAATATTTTGTCTTTAGGCTCATTCATCTCAGTAGCAGCAGTAATGCTAATAATCTTCATACTTTGAAAAGCATTTGTGTCTAAACAAGAAGTCTTAGCAGTGGGAATTGCTACTCCTAACCTAGAATGGTTACACGGATGTCCTCCACCATATCCTACGTTTCAAGATCCTACCTATGTAAATGTAAAATAAGGAAGGACTCAAGTCCTTTTCAACCAGTTTCAAGCCAACACCATAACAATTATGTCTTCCTCAATAAATGAGATAAAAGTAAAGAGTGATGTAGCTTTGTCAAAGTTAAATGATAGGCTAAAATCCTGTATATGACTAAGGCATATCAATTTCATCTAGGCTCTCAAGATACAACATCACCGATTATGGAAGAACTTTTACATTTTCTTCATCACACATTAATAGTGATTTTTAAAATAAGTTCTCTAGTCCTCTATATCATTTCACTAATATTGACATCTAAACTCATATGCATACAATAGATGCACAGGTAGAGAAATTGTGAACAATTTACTAGCTATTATTGTAATCTTAAATGCCCTATCATCATTGTGTATCCTTTACATGATACATGAAATCAATAACTCTTCCCAAACCATAAAAACTATGGGTCAGTAACGATACTGAAGCTACAAATACACAGATTACGAAGATTTAAATGTTGACTCCTCTGTAATCCCCACATCAGAGCTAAAACCAGGAGAATAATGACTAATAGAAGTCAACAACCGAGTAGTTAGGGATAGTCATTGAATATTAGTTTCATCTGAAATTGTTGTACACTCCGGAGTTGTTCCTTCTCAGGCCTAAAAGAAACTGCTATCCCAGGACGCCTAACTTAAAGAATCCTAATATCAACAGGACCAGGCCTATGTTGTGGACAAGAGAGCTCGTTTTCCTGAGTTCAAAGACAGGACAGAGGGATATGTCTTAGATATGGGGTGAATCTGCAGCCCATGGGGATGCACTCTCCAAGCTCCAGTATAGGAATGGGGCCTCTAGGGTCCCAGGCCACCCACCACGCCCTCTGGAGCAGGATCTGGGCAACATTCCCTGTCAGTGATGAGGCAGCCCTAGCACTTGTCACGGCCCGATGTCGTGTCCTATGTGGGCCCCATGCTCTTGGGACCACACCTCACACTCTGCAGGTCCATGCTACAGGGTCCTTCATGCCTCAGGAGTAGAGACCACACAGCAAGCAGTTCCCTCCGCAACCAGCAGGAGGAGGGGAGGAGAACAGGGGCACCAGGGGACTCTCATTCAGACAACAACACCCCAGCGGTGCCAGCGGGGACAGTGATGATGCAGATGAGGCACAGACCAAGAGATGGGACCAGAGGACCCAAAAGGCAGCTGGTCAGGTCCTGGCTCACCTGCACCCCGGACACCTTTGTCCCGCATACACCCCCTTCCTCATACACCCTCTCCTTAAATGCAGATTCTTCAGATGCGAACAGGCAGCGCTTCAGACTGAAAGTCAGCTCTTCCAAAATGACCCGTCAGCAAACACTGCAGGATTCCACTCCAGTGGGTGCCCTGGAGTCGACAACTCAGGGACTGAAGTGGCTATCGGTGCCAGGGGCAGTGGGAGGGAATGGGGAATGAGACTTTCATGGTTGTGGAATTTTGGTTTTGCAGGACGAAAAGTTCTAGTGATGGTGGTGATGGCTCCACGAGAAAGTGAATCTATCTGATGCCTCAGAAACGTGCACTTAAAATGGTGATGATGGTAAAGGGTATGTGACGTGTGTTTTATTTCACTTAAAATAAATTCTTAAAATAATGTCTTGTTAATTGAGATTCCATTTCGACTCCCCTTCATCACAAATGTCGGAGGCCCAGACACAGTCCCCTACCTTAGGGGCCATCACGGTACCCTCACAGAGCACGTGGGAGACCATTCTTAGGGGGGGCTAGTCTGTGCTCACCTGACCTCTGTCCAGGGGGACCCAGGCAGTGGTGACCCCCATAGATTAGACATATGATATGCTATAGTATTAATACGATACCACCAAGTGTTGTCACTCACCGGAACACAGAGCAGCAACCCACTCGAACATTCTTGACCTCATATGTTTGTGACAAGATGAAGAGAAGAAAAGGAACCACAGGTTAATCAGGACAACACCCTTAATGCAGAGGTTGGAAATCTCAAAGGGGACAGGACACACTGCAGGCAAAGAGCGCATATGCGGTCTCCCTATCCATGTGATCCTGACCCATGCAGGTATGGTGAGACCCACACAGTCCCCGCACCCTATACCTGGGGCCACACATCCACACTCACCAGGGTGACCCACCTCCCCAGACCCCTCCACCTGGGTCACATGTCCACAGTCCCAGGGTGACCTCACCTCCCCAGACCCTGCACCTGGGGTCACACGTCCCCTTGGTCAGGACACCATGGCTCTGCAGGGGGCTCCCCCAATGTGGAAACAAGCTGGGTCCCTGGGACCTCCTGGGATGGGAAAAAGTGTCAGGTGGGTCTCCTTTCCCCACACTTGGCCCAGAGGAGTCCTCCTGTCCTCACTTTGGTTCTGTGTGATTTTAACTGTTTGTACAGCTTTCATACTAGAGTTGAACACACGACCCTGGTGCTGGCATGTTCAGTCCTTTCTCGTCTCACTTACATGCTGAGAAAACATACAGGAGAGCAGGGCAGAAAGCCGAGGGGCAGCTCTGGACTCTGCTGAGTAGGGACGGTAGACTGGAGGGAGAGCTCAGCAGCAGCCTCAGCTGTCACCCATCGGCCTTTTGCCCGATCTGCGTGCCCTGCAATCAATTCAGCAGCTAAACCTGCTTCCCTATGCACCATGCACGTGCTGGTAAATTGGAATTATTGCCAGGTAGTCCTCCTGAGGATTCTCCATGAGCCCCAGGGAAGGTGAACCTTGGCAGGGATTAAGACTAAGGCCCCGACCATAGCACTGACCCTTGGGAGGACCAGGTCACCACACTCAGAAGAGAGGCTGTTATGTAGACAAGCCCACCTCATCTCCAGACCCTAGACATCTAAGCACTGACATTCAGATGCAGGCACGGAGCTTCCCAGTACTGAGGCCAGGCCGGGTCTCTACCCAGGTCCCCATAGTCCTAGCGTACACAGAACATGGTCAGGTCTAAATCTTCTTATTATAGACAACACATGGTCAGCTCTAAACATAATCAGTAGACAGGACATGCAGAGGTCTAAATCTACCATGTAGACACAACTTGATCATGTTTAAACTAGCTTAGGGCTGATCTCATAGGGGGTACAGATCACACACATGGGTCTCTCATCTTTGGACACCCACGTCAGGAAACTGAACAAAATCTTTGTCATTAAACATTTCAACAGGTAAAACAGAAATGTTCCCAATTTCTCTGGCCACCTGATGGTCAGGATCCACGGGCGAGCCACGAACTTCTTAGAGTGCAGCCCAGTCTGCTGCCAGGACAGACAAGAAGTGGCCTGATTCCAGACTCCCAGGCTTCCAGAAGGAGGTGGCCACACTGCAAGCCAGGTCAGGAGAGTCCTGCATGGTCCGGGCCGGGAGATCCGGTCTGTCCATTCGGCTGGCCGATTCCGGGCGGGGCGCTCAGGGCCGCTGAGAGCCCTGCACTCAGGTCCTGCTTCCCTGCAGCGTGTGCGTGTGCGTGTGCGTGTGCGTGTGTGTGTGTGTGTAGAGGGGGCGGTGGCTGACGGCTCCCATGGTTCCCAACCCGGGCACCGCGCTGTCTTCGAGGGGAGGCACGGGGAGAGGTAGGGGCACAGAAGCCGTTGGAGAGGAGAACCCACCGCGGAACTCCTTGCACACTGGCTCGCCCCACCCGGAGACCCGCCTGCCCATCGTGGGCCGCATGTCGCCCCCCAGTCCCCCACCCCCGAGGGCAGGGTGCCTGCTCTTTCAACAGCACAGGGTCTCACATGAAGGAGACCCAGTGTGGACTGTCAGCCCCCAACTCCTGATGCTGTGTTTAGGGGGAGAATGAACCCCCTTGACTGGGTGATGGGACCCTGTGAGGAAAGAGGTGGCGGCCCGATCCAAGTCGGGGCCTGGCTGAGATATGAGGAAACAGGAGCCAAGGGCAGGGCCTGGAGGCCAGGCCAACAGGAGGGGCAACCCCAGCCTTGGCCGGGCTCTCCAACGGTGACATTGTTGCTTTAGGGGACCTGGGACAGGTGACTGAATGTAATGGGAGTCTAAACTGGACCCTGAATGCGGCTTAAAGAAGGTGTGAAGGATGTTACTGAGACAGTGACAGTCATTGGAAGACAAACTCTGTGTCAGGATATCCTGCTCCCTCCATTTAAATCCCTGAGATCTGTGACCTTTACGTGGCTACGCAGGATTGTTAGAGCAGCTGCGTGCGGATATATCTGGGGCACAATTCAGTCTGCAGCCAACTTGCAAGTGGTTCCAGCAAACACACAGGTGTGCGCACAGGCAGGCACAGCACACACACAAACATATGCACGTGCACAGCACAAATATATTCACACACTAGCATGTGAACACACATGCACCCATATGCCCATGCACACACTAATGTGTGCAAGTTCACATACCTATCCACATGCACAGCATATTTATGCAAACAGGCACATGCACACGCATAGCACACACACAGGGAATAAAGTGAATCCGTAAAGCATTAATTCCTGAACACAAGTGAAGCTGACATGTATTTTTCCCTTTTCTTAGCCTTGATGTTTTCCACAACAAAAAAGTTTAAGAAAAAAGTTAATGGCAAATGACTTTTGATTCATAGGACTTTCTGATTTTATTCCACAAATATTATGACAGCAGAAATGAATGTAGATATTACATGTGTCCACTAAGGGAAGAATGGAGAAGAAAAACACGGTCCATCAATACAAGGGAATGCTATTCAGCCTAAAAAGGAAGTCAATTCTGACACAGGATGCAGCAGGGATGAACCTTGAGGGCATTATGCTCAGTGATGTAAGCTAGACACAAAAAAACAAACAGTGCTTGATCCACTCATACAAGGCCCCTAGAGCAGTCGGAAATATAGAGACATAAAGTAGGATGTTGAGGGCCAGAGGCTGAGGGAGGGACAATGGGGAGTGAGTGTTTAATGGGGACTGTTTCAATTTTGCAAGATGAAAAAGTTCTGGAGGATGATGGTGGTCAGGTTTGCACAACAGTGTGAATTATTTCCTGACCCTGAAATGTGCACTTAAAAATGGTTAAGATAGTACATTTTATGTTATGTGTACCAGACCACAATTTTTAAAACTTTTCCAAAAACAACAGGAAATAGTCCATGAATACCACAAGATGCACAACTTCACTAACAACAGAGGGATTAAAGCCATAAGAAAAATACTGTGCATACACCTACCAGAATGGCAGACATGAAAGACATAGTATCAAATATCAGCAGGATGTGGAGCAATGGAAAGCCTGGTACGCAACGGGGGGATGCAACCACTTCTGAAGCAATCGGGCCTCAGATAGCGAAGTCCGTGCACAGAGACCCACAGTGCTCCTCCCAGTTGAACACAAACCCACCAGCCCTGCACCAGGACACACGGACATGGACTGGCAGCCACAGGAGCCAAACCTGAAGGAACCTGAAGGCCATCACAGACGGATGCAGAAATGAACCATGCACGCTCCTATGAAGGAATATTCCACAGCAATGGAGTACATTTTGTTTAAAGGTAGTAAAACTATAAAAATTATTTTTTAAAGAAAACTATATTTACAAGATGAAAGAATCTATAATTCTGGCACCTAGGGATTGTCGAATGCTCCTAAAAATAGATTGCTGTGGAAACGTTTATTATAGGGAAATTGACATATTCTCTAGGAAGGACGCGGTGAATGGGCCTGCTACATTTTCTACATTGAAGACATGTACAGGTTTTGATTCTACTTCTGTTAAATCAAGTGGGGCTTCACTGGATTTCTGCTACTGCGGAGATAATCAAATTCTGGGTAGGGGTCAGGAGAAAATTAGTCATAGGTGTTCTTGTGTAGTAATTACTGTTGAAAGTGTAAATGATCCATTTACCAGTAAGACTGAGAATAGAATAACTGCTACATTACTTCATATGAGATGATCCTCTGTGCTATTGTTCCTGGAGCTCCAGTGAGTGAGTATTTTGAATGTGAAGTTCATCCAGATATGAGGATGGAATAAATGGCTAGGTGTGATATGGCTAATAGAAATAATATGCCTACATTTATACTAATTAGTGGATAAGATATGGGAAGAGGAATTCATGTTGTGAGAGGCAGGGTTATGGCTAGCATTGGGGCAATAATATATAAATTGATGATGTTGATGGACATAGTGGTTCTTTAATAAGTAATTGGAATGCCTCAGCAATGGGTTGTAATCATCCATGGGGGCTGATGATTTTTGGCCCTTTCTGGATTTGTATATAGCCTAGGATTTTCCATTTGGTTAATATGAGGAATGCTATGGTGAATTAAATTGGGTAATTTGTGAAAGAATGTTGATTATAAACATATTCTTAGGAAGAGGACTTGAACCAGTGCAGAAAAAGTTTCAGTTTTACATAATTACCGGGCTCTGCCAGCGTAACGAACCCTGTTCTACAGTAGGGTATGTATAAATTAATTGAATGTAGATTATATCATCATTTAGTTTGAAGACATTTTGTAAAGGAAGCCGTATTGCTCTTGTCCTTTCATACTGGAAGAAATCTGCAATAGACAGAAACCAACCAGGATGACTCCAGTCTGAACTCAGATCACGTGAGACTTTAATCGTTGAACAAACAGACAATTAATAGCAGTTATACCGTTGAAATGTCGTGATCCAGCATCAAGGTCATAAACCATATTGCCCATATGAACTCCAGAATACAATTACACTGTTATCCCTAGGAAAACTTGTTCCATTGACCAGTGTTTTAGAAGAACAGGTGATAAAGCATTTTGACTAGCTGGCCTAAATTTTAATCACTCAGAAGTGGTTTTATTCTCCCAAAAATAAATGGCGCATGGGCTCAAGACACACCTGCTTCAGTAGTTGTGGCGTGCAGACTCAGTAGTTGTGGCCCAATGGCTTAGTTGTTCCGTGGCACGTGAGATCTTCCCGGACCGGGGATCGAACCGGGTCCCCTGCATTGGCAGGCGAATTCTTAATCACTGCATCACCAGGGAAGTCCCAGATTCGCAGTCTCCCTTTTAATATACCTTAAGCCCAAAGAATCCATGGAAAATTGTTAGAGAAAATAAGGCAATAAAATATTGTAAGGACTATAACAGAAGCATATAGTACACAGTTCATATAGACACATCCCAAGCAGTTACAAAGTATATTAAAAGGGAGGCTGCAATTTTAAAAGAATAAGAAAAATTATACCCACAAACTCCCAATCTTTCCTGAAACGTTGCAATCTGAAACCCTATTGTAGGAAGCAGAAGATTCCAGGAGATATTCTACAAATGAAGCACTCCAAACCCTGTGGTTGGATAAGGAATTCTGGAAGGAAGGTATCCTCACCCAAGGAGAGCAGGTTCCTATACTTCTCTAACATCACATCCCTGTAAAATTCCCATTGATCTTGGTCCAGGCATTCTCACTCCTCTTGACAGAAATCTATGGCCACATCCTGGAATGTCAGCAGTCCCTGAAATTAAACGTACACATGCCATGTGGCCACGGGAAGTGTTCATAATATGACCCAAGAAGAAAACAGCAAGTTAAGAGAAGGTTTTAATTTAGAAGAGTCTCTTTAATTATCCACTAATACATATATATATATATATATATATATATATATATATATATATATATAATTTTTTTTTTTACAAAGTAACTTTCTCTACCTTATTTCTAACTACAAGAAAAGAGTATGGCATGTGATCCACAAAACCAGTATAGAGACTATACTTGTCTGGAAAAGAAATGATAAAATGATGGTTTCAACACAGGCATATGCATTTTTGAGTGTTTTATTTATATCAAACTGGATAAAATGTGTGTATTTCTCATAGAGAAAAGACCTGTCGAGGTAGAAATGTACCTTTCAACTATTCATGGGTACACGAGTACACTGGGGAGATTGTAAAAGTGCAGATTGTGATTCAGTAGGTCCGGTGGGCATGAGTTCTATTTTTTTAACAAGCTGATTTTTAACTAGTGATGCCACAGTCTCTGATTCATTAACCACAACTGTGAATATCAGAGACATAATTAGAAAGGTAAAAATTCTCATTTAATTTTGAACTTAAAGTGTTTTATGGATTTTAAACCTTTAATAGAAAAGTGAGCACAGCAGCAACAATCATTTGTGAGTATTTACTATAGACTGTGTATCTTTCTAGTTTTTTTGTGTAGGATTCCAGGAAAAAGGCCTGGGCTGCGGCCACAATGGGCGTGGCCCCCAGGCCGGGCCGCCCCTCCAGGACCCCCGACGGGGCCCTGCGCTCCTGGCGGCTCCCTCCCCCGCCGCCCCGCTCCCTCCCGGAAGGCCTTGGGGCAGAGCGGTCCCACCCACTGCGCGCTGAACAGAGCCCGCGTTTCCTCAGAGCTGGAACTCCCGGCTCAGGCGGGGTCTCTTCCCTCCGCCTTCACGGAACTGCCCCGGAGCCCGAGGGCAGGGCGACCTCACTGAGGCTGCCGGCTCTGGAGGTGCCCCGGCGGCCGAAGCCATGACAGTCGCGGGGACGGCGGGCTGGGTAAGTGGGCGACGACCCTCCGCCTGGTCCGGTGCCCGGGCGGCAGCACAAGACCAGCTTCTGAGGGGCAGGGGTTCGCTGCCACCCGCCGCTGCTGTGCAGAAAGAGCGGCCTCCAGCGTCTGGTTCCCGGGAACTTTGGTCCGTCCTCTCGCCCCTGCCCTCGTCCTGGCTCGCGAGACCTGGTGGGCGTGAGGAGGGGGTCGGCCTGAGCGTCCTGAGGGGAAACGGGGCAAGGGAGGCGCAGGGTCCGGCTGCAGCGTCAGCGCCTCTCTTCCCGACTGCGGGGAAAGCGGCTGAAAACTCCTCCCGAGGCGCGCAGGCCCCTTATTCAGCCGAGTCCCTCTGCGCTCCTTCCTTCCTGAGTTAAAGTACCGGGGGGAGGGGACAGGGCAGGGAACTGGCGCAGGTAATGGGGAACATCCAAAGGTGATTGTTAACTAAGGAAAACCAGCTCTCCCAAGGTCAGGAATGCGGCGCTTTTCTTTGCCTGGGCTCACTGAATTCCTTCCTTTGATATGCACCTCAGCTCTCTGGGGCCTGCATTCTGTATTTGCATATCCTGAGTGCCTCAGAGCCCGCCGGCTCACATTGGAGGGCTGCAAGTGCTGAAGACTGTGACATCCTTTGTTTACTGATAGGGCAAGAACTATTCCATTTCTCACAGGCTTGAGGGGCAGACAGTGGAAAAAAGTCAGAGAATCTCACTCGGCCTGTACTTTGGTTTACATATAGATAATATTTATACTTAACTGTGCTAATAGAGGTTCTCAAGTCCAATCAACTTGTACTACTGCCCTCTATGTATCAATTTCATCAATATCATAAGATAAATGCCTATAGAATTGACTTAATCCATTTAAATAGGATAATGATTTTGAAAGGAAACATAATAGAAATATAACAACGAAACCTTTACCACTAAAGGCTGGGTCTGGAACACCCTAAATAAATGTTCCATTGTTAAAATATTGAAAGATGTAGTCAATAGAAATATCAACAAAAATGACAAATAATAAGGGTAGCAGAATGTTGAAATGTTCTATCTTTATCATTAAAGTGGCAGAAAATCATTTATTAGTAGGCACTGGGGGCAGAAGATGCCTGATTTTATATCTGTGTCATATTTGTGCAGTTGTTTCAACAAGTAACTTAAAGACAAAATGGAAAAACAAGGAGGTTTGTGCCTGAGATCATGTTGATGTGAAACCAGGGATGGCCACCTTGTGCCAGGTGAGTTAAGTTTACCTGGCAGGTAGACCGCAGAGCTCCTGGGAAGCAAGGGTTGGAATTTTTCTGCTGGGTTCCCCTTAGGTTCTGTGACTTGACTGACTGTGAGTCATGTTTCGGGAAAGACCTGATCACAGGAAAAGGGTGGGAATAGAGTGATTTGGGGAGCAGCTAACAACATTCATCACAGCTCACGGCCTGAATGAATTTTAAAGAAACAGGAAAACAAATGCTTCTTATGGAATCAGAGAATGTGAGGGCTGGACAATCCCAGAAAATGAGGAACACCCATCCCATTTTCCAGATGACAAAACAGAGGTCCAGCAAGGTGAAATCCCTCACCCAAGTTGCACCCGTCTCTCCTCCCCACTACGTGGTTCATGAAAGCAGGACTCTTCCTGTCTTGATCACTGCTGAGCCCCAAAAAGGGCCAGGCATCTAGCAGCTGCTCCAAAAATTTGGGTTGACTGTAGGAACAATGCTATTTCTTTCTTTCTCACTCTTATTCAGGATTGTGCCAAGAACTCCCCAGGTTGCAATGTAATTCGATAAATGTAAATATTAATTGAGTTTTGTTGTGATGAGGACTTAGGCTTTGAAGGTAACAGACTTGGTTCAGATCTTGGTTCTGCCACTCCATAGCTGTTTGGCTTTGGGAAAATTACTAAACCTCTCTGAGATTATTTCCTCCTTTGTAAAGTGGGGATAAATCTATCTGAGCCAGCAGAGCAGCTGCATGAGAGATGTGCACTAAATATTGGTCTTTCTCACTCTCCTACGCCATCTCTCTGTTCTTCCCAGAGAAGCTGTACAGAAGGATATAGTACTTTTGTTTAAAATAGTTAACTAATTAATTAATTAATTTGTTTTTGGCTGCGTTGGGTCTTCGTTGCTATGCGCAGGCTTTGCCTAGTTGCGGCAAGCGGGGGCTACTCTTTGTTGTGGTGCGCGGGCTTCTCATTGCGGTGGCTTCTCTTGCTAGCCTTAACCCCAATGCTAGCCTTAACCCTGGCTCTCACAACATGAATTCCTCTTCCCATATCTTATCCACTAATTAATATAAATGTAGGCATATTATTTCTATTAGCCATATCACACCTAGCCATTTACTCCATCCTCAGATCTGGATGAACTTCACATTCAAAATACTCACTCACTGGAGCTCTAGGAGCAATAGCACAATCATCTCATATGAAGTAATGTAGCAGTTATTCTATTCTCAGTCTTACTGATAAATGGATCATTTACACTTTCAACAGTAATTATTACACAAGAACACCTATGACTAATTTTCTCCTGACCCCTACCCAGAATTTGATTATCTCCGCAGTAGCCGAAATCCAACGAAGCCCCACTTGATTTCACGGAAGTAGCATCAAAACCTGTATATGTCTTCAATGTAGAAAATGTAGCAGGCCCATTCACCCCGTCCCTCCTAGAGAATATGTCAATGTCCCTATAATAAAATTTCCACAGCAATCTATTTTTAGGAGCATTCGACAATCCCTAGGTGCCAGAATTATATACAGCCCAAGTCATCATTAAAACTCATCTAACAATCTCCTTTCTATGAATTTGAGCCTCCTACCTACAATTTTGATATGATCAACGCATACATCTCTTATGAAAAGTGTTTTTACGACTAACATTAATCTTATGTATATGAGAGTTTTCACTACTTGTCATCATACCAGGCAACCCACCACAAATTTAAGAAATATGTCTGACAAAAGAGTTACTTTGATAGAGTAAATCTTAGAGGTTTCAATGCTCTGATTCCTGGAATTGAATTCTTCCTAATAATTTTACATTCTCCATGCTACCTACCACATTACACCACATGCTATATAGTAAAGTTCTCTAAGTAAGCTACAGGCCCATACCCCAAAAATATTTTTGTATATCCTTCCTGTGCTAATAAACTCTCATTGTTTTTACCATCATTCTACTGACCATTTTCTCAGGAAATATAATTGTATAACAAGCTCACACTGGTTAATGGTATCCCCATTCTAATAAAAAACATGAACCCATAAGCTACAGAAGCATCCAACAAATATTTCCTAAAACAGTCCACCACATCAATACTACTTATAATGGCTATTATCATTAATCTAATATACTCTGGTCAAAGAGCACAATGAATAACAAGAATCTTTAATCCAGCAGCATCCACCCTCATGACAATCGCCCTTGTCACAAAAGTAGGACTTTCCCCATTTCACTTCTGAGTGCCTGAAGTCACACGAGGCATCCCATGAACAGCAGACCTGATGCTATCAACATGACAAAATTGCACCCCTATCAGTTTTATACCACAGGTCACCTTCCATCAACCTAAATATACTATTAATCATAGTGATATTATAAATCATAGCTGGAGGCTGAGGCAGACTTCGCCATACTCACCTGGAAAATATTACACCCTCCTCATCAATTGCCCATATAGGATGAATAACAGCTATCATAATGTATATTCAGATTATAACAATCCTAACCATACTAATTTATATCATAACAACACTGTCTTCTTCTTATTTATGCCCAGATCATGTACTACAAGAGTATCATTATCACACACATGAGATAAAACACCTCCCATCACAATCATTTTCCTCACCATTATAGTATCATTAGGACATCGCCCATCACTATCAGGCTTTCTACCCAAATGAATAATTATCCAAGAGATAACAAAAACGACAACATCATTCTACCAACACTAATAGCCATCATAGCAGTCCTCAGCATATATTTCTACTTGCAGCTAACATACTCCACATCACTAACTATATTCCCTTCATTAAACAACACAAACACAAAGCAATTTGAACATACAAAGAAATAACCTTCCTATCATTACCAATCATAATACCCACACGGTTACTACACACAACACCCATTCTATCGGTGCTGGACTAGGAATTTAGGTTAGTTCAGACCAAGAGCTTTCAAAACCCTAAACAAGTGAAATTTACTTAATTCCTAAAAATAAGGATTGCAAGACTTTATTCTACATCAATTGAATGTAAAGCAAACACTGTATTGAAGCCAAATCTTTACGAGATTGATGAGTTTTAACCCCAGGAAACTTTAGTTAACAGGCAAATCCTCTAGTCAACTGACTTCAGTCTACTTCTCCTTCATTTGAGAAAGAAAAAAAGAAAAAAAAAAAAAAGGCAGGATAATCACTGGCAGAATTGAAGCTGCTTCTCTGAAGTTACAATTCAATTTGTTGATTCACCACAGGGTTTGCCAGAAAGAGGGCTCAATCTCTGTCTTTAGATTTACAGTCTAATTCTAACTCAGTCATTTTACCTCTGTTCATACACTGCTGATTATTTTCAACAAATCACAAAGATATCGGCATTTTATATTTACTATTTGGTGCTTGAGCTGGAGTAGCAGGCAGCACCTTAATTATATTAATCCAGGCTGAGCTATGCTGACCTGGACCGCTACTTGGAGATGCCCAAATCTGTAAGGTTGTCATAACAGTCCCTGCACTTGTAATAATTTTCTTTATAGCTGTACCCGTTATGATTGCAGGCTTTGAAAACTGACTTGGGCCATTAATAACTCGGACAACTGAAGTAGCATTTCCCCCAATAAATCATATAAACTTTTGACTACTTCCCCCATCATTCTTACTCCTACTCATATCACCAATAGTAGAAGCTGGTTCTGGTACCAGTGGGACGGTGTATTCAGCTCTAGCCTTCAATCTGGCCCATGCAGGAGCCTCTGGCGACCTAACTGTTTTCTCCTTACATTTAGCAGGTGTCTCCTCAATTCTTGGTATTATTACTTTTATTACTATTGTCTTTAATACAAAACCAGCAGTCATATCCCAATACCAAACACCATTATTTGTTTAATCTTCCCCAACTATAGCCATATTACTATAATTACCAATCTCAGTCCAAGCAGCCAGAATTGCCATGCTGTTAAGAGATAGAAATCTAAACACTACTTTCTTTGACCCTGCAGGAGGAGACCGAATCCTATACCAACACCTCTTTTGATACTTTGCTCACCCTGAAGTCTGTATTCATGGCCTAACAGGGTTTGTTATAAACTCACATAGCATTACCTACTATTTAGGACAAAAATTGCCTTTCAGCTATCTGGGAATAGTATGAGTCATGTCCACTGGTTTTTTAGGAGTTCTCTTGTGGGCCCATCATATGTTTACCATAGGGATAGCTGTGGACTCAGGAGCATACTTTGCATCAGCTACCGTAATTACTTCTATCCCTACAGGAGTAAAAGTATCTAGCTGATTAGCAACTCTTTATTTAATTTTTCTTTTTCTTTTCTTTTCTTTTTTTTTTTTGGCTGAGTTGGGTCTTGGTTGCTGCGCATGGGCTTTCTCTGGTTGCGGTGAGCGGCAGCTACTCTTCGTTGCGGTGTGCGGCCCTTTCATTGCAGTGGCTTCTCTTGTTGCAGAGCACGGCCTCTAGGCGCGTGGGCTTCAGTAGTTGTGGCTTGCGGGCTCTAGAGGGCAGGCTCAGTAGTTGTGGCACACGGGCTTTTTGCTCCGCGGCATGTGGAATCTTCCCAGACAAGGGCTCGAACCCGTGTCCCCTGCATTGGCAGACGAATTCTTAACCACTGCGTCACCAGGGAAGTCCCTGGTTAGCAACTGTTCACGGAGGTAATACTATATGACCTCCTACTATATTATGAGTTTTAGGCTTTAGTTTTTCTTTTTACAGTAGGTGGTTTGACAGGAATCATCTTAGCCAACTCATCCCCAGACATTGTCCTCCAGGATACATACTATGTAGTAGCACACTTCCATGACCTAATGTCCATGGGAGCAGTCTTCACTATTATAGGAGGCTTTCTACACTGATTCCCACTATTCTTAGGTTATACAGTTAACTCAGCATCAGCAAAAATTCACCTCACAAGTATATTTGTAGTAGTAAATATGACTTCCTGCAGCACTTTCGTGGCCTCTCAGGGATGTCACTACGTTAGTCTGAGTACCCTGAGGCACACACAACATGAAATATTTTGTCTTTAGGCTCATTCATCTCAGTAGCAGCAGTAATGCTAATAATCTTCATACTTTGAAAAGCATTTGTGTCTAAACAAGAAGTCTTAGCAGTGGGAATTGCTACTCCTAACCTAGAATGGTTACACGGATGTCCTCCACCATATCCTACGTTTCAAGATCCTACCTATGTAAATGTAAAATAAGGAAGGACTCAAGTCCTTTTCAACCAGTTTCAAGCCAACACCATAACAATTATGTCTTCCTCAATAAATGAGATAAAAGTAAAAAGTGATGTAGCTTTGTCAAAGTTAAATGATAGGCTAAAATCCTGTATATGACTAAGGCATATCAATTTCATCTAGGCTCTCAAGATACAACATCACCGATTATGGAAGAACTTTTACATTTTCTTCATCACACATTAATAGTGATTTTTAAAATAAGTTCTCTAGTCCTCTATATCATTTCACTAATATTGACATCTAAACTCATATGCATACAATAGATGCACAGGTAGAGAAATTGTGAACAATTTACTAGCTATTATTGTAATCTTAAATGCCCTATCATCATTGTGTATCCTTTACATGATACATGAAATCAATAACTCTTCCCAAACCATAAAAACTATGGGTCAGTAACGATACTGAAGCTACAAATACACAGATTACGAAGATTTAAATGTTGACTCCTCTGTAATCCCCACATCAGAGCTAAAACCAGGAGAATAATGACTAATAGAAGTCAACAACCGAGTAGTTAGGGATAGTCATTGAATATTAGTTTCATCTGAAATTGTTGTACACTCCGGAGTTGTTCCTTCTCAGGCCTAAAAGAAACTGCTATCCCAGGACGCCTAACTTAAAGAATCCTAATATCAACAGGACCAGGCCTATGTTGTGGACAAGAGAGCTCGTTTTCCTGAGTTCAAAGACAGGACAGAGGGATATGTCTTAGATATGGGGTGAATCTGCAGCCCATGGGGATGCACTCTCCAAGCTCCAGTATAGGAATGGGGCCTCTAGGGTCCCAGGCCACCCACCACGCCCTCTGGAGCAGGATCTGGGCAACATTCCCTGTCAGTGATGAGGCAGCCCTAGCACTTGTCACGGCCCGATGTCGTGTCCTATGTGGGCCCCATGCTCTTGGGACCACACCTCACACTCTGCAGGTCCATGCTACAGGGTCCTTCATGCCTCAGGAGTAGAGACCACACAGCAAGCAGTTCCCTCCGCAACCAGCAGGAGGAGGGGAGGAGAACAGGGGCACCAGGGGACTCTCATTCAGACAACAACACCCCAGCGGTGCCAGCGGGGACAGTGATGATGCAGATGAGGCACAGACCAAGAGATGGGACCAGAGGACCCAAAAGGCAGCTGGTCAGGTCCTGGCTCACCTGCACCCCGGACACCTTTGTCCCGCATACACCCCCTTCCTCATACACCCTCTCCTTAAATGCAGATTCTTCAGATGCGAACAGGCAGCGCTTCAGACTGAAAGTCAGCTCTTCCAAAATGACCCGTCAGCAAACACTGCAGGATTCCACTCCAGTGGGTGCCCTGGAGTCGACAACTCAGGGACTGAAGTGGCTATCGGTGCCAGGGGCAGTGGGAGGGAATGGGGAATGAGACTTTCATGGTTGTGGAATTTTGGTTTTGCAGGACGAAAAGTTCTAGTGATGGTGGTGATGGCTCCACGAGAAAGTGAATCTATCTGATGCCTCAGAAACGTGCACTTAAAATGGTGATGATGGTAAAGGGTATGTGACGTGTGTTTTATTTCACTTAAAATAAATTCTTAAAATAATGTCTTGTTAATTGAGATTCCATTTCGACTCCCCTTCATCACAAATGTCGGAGGCCCAGACACAGTCCCCTACCTTAGGGGCCATCACGGTACCCTCACAGAGCACGTGGGAGACCATTCTTAGGGGGGGCTAGTCTGTGCTCACCTGACCTCTGTCCAGGGGGACCCAGGCAGTGGTGACCCCCATAGATTAGACATATGATATGCTATAGTATTAATACGATACCACCAAGTGTTGTCACTCACCGGAACACAGAGCAGCAACCCACTCGAACATTCTTGACCTCATATGTTTGTGACAAGATGAAGAGAAGAAAAGGAACCACAGGTTAATCAGGACAACACCCTTAATGCAGAGGTTGGAAATCTCAAAGGGGACAGGACACACTGCAGGCAAAGAGCGCATATGCGGTCTCCCTATCCATGTGATCCTGACCCATGCAGGTATGGTGAGACCCACACAGTCCCCGCACCCTATACCTGGGGCCACACATCCACACTCACCAGGGTGACCCACCTCCCCAGACCCCTCCACCTGGGTCACATGTCCACAGTCCCAGGGTGACCTCACCTCCCCAGACCCTGCACCTGGGGTCACACGTCCCCTTGGTCAGGACACCATGGCTCTGCAGGGGGCTCCCCCAATGTGGAAACAAGCTGGGTCCCTGGGACCTCCTGGGATGGGAAAAAGTGTCAGGTGGGTCTCCTTTCCCCACACTTGGCCCAGAGGAGTCCTCCTGTCCTCACTTTGGTTCTGTGTGATTTTAACTGTTTGTACAGCTTTCATACTAGAGTTGAACACACGACCCTGGTGCTGGCATGTTCAGTCCTTTCTCGTCTCACTTACATGCTGAGAAAACATACAGGAGAGCAGGGCAGAAAGCCGAGGGGCAGCTCTGGACTCTGCTGAGTAGGGACGGTAGACTGGAGGGAGAGCTCAGCAGCAGCCTCAGCTGTCACCCATCGGCCTTTTGCCCGATCTGCGTGCCCTGCAATCAATTCAGCAGCTAAACCTGCTTCCCTATGCACCATGCACGTGCTGGTAAATTGGAATTATTGCCAGGTAGTCCTCCTGAGGATTCTCCATGAGCCCCAGGGAAGGTGAACCTTGGCAGGGATTAAGACTAAGGCCCCGACCATAGCACTGACCCTTGGGAGGACCAGGTCACCACACTCAGAAGAGAGGCTGTTATGTAGACAAGCCCACCTCATCTCCAGACCCTAGACATCTAAGCACTGACATTCAGATGCAGGCACGGAGCTTCCCAGTACTGAGGCCAGGCCGGGTCTCTACCCAGGTCCCCATAGTCCTAGCGTACACAGAACATGGTCAGGTCTAAATCTTCTTATTATAGACAACACATGGTCAGCTCTAAACATAATCAGTAGACAGGACATGCAGAGGTCTAAATCTACCATGTAGACACAACTTGATCATGTTTAAACTAGCTTAGGGCTGATCTCATAGGGGGTACAGATCACACACATGGGTCTCTCATCTTTGGACACCCACGTCAGGAAACTGAACAAAATCTTTGTCATTAAACATTTCAACAGGTAAAACAGAAATGTTCCCAATTTCTCTGGCCACCTGATGGTCAGGATCCACGGGCGAGCCACGAACTTCTTAGAGTGCAGCCCAGTCTGCTGCCAGGACAGACAAGAAGTGGCCTGATTCCAGACTCCCAGGCTTCCAGAAGGAGGTGGCCACACTGCAAGCCAGGTCAGGAGAGTCCTGCATGGTCCGGGCCGGGAGATCCGGTCTGTCCATTCGGCTGGCCGATTCCGGGCGGGGCGCTCAGGGCCGCTGAGAGCCCTGCACTCAGGTCCTGCTTCCCTGCAGCGTGTGCGTGTGCGTGTGCGTGTGCGTGTGTGTGTGTGTGTAGAGGGGGCGGTGGCTGACGGCTCCCATGGTTCCCAACCCGGGCACCGCGCTGTCTTCGAGGGGAGGCACGGGGAGAGGTAGGGGCACAGAAGCCGTTGGAGAGGAGAACCCACCGCGGAACTCCTTGCACACTGGCTCGCCCCACCCGGAGACCCGCCTGCCCATCGTGGGCCGCATGTCGCCCCCCAGTCCCCCACCCCCGAGGGCAGGGTGCCTGCTCTTTCAACAGCACAGGGTCTCACATGAAGGAGACCCAGTGTGGACTGTCAGCCCCCAACTCCTGATGCTGTGTTTAGGGGGAGAATGAACCCCCTTGACTGGGTGATGGGACCCTGTGAGGAAAGAGGTGGCGGCCCGATCCAAGTCGGGGCCTGGCTGAGATATGAGGAAACAGGAGCCAAGGGCAGGGCCTGGAGGCCAGGCCAACAGGAGGGGCACCCCCAGCCTTGGCCGGGCTCTCCAACGGTGACATTGTTGCTTTAGGGGACCTGGGACAGGTGACTGAATGTAATGGGAGTCTAAACTGGACCCTGAATGCGGCTTAAAGAAGGTGTGAAGGATGTTACTGAGACAGTGACAGTCATTGGAAGACAAACTCTGTGTCAGGATATCCTGCTCCCTCCATTTAAATCCCTGAGATCTGTGACCTTTACGTGGCTACGCAGGATTGTTAGAGCAGCTGCGTGCGGATATATCTGGGGCACAATTCAGTCTGCAGCCAACTTGCAAGTGGTTCCAGCAAACACACAGGTGTGCGCACAGGCAGGCACAGCACACACACAAACATATGCACGTGCACAGCACAAATATATTCACACACTAGCATGTGAACACACATGCACCCATATGCCCATGCACACACTAATGTGTGCAAGTTCACATACCTATCCACATGCACAGCATATTTATGCAAACAGGCACATGCACACGCATAGCACACACACAGGGAATAAAGTGAATCCGTAAAGCATTAATTCCTGAACACAAGTGAAGCTGACATGTATTTTTCCCTTTTCTTAGCCTTGATGTTTTCCACAACAAAAAAGTTTAAGAAAAAAGTTAATGGCAAATGACTTTTGATTCATAGGACTTTCTGATTTTATTCCACAAATATTATGACAGCAGAAATGAATGTAGATATTACATGTGTCCACTAAGGGAAGAATGGAGAAGAAAAACACGGTCCATCAATACAAGGGAATGCTATTCAGCCTAAAAAGGAAGTCAATTCTGACACAGGATGCAGCAGGGATGAACCTTGAGGGCATTATGCTCAGTGATGTAAGCTAGACACAAAAAAACAAACAGTGCTTGATCCACTCATACAAGGCCCCTAGAGCAGTCGGAAATATAGAGACATAAAGTAGGATGTTGAGGGCCAGAGGCTGAGGGAGGGACAATGGGGAGTGAGTGTTTAATGGGGACTGTTTCAATTTTGCAAGATGAAAAAGTTCTGGAGGATGATGGTGGTCAGGTTTGCACAACAGTGTGAATTATTTCCTGAGCCTGAAATGTGCACTTAAAAATGGTTAAGATAGTACATTTTATGTTATGTGTACCAGACCACAATTTTTAAAACTTTTCCAAAAACAACAGGAAATAGTCCATGAATACCACAAGATGCACAACTTCACTAACAACAGAGGGATTAAAGCCATAAGAAAAATACTGTGCATACACCTACCAGAATGGCAGACATGAAAGACATAGTATCAAATATCAGCAGGATGTGGAGCAATGGAAAGCCTGGTACGCAACGGGGGGATGCAACCACTTCTGAAGCAATCGGGCCTCAGATAGCGAAGTCCGTGCACAGAGACCCACAGTGCTCCTCCCAGTTGAACACAAACCCACCAGCCCTGCACCAGGACACACGGACATGGACTGGCAGCCACAGGAGCCAAACCTGAAGGAACCTGAAGGCCATCACAGACGGATGCAGAAATGAACCATGCACGCTCCTATGAAGGAATATTCCACAGCAATGGAGTACATTTTGTTTAAAGGTAGTAAAACTATAAAAATTATTTTTTAAAGAAAACTATATTTACAAGATGAAAGAATCTATAATTCTGGCACCTAGGGATTGTCGAATGCTCCTAAAAATAGATTGCTGTGGAAACGTTTATTATAGGGAAATTGACATATTCTCTAGGAAGGACGCGGTGAATGGGCCTGCTACATTTTCTACATTGAAGACATGTACAGGTTTTGATTCTACTTCTGTTAAATCAAGTGGGGCTTCACTGGATTTCTGCTACTGCGGAGATAATCAAATTCTGGGTAGGGGTCAGGAGAAAATTAGTCATAGGTGTTCTTGTGTAGTAATTACTGTTGAAAGTGTAAATGATCCATTTACCAGTAAGACTGAGAATAGAATAACTGCTACATTACTTCATATGAGATGATCCTCTGTGCTATTGTTCCTGGAGCTCCAGTGAGTGAGTATTTTGAATGTGAAGTTCATCCAGATATGAGGATGGAATAAATGGCTAGGTGTGATATGGCTAATAGAAATAATATGCCTACATTTATACTAATTAGTGGAGAAGATATGGGAAGAGGAATTCATGTTGTGAGAGGCAGGGTTATGGCTAGCATTGGGGCAATAATATATAAATTGATGATGTTGATGGACATAGTGGTTCTTTAATAAGTAATTGGAATGCCTCAGCAATGGGTTGTAATCATCCATGGGGGCTGATGATTTTTGGCCCTTTCTGGATTTGTATATAGCCTAGGATTTTCCATTTGGTTAATATGAGGAATGCTATGGTGAATTAAATTGGGTAATTTGTGAAAGAATGTTGATTATAAACATATTCTTAGGAAGAGGACTTGAACCAGTGCAGAAAAAGTTTCAGTTTTACATAATTACCGGGCTCTGCCAGCGTAACGAACCCTGTTCTACAGTAGGGTATGTATAAATTAATTGAATGTAGATTATATCATCATTTAGTTTGAAGACATTTTGTAAAGGAAGCCGTATTGCTCTTGTCCTTTCATACTGGAAGAAATCTGCAATAGACAGAAACCAACCAGGATGACTCCAGTCTGAACTCAGATCACGTGAGACTTTAATCGTTGAACAAACAGACAATTAATAGCAGTTATACCGTTGAAATGTCGTGATCCAGCATCAAGGTCATAAACCATATTGCCCATATGAACTCCAGAATACAATTACACTGTTATCCCTAGGAAAACTTGTTCCATTGACCAGTGTTTTAGAAGAACAGGTGATAAAGCATTTTGACTAGCTGGCCTAAATTTTAATCACTCAGAAGTGGTTTTATTCTCCCAAAAATAAATGGCGCATGGGCTCAAGACACACCTGCTTCAGTAGTTGTGGCGTGCAGACTCAGTAGTTGTGGCCCAATGGCTTAGTTGTTCCGTGGCACGTGAGATCTTCCCGGACCGGGGATCGAACCGGGTCCCCTGCATTGGCAGGCGAATTCTTAATCACTGCATCACCAGGGAAGTCCCAGATTCGCAGTCTCCCTTTTAATATACCTTAAGCCCAAAGAATCCATGGAAAATTGTTAGAGAAAATAAGGCAATAAAATATTGTAAGGACTATAACAGAAGCATATAGTACACAGTTCATATAGACACATCCCAAGCAGTTACAAAGTATATTAAAAGGGAGGCTGCAATTTTAAAAGAATAAGAAAAATTATACCCACAAACTCCCAATCTTTCCTGAAACGTTGCAATCTGAAACCCTATTGTAGGAAGCAGAAGATTCCAGGAGATATTCTACAAATGAAGCACTCCAAACCCTGTGGTTGGATAAGGAATTCTGGAAGGAAGGTATCCTCACCCAAGGAGAGCAGGTTCCTATACTTCTCTAACATCACATCCCTGTAAAATTCCCATTGATCTTGGTCCAGGCATTCTCACTCCTCTTGACAGAAATCTATGGCCACATCCTGGAATGTCAGCAGTCCCTGAAATTAAACGTACACATGCCATGTGGCCACGGGAAGTGTTCATAATATGACCCAAGAAGAAAACAGCAAGTTAAGAGAAGGTTTTAATTTAGAAGAGTCTCTTTAATTATCCACTAATACATATATATATATATATATATATATATATATATATATATATATATAATTTTTTTTTTTACAAAGTAACTTTCTCTACCTTATTTCTAACTACAAGAAAAGAGTATGGCATGTGATCCACAAAACCAGTATAGAGACTATACTTGTCTGGAAAAGAAATGATAAAATGATGGTTTCAACACAGGCATATGCATTTTTGAGTGTTTTATTTATATCAAACTGGATAAAATGTGTGTATTTCTCATAGAGAAAAGACCTGTCGAGGTAGAAATGTACCTTTCAACTATTCATGGGTACACGAGTACACTGGGGAGATTGTAAAAGTGCAGATTGTGATTCAGTAGGTCCGGTGGGCATGAGTTCTATTTTTTTAACAAGCTGATTTTTAACTAGTGATGCCACAGTCTCTGATTCATTAACCACAACTGTGAATATCAGAGACATAATTAGAAAGGTAAAAATTCTCATTTAATTTTGAACTTAAAGTGTTTTATGGATTTTAAACCTTTAATAGAAAAGTGAGCACAGCAGCAACAATCATTTGTGAGTATTTACTATAGACTGTGTATCTTTCTAGTTTTTTTGTGTAGGATTCCAGGAAAAAGGCCTGGGCTGCGGCCACAATGGGCGTGGCCCCCAGGCCGGGCCGCCCCTCCAGGACCCCCGACGGGGCCCTGCGCTCCTGGCGGCTCCCTCCCCCGCCGCCCCGCTCCCTCCCGGAAGGCCTTGGGGCAGAGCGGTCCCACCCACTGCGCGCTGAACAGAGCCCGCGTTTCCTCAGAGCTGGAACTCCCGGCTCAGGCGGGGTCTCTTCCCTCCGCCTTCACGGAACTGCCCCGGAGCCCGAGGGCAGGGCGACCTCACTGAGGCTGCCGGCTCTGGAGGTGCCCCGGCGGCCGAAGCCATGACAGTCGCGGGGACGGCGGGCTGGGTAAGTGGGCGACGACCCTCCGCCTGGTCCGGTGCCCGGGCGGCAGCACAAGACCAGCTTCTGAGGGGCAGGGGTTCGCTGCCACCCGCCGCTGCTGTGCAGAAAGAGCGGCCTCCAGCGTCTGGTTCCCGGGAACTTTGGTCCGTCCTCTCGCCCCTGCCCTCGTCCTGGCTCGCGAGACCTGGTGGGCGTGAGGAGGGGGTCGGCCTGAGCGTCCTGAGGGGAAACGGGGCAAGGGAGGCGCAGGGTCCGGCTGCAGCGTCAGCGCCCCTCTTCCCGACTGCGGGGAAAGCGGCTGAAAACTCCTCCCGAGGCGCGCAGGCCCCTTATTCAGCCGAGTCCCTCTGCGCTCCTTCCTTCCTGAGTTAAAGTACCGGGGGGAGGGGACAGGGCAGGGAACTGGCGCAGGTAATGGGGAACATCCAAAGGTGATTGTTAACTAAGGAAAACCAGCTCTCCCAAGGTCAGGAATGCGGCGCTTTTCTTTGCCTGGGCTCACTGAATTCCTTCCTTTGATATGCACCTCAGCTCTCTGGGGCCTGCATTCTGTATTTGCATATCCTGAGTGCCTCAGAGCCCGCCGGCTCACATTGGAGGGCTGCAAGTGCTGAAGACTGTGACATCCTTTGTTTACTGATAGGGCAAGAACTATTCCATTTCTCACAGGCTTGAGGGGCAGACAGTGGAAAAAAGTCAGAGAATCTCACTCGGCCTGTACTTTGGTTTACATATAGATAATATTTATACTTAACTGTGCTAATAGAGGTTCTCAAGTCCAATCAACTTGTACTACTGCCCTCTATGTATCAATTTCATCAATATCATAAGATAAATGCCTATAGAATTGACTTAATCCATTTAAATAGGATAATGATTTTGAAAGGAAACATAATAGAAATATAACAACGAAACCTTTACCACTAAAGGCTGGGTCTGGAACACCCTAAATAAATGTTCCATTGTTAAAATATTGAAAGATGTAGTCAATAGAAATATCAACAAAAATGACAAATAATAAGGGTAGCAGAATGTTGAAATGTTCTATCTTTATCATTAAAGTGGCAGAAAATCATTTATTAGTAGGCACTGGGGGCAGAAGATGCCTGATTTTATATCTGTGTCATATTTGTGCAGTTGTTTCAACAAGTAACTTAAAGACAAAATGGAAAAACAAGGAGGTTTGTGCCTGAGATCATGTTGATGTGAAACCAGGGATGGCCACCTTGTGCCAGGTGAGTTAAGTTTACCTGGCAGGTAGACCGCAGAGCTCCTGGGAAGCAAGGGTTGGAATTTTTCTGCTGGGTGCCCCTTAGGTTCTGTGACTTGACTGACTGTGAGTCATGTTTCGGGAAAGACCTGATCACAGGAAAAGGGTGGGAATAGAGTGATTTGGGGAGCAGCTAACAACATTCATCACAGCTCACGGCCTGAATGAATTTTAAAGAAACAGGAAAACAAATGCTTCTTATGGAATCAGAGAATGTGAGGGCTGGACAATCCCAGAAAATGAGGAACACCCATCCCATTTTCCAGATGACAAAACAGAGGTCCAGCAAGGTGAAATCCCTCACCCAAGTTGCACCCGTCTCTCCTCCCCACTACGTGGTTCATGAAAGCAGGACTCTTCCTGTCTTGATCACTGCTGAGCCCCAAAAAGGGCCAGGCATCTAGCAGCTGCTCCAAAAATTTGGGTTGACTGTAGGAACAATGCTATTTCTTTCTTTCTCACTCTTATTCAGGATTGTGCCAAGAACTCCCCAGGTTGCAATGTAATTCGATAAATGTAAATATTAATTGAGTTTTGTTGTGATGAGGACTTAGGCTTTGAAGGTAACAGACTTGGTTCAGATCTTGGTTCTGCCACTCCATAGCTGTTTGGCTTTGGGAAAATTACTAAACCTCTCTGAGATTATTTCCTCCTTTGTAAAGTGGGGATAAATCTATCTGAGCCAGCAGAGCAGCTGCATGAGAGATGTGCACTAAATATTGGTCTTTCTCACTCTCCTACGCCATCTCTCTGTTCTTCCCAGAGAAGCTGTACAGAAGGATATAGTACTTTTGTTTAAAATAGTTAACTAATTAATTAATTAATTTGTTTTTGGCTGCGTTGGGTCTTCGTTGCTATGCGCAGGCTTTGCCTAGTTGCGGCAAGCGGGGGCTACTCTTTGTTGTGGTGCGCGGGCTTCTCATTGCGGTGGCTTCTCTTGCTAGCCTTAACCCCAATGCTAGCCTTAACCCTGGCTCTCACAACATGAATTCCTCTTCCCATATCTTATCCACTAATTAATATAAATGTAGGCATATTATTTCTATTAGCCATATCACACCTAGCCATTTACTCCATCCTCAGATCTGGATGAACTTCACATTCAAAATACTCACTCACTGGAGCTCTAGGAGCAATAGCACAATCATCTCATATGAAGTAATGTAGCAGTTATTCTATTCTCAGTCTTACTGATAAATGGATCATTTACACTTTCAACAGTAATTATTACACAAGAACACCTATGACTAATTTTCTCCTGACCCCTACCCAGAATTTGATTATCTCCGCAGTAGCCGAAATCCAACGAAGCCCCACTTGATTTCACGGAAGTAGCATCAAAACCTGTATATGTCTTCAATGTAGAAAATGTAGCAGGCCCATTCACCCCGTCCCTCCTAGAGAATATGTCAATGTCCCTATAATAAAATTTCCACAGCAATCTATTTTTAGGAGCATTCGACAATCCCTAGGTGCCAGAATTATATACAGCCCAAGTCATCATTAAAACTCATCTAACAATCTCCTTTCTATGAATTTGAGCCTCCTACCTACAATTTTGATATGATCAACGCATACATCTCTTATGAAAAGTGTTTTTACGACTAACATTAATCTTATGTATATGAGAGTTTTCACTACTTGTCATCATACCAGGCAACCCACCACAAATTTAAGAAATATGTCTGACAAAAGAGTTACTTTGATAGAGTAAATCTTAGAGGTTTCAATGCTCTGATTCCTGGAATTGAATTCTTCCTAATAATTTTACATTCTCCATGCTACCTACCACATTACACCACATGCTATATAGTAAAGTTCTCTAAGTAAGCTACAGGCCCATACCCCAAAAATATTTTTGTATATCCTTCCTGTGCTAATAAACTCTCATTGTTTTTACCATCATTCTACTGACCATTTTCTCAGGAAATATAATTGTATAACAAGCTCACACTGGTTAATGGTATCCCCATTCTAATAAAAAACATGAACCCATAAGCTACAGAAGCATCCAACAAATATTTCCTAAAACAGTCCACCACATCAATACTACTTATAATGGCTATTATCATTAATCTAATATACTCTGGTCAAAGAGCACAATGAATAACAAGAATCTTTAATCCAGCAGCATCCACCCTCATGACAATCGCCCTTGTCACAAAAGTAGGACTTTCCCCATTTCACTTCTGAGTGCCTGAAGTCACACGAGGCATCCCATGAACAGCAGACCTGATGCTATCAACATGACAAAATTGCACCCCTATCAGTTTTATACCACAGGTCACCTTCCATCAACCTAAATATACTATTAATCATAGTGATATTATAAATCATAGCTGGAGGCTGAGGCAGACTTCGCCATACTCACCTGGAAAATATTACACCCTCCTCATCAATTGCCCATATAGGATGAATAACAGCTATCATAATGTATATTCAGATTATAACAATCCTAACCATACTAATTTATATCATAACAACACTGTCTTCTTCTTATTTATGCCCAGATCATGTACTACAAGAGTATCATTATCACACACATGAGATAAAACACCTCCCATCACAATCATTTTCCTCACCATTATAGTATCATTAGGACATCGCCCATCACTATCAGGCTTTCTACCCAAATGAATAATTATCCAAGAGATAACAAAAACGACAACATCATTCTACCAACACTAATAGCCATCATAGCAGTCCTCAGCATATATTTCTACTTGCAGCTAACATACTCCACATCACTAACTATATTCCCTTCATTAAACAACACAAACACAAAGCAATTTGAACATACAAAGAAATAACCTTCCTATCATTACCAATCATAATACCCACACGGTTACTACACACAACACCCATTCTATCGGTGCTGGACTAGGAATTTAGGTTAGTTCAGACCAAGAGCTTTCAAAACCCTAAACAAGTGAAATTTACTTAATTCCTAAAAATAAGGATTGCAAGACTTTATTCTACATCAATTGAATGTAAAGCAAACACTGTATTGAAGCCAAATCTTTACGAGATTGATGAGTTTTAACCCCAGGAAACTTTAGTTAACAGGCAAATCCTCTAGTCAACTGACTTCAGTCTACTTCTCCTTCATTTGAGAAAGAAAAAAAGAAAAAAAAAAAAAGGCAGGATAATCACTGGCAGAATTGAAGCTGCTTCTCTGAAGTTACAATTCAATTTGTTGATTCACCACAGGGTTTGCCAGAAAGAGGGCTCAATCTCTGTCTTTAGATTTACAGTCTAATTCTAACTCAGTCATTTTACCTCTGTTCATACACTGCTGATTATTTTCAACAAATCACAAAGATATCGGCATTTTATATTTACTATTTGGTGCTTGAGCTGGAGTAGCAGGCAGCACCTTAATTATATTAATCCAGGCTGAGCTATGCTGACCTGGACCGCTACTTGGAGATGCCCAAATCTGTAAGGTTGTCATAACAGTCCCTGCACTTGTAATAATTTTCTTTATAGCTGTACCCGTTATGATTGCAGGCTTTGAAAACTGACTTGGGCCATTAATAACTCGGACAACTGAAGTAGCATTTCCCCCAATAAATCATATAAACTTTTGACTACTTCCCCCATCATTCTTACTCCTACTCATATCACCAATAGTAGAAGCTGGTTCTGGTACCAGTGGGACGGTGTATTCAGCTCTAGCCTTCAATCTGGCCCATGCAGGAGCCTCTGGCGACCTAACTGTTTTCTCCTTACATTTAGCAGGTGTCTCCTCAATTCTTGGTATTATTACTTTTATTACTATTGTCTTTAATACAAAACCAGCAGTCATATCCCAATACCAAACACCATTATTTGTTTAATCTTCCCCAACTATAGCCATATTACTATAATTACCAATCTCAGTCCAAGCAGCCAGAATTGCCATGCTGTTAAGAGATAGAAATCTAAACACTACTTTCTTTGACCCTGCAGGAGGAGACCGAATCCTATACCAACACCTCTTTTGATACTTTGCTCACCCTGAAGTCTGTATTCATGGCCTAACAGGGTTTGTTATAAACTCACATAGCATTACCTACTATTTAGGACAAAAATTGCCTTTCAGCTATCTGGGAATAGTATGAGTCATGTCCACTGGTTTTTTAGGAGTTCTCTTGTGGGCCCATCATATGTTTACCATAGGGATAGCTGTGGACTCAGGAGCATACTTTGCATCAGCTACCGTAATTACTTCTATCCCTACAGGAGTAAAAGTATCTAGCTGATTAGCAACTCTTTATTTAATTTTTCTTTTTCTTTTCTTTTCTTTTTTTTTTTTGGCTGAGTTGGGTCTTGGTTGCTGCGCATGGGCTTTCTCTGGTTGCGGTGAGCGGCAGCTACTCTTCGTTGCGGTGTGCGGCCCTTTCATTGCAGTGGCTTCTCTTGTTGCAGAGCACGGCCTCTAGGCGCGTGGGCTTCAGTAGTTGTGGCTTGCGGGCTCTAGAGGGCAGGCTCAGTAGTTGTGGCACACGGGCTTTTTGCTCCGCGGCATGTGGAATCTTCCCAGACAAGGGCTCGAACCCGTGTCCCCTGCATTGGCAGACGAATTCTTAACCACTGCGTCACCAGGGAAGTCCCTGGTTAGCAACTGTTCACGGAGGTAATACTATATGACCTCCTACTATATTATGAGTTTTAGGCTTTAGTTTTTCTTTTTACAGTAGGTGGTTTGACAGGAATCATCTTAGCCAACTCATCCCCAGACATTGTCCTCCAGGATACATACTATGTAGTAGCACACTTCCATGACGTAATGTCCATGGGAGCAGTCTTCACTATTATAGGAGGCTTTCTACACTGATTCCCACTATTCTTAGGTTATACAGTTAACTCAGCATGAGCAAAAATTCACCTCACAAGTATATTTGTAGTAGTAAATATGACTTCCTGCAGCACTTTCGTGGCCTCTCAGGGATGTCACTACGTTAGTCTGAGTACCCTGAGGCACACACAACATGAAATATTTTGTCTTTAGGCTCATTCATCTCAGTAGCAGCAGTAATGCTAATAATCTTCATACTTTGAAAAGCATTTGTGTCTAAACAAGAAGTCTTAGCAGTGGGAATTGCTACTCCTAACCTAGAATGGTTACACGGATGTCCTCCACCATATCCTACGTTTCAAGATCCTACCTATGTAAATGTAAAATAAGGAAGGACTCAAGTCCTTTTCAACCAGTTTCAAGCCAACACCATAACAATTATGTCTTCCTCAATAAATGAGATAAAAGTAAAAAGTGATGTAGCTTTGTCAAAGTTAAATGATAGGCTAAAATCCTGTATATGACTAAGGCATATCAATTTCATCTAGGCTCTCAAGATACAACATCACCGATTATGGAAGAACTTTTACATTTTCTTCATCACACATTAATAGTGATTTTTAAAATAAGTTCTCTAGTCCTCTATATCATTTCACTAATATTGACATCTAAACTCATATGCATACAATAGATGCACAGGTAGAGAAATTGTGAACAATTTACTAGCTATTATTGTAATCTTAAATGCCCTATCATCATTGTGTATCCTTTACATGATACATGAAATCAATAACTCTTCCCAAACCATAAAAACTATGGGTCAGTAACGATACTGAAGCTACAAATACACAGATTACGAAGATTTAAATGTTGACTCCTCTGTAATCCCCACATCAGAGCTAAAACCAGGAGAATAATGACTAATAGAAGTCAACAACCGAGTAGTTAGGGATAGTCATTGAATATTAGTTTCATCTGAAATTGTTGTACACTCCGGAGTTGTTCCTTCTCAGGCCTAAAAGAAACTGCTATCCCAGGACGCCTAACTTAAAGAATCCTAATATCAACAGGACCAGGCCTATGTTGTGGACAAGAGAGCTCGTTTTCCTGAGTTCAAAGACAGGACAGAGGGATATGTCTTAGATATGGGGTGAATCTGCAGCCCATGGGGATGCACTCTCCAAGCTCCAGTATAGGAATGGGGCCTCTAGGGTCCCAGGCCACCCACCACGCCCTCTGGAGCAGGATCTGGGCAACATTCCCTGTCAGTGATGAGGCAGCCCTAGCACTTGTCACGGCCCGATGTCGTGTCCTATGTGGGCCCCATGCTCTTGGGACCACACCTCACACTCTGCAGGTCCATGCTACAGGGTCCTTCATGCCTCAGGAGTAGAGACCACACAGCAAGCAGTTCCCTCCGCAACCAGCAGGAGGAGGGGAGGAGAACAGGGGCACCAGGGGACTCTCATTCAGACAACAACACCCCAGCGGTGCCAGCGGGGACAGTGATGATGCAGATGAGGCACAGACCAAGAGATGGGACCAGAGGACCCAAAAGGCAGCTGGTCAGGTCCTGGCTCACCTGCACCCCGGACACCTTTGTCCCGCATACACCCCCTTCCTCATACACCCTCTCCTTAAATGCAGATTCTTCAGATGCGAACAGGCAGCGCTTCAGACTGAAAGTCAGCTCTTCCAAAATGACCCGTCAGCAAACACTGCAGGATTCCACTCCAGTGGGTGCCCTGGAGTCGACAACTCAGGGACTGAAGTGGCTATCGGTGCCAGGGGCAGTGGGAGGGAATGGGGAATGAGACTTTCATGGTTGTGGAATTTTGGTTTTGCAGGACGAAAAGTTCTAGTGATGGTGGTGATGGCTCCACGAGAAAGTGAATCTATCTGATGCCTCAGAAACGTGCACTTAAAATGGTGATGATGGTAAAGGGTATGTGACGTGTGTTTTATCTCACTTAAAATAAATTCTTAAAATAATGTCTTGTTAATTGAGATTCCATTTCGACTCCCCTTCATCACAAATGTCGGAGGCTCAGACACAGTCCCCTACCTTAGGGGCCATCACGGTACCCTCACAGAGCACGTGGGAGACCATTCTTAGGGGGGGCTAGTCTGTGCTCACCTGACCTCTGTCCAGGGGGACCCAGGCAGTGGTGACCCCCATAGATTAGACATATGATATGCTATAGTATTAATACGATACCACCAAGTGTTGTCACTCACCGGAACACAGAGCAGCAACCCACTCGAACATTCTTGACCTCATATGTTTGTGACAAGATGAAGAGAAGAAAAGGAACCACAGGTTAATCAGGACAACACCCTTAATGCAGAGGTTGGAAATCTCAAAGGGGACAGGACACACTGCAGGCAAAGAGCGCATATGCGGTCTCCCTATCCATGTGATCCTGACCCATGCAGGTATGGTGAGACCCACACAGTCCCCGCACCCTATACCTGGGGCCACACATCCACACTCACCAGGGTGACCCACCTCCCCAGACCCCTCCACCTGGGTCACATGTCCACAGTCCCAGGGTGACCTCACCTCCCCAGACCCTGCACCTGGGGTCACACGTCCCCTTGGTCAGGACACCATGGCTCTGCAGGGGGCTCCCCCAATGTGGAAACAAGCTGGGTCCCTGGGACCTCCTGGGATGGGAAAAAGTGTCAGGTGGGTCTCCTTTCCCCACACTTGGCCCAGAGGAGTCCTCCTGTCCTCACTTTGGTTCTGTGTGATTTTAACTGTTTGTACAGCTTTCATACTAGAGTTGAACACACGACCCTGGTGCTGGCATGTTCAGTCCTTTCTCGTCTCACTTACATGCTGAGAAAACATACAGGAGAGCAGGGCAGAAAGCCGAGGGGCAGCTCTGGACTCTGCTGAGTAGGGACGGTAGACTGGAGGGAGAGCTCAGCAGCAGCCTCAGCTGTCACCCATCGGCCTTTTGCCCGATCTGCGTGCCCTGCAATCAATTCAGCAGCTAAACCTGCTTCCCTATGCACCATGCACGTGCTGGTAAATTGGAATTATTGCCAGGTAGTCCTCCTGAGGATTCTCCATGAGCCCCAGGGAAGGTGAACCTTGGCAGGGATTAAGACTAAGGCCCCGACCATAGCACTGACCCTTGGGAGGACCAGGTCACCACACTCAGAAGAGAGGCTGTTATGTAGACAAGCCCACCTCATCTCCAGACCCTAGACATCTAAGCACTGACATTCAGATGCAGGCACGGAGCTTCCCAGTACTGAGGCCAGGCCGGGTCTCTACCCAGGTCCCCATAGTCCTAGCGTACACAGAACATGGTCAGGTCTAAATCTTCTTATTATAGACAACACATGGTCAGCTCTAAACATAATCAGTAGACAGGACATGCAGAGGTCTAAATCTACCATGTAGACACAACTTGATCATGTTTAAACTAGCTTAGGGCTGATCTCATAGGGGGTACAGATCACACACATGGGTCTCTCATCTTTGGACACCCACGTCAGGAAACTGAACAAAATCTTTGTCATTAAACATTTCAACAGGTAAAACAGAAATGTTCCCAATTTCTCTGGCCACCTGATGGTCAGGATCCACGGGAGAGCCACGAACTTCTTAGAGTGCAGCCCAGTCTGCTGCCAGGACAGACAAGAAGTGGCCTGATTCCAGACTCCCAGGCTTCCAGAAGGAGGTGGCCACACTGCAAGCCAGGTCAGGAGAGTCCTGCATGGTCCGGGCCGGGAGATCCGGTCTGTCCATTCGGCTGGCCGATTCCGGGCGGGGCGCTCAGGGCCGCTGAGAGCCCTGCACTCAGGTCCTGCTTCCCTGCAGCGTGTGCGTGTGCGTGTGCGTGTGCGTGTGTGTGTGTGTGTAGAGGGGGCGGTGGCTGACGGCTCCCATGGTTCCCAACCCGGGCACCGCGCTGTCTTCGAGGGGAGGCACGGGGAGAGGTAGGGGCACAGAAGCCGTTGGAGAGGAGAACCCACCGCGGAACTCCTTGCACACTGGCTCGCCCCACCCGGAGACCCGCCTGCCCATCGTGGGCCGCATGTCGCCCCCCAGTCCCCCACCCCCGAGGGCAGGGTGCCTGCTCTTTCAACAGCACAGGGTCTCACATGAAGGAGACCCAGTGTGGACTGTCAGCCCCCAACTCCTGATGCTGTGTTTAGGGGGAGAATGAACCCCCTTGACTGGGTGATGGGACCCTGTGAGGAAAGAGGTGGCGGCCCGATCCAAGTCGGGGCCTGGCTGAGATATGAGGAAACAGGAGCCAAGGGCAGGGCCTGGAGGCCAGGCCAACAGGAGGGGCAACCCCAGCCTTGGCCGGGCTCTCCAACGGTGACATTGTTGCTTTAGGGGACCTGGGACAGGTGACTGAATGTAATGGGAGTCTAAACTGGACCCTGAATGCGGCTTAAAGAAGGTGTGAAGGATGTTACTGAGACAGTGACAGTCATTGGAAGACAAACTCTGTGTCAGGATATCCTGCTCCCTCCATTTAAATCCCTGAGATCTGTGACCTTTACGTGGCTACGCAGGATTGTTAGAGCAGCTGCGTGCGGATATATCTGGGGCACAATTCAGTCTGCAGCCAACTTGCAAGTGGTTCCAGCAAACACACAGGTGTGCGCACAGGCAGGCACAGCACACACACAAACATATGCACGTGCACAGCACAAATATATTCACACACTAGCATGTGAACACACATGCACCCATATGCCCATGCACACACTAATGTGTGCAAGTTCACATACCTATCCACATGCACAGCATATTTATGCAAACAGGCACATGCACACGCATAGCACACACACAGGGAATAAAGTGAATCCGTAAAGCATTAATTCCTGAACACAAGTGAAGCTGACATGTATTTTTCCCTTTTCTTAGCCTTGATGTTTTCCACAACAAAAAAGTTTAAGAAAAAAGTTAATGGCAAATGACTTTTGATTCATAGGACTTTCTGATTTTATTCCACAAATATTATGACAGCAGAAATGAATGTAGATATTACATGTGTCCACTAAGGGAAGAATGGAGAAGAAAAACACGGTCCATCAATACAAGGGAATGCTATTCAGCCTAAAAAGGAAGTCAATTCTGACACAGGATGCAGCAGGGATGAACCTTGAGGGCATTATGCTCAGTGATGTAAGCTAGACACAAAAAAACAAACAGTGCTTGATCCACTCATACAAGGCCCCTAGAGCAGTCGGAAATATAGAGACATAAAGTAGGATGTTGAGGGCCAGAGGCTGAGGGAGGGACAATGGGGAGTGAGTGTTTAATGGGGACTGTTTCAATTTTGCAAGATGAAAAAGTTCTGGAGGATGATGGTGGTCAGGTTTGCACAACAGTGTGAATTATTTCCTGACCCTGAAATGTGCACTTAAAAATGGTTAAGATAGTACATTTTATGTTATGTGTACCAGACCACAATTTTTAAAACTTTTCCAAAAACAACAGGAAATAGTCCATGAATACCACAAGATGCACAACTTCACTAACAACAGAGGGATTAAAGCCATAAGAAAAATACTGTGCATACACCTACCAGAATGGCAGACATGAAAGACATAGTATCAAATATCAGCAGGATGTGGAGCAATGGAAAGCCTGGTACGCAACGGGGGGATGCAACCACTTCTGAAGCAATCGGGCCTCAGATAGCGAAGTCCGTGCACAGAGACCCACAGTGCTCCTCCCAGTTGAACACAAACCCACCAGCCCTGCACCAGGACACACGGACATGGACTGGCAGCCACAGGAGCCAAACCTGAAGGAACCTGAAGGCCATCACAGACGGATGCAGAAATGAACCATGCACGCTCCTATGAAGGAATATTCCACAGCAATGGAGTACATTTTGTTTAAAGGTAGTAAAACTATAAAAATTATTTTTTAAAGAAAACTATATTTACAAGATGAAAGAATCTATAATTCTGGCACCTAGGGATTGTCGAATGCTCCTAAAAATAGATTGCTGTGGAAACGTTTATTATAGGGAAATTGACATATTCTCTAGGAAGGACGCGGTGAATGGGCCTGCTACATTTTCTACATTGAAGACATGTACAGGTTTTGATTCTACTTCTGTTAAATCAAGTGGGGCTTCACTGGATTTCTGCTACTGCGGAGATAATCAAATTCTGGGTAGGGGTCAGGAGAAAATTAGTCATAGGTGTTCTTGTGTAGTAATTACTGTTGAAAGTGTAAATGATCCATTTACCAGTAAGACTGAGAATAGAATAACTGCTACATTACTTCATATGAGATGATCCTCTGTGCTATTGTTCCTGGAGCTCCAGTGAGTGAGTATTTTGAATGTGAAGTTCATCCAGATATGAGGATGGAATAAATGGCTAGGTGTGATATGGCTAATAGAAATAATATGCCTACATTTATACTAATTAGTGGAGAAGATATGGGAGGAGGAATTCATGTTGTGAGAGGCAGGGTTATGGCTAGCATTGGGGCAATAATATATAAATTGATGATGTTGATGGACATAGTGGTTCTTTAATAAGTAATTGGAATGCCTCAGCAATGGGTTGTAATCATCCATGGGGGCTGATGATTTTTGGCCCTTTCTGGATTTGTATATAGCCTAGGATTTTCCATTTGGTTAATATGAGGAATGCTATGGTGAATTAAATTGGGTAATTTGTGAAAGAATGTTGATTATAAACATATTCTTAGGAAGAGGACTTGAACCAGTGCAGAAAAAGTTTCAGTTTTACATAATTACCGGGCTCTGCCAGCGTAACGAACCCTGTTCTACAGTAGGGTATGTATAAATTAATTGAATGTAGATTATATCATCATTTAGTTTGAAGACATTTTGTAAAGGAAGCCGTATTGCTCTTGTCCTTTCATACTGGAAGAAATCTGCAATAGACAGAAACCAACCAGGATGACTCCAGTCTGAACTCAGATCACGTGAGACTTTAATCGTTGAACAAACAGACAATTAATAGCAGTTATACCGTTGAAATGTCGTGATCCAGCATCAAGGTCATAAACCATATTGCCCATATGAACTCCAGAATACAATTACACTGTTATCCCTAGGAAAACTTGTTCCATTGACCAGTGTTTTAGAAGAACAGGTGATAAAGCATTTTGACTAGCTGGCCTAAATTTTAATCACTCAGAAGTGGTTTTATTCTCCCAAAAATAAATGGCGCATGGGCTCAAGACACACCTGCTTCAGTAGTTGTGGCGTGCAGACTCAGTAGTTGTGGCCCAATGGCTTAGTTGTTCCGTGGCACGTGAGATCTTCCCGGACCGGGGATCGAACCGGGTCCCCTGCATTGGCAGGCGAATTCTTAATCACTGCATCACCAGGGAAGTCCCAGATTCGCAGTCTCCCTTTTAATATACCTTAAGCCCAAAGAATCCATGGAAAATTGTTAGAGAAAATAAGGCAATAAAATATTGTAAGGACTATAACAGAAGCATATAGTACACAGTTCATATAGACACATCCCAAGCAGTTACAAAGTATATTAAAAGGGAGGCTGCAATTTTAAAAGAATAAGAAAAATTATACCCACAAACTCCCAATCTTTCCTGAAACGTTGCAATCTGAAACCCTATTGTAGGAAGCAGAAGATTCCAGGAGATATTCTACAAATGAAGCACTCCAAACCCTGTGGTTGGATAAGGAATTCTGGAAGGAAGGTATCCTCACCCAAGGAGAGCAGGTTCCTATACTTCTCTAACATCACATCCCTGTAAAATTCCCATTGATCTTGGTCCAGGCATTCTCACTCCTCTTGACAGAAATCTATGGCCACATCCTGGAATGTCAGCAGTCCCTGAAATTAAACGTACACATGCCATGTGGCCACGGGAAGTGTTCATAATATGACCCAAGAAGAAAACAGCAAGTTAAGAGAAGGTTTTAATTTAGAAGAGTCTCTTTAATTATCCACTAATACATATATATATATATATATATATATATATATATATATATATATATATAATTTTTTTTTTTTACAAAGTAACTTTCTCTACCTTATTTCTAACTACAAGAAAAGAGTATGGCATGTGATCCACAAAACCAGTATAGAGACTATACTTGTCTGGAAAAGAAATGATAAAATGATGGTTTCAACACAGGCATATGCATTTTTGAGTGTTTTATTTATATCAAACTGGATAAAATGTGTGTATTTCTCATAGAGAAAAGACCTGTCGAGGTAGAAATGTACCTTTCAACTATTCATGGGTACACGAGTACACTGGGGAGATTGTAAAAGTGCAGATTGTGATTCAGTAGGTCCGGTGGGCATGAGTTCTATTTTTTTAACAAGCTGATTTTTAACTAGTGATGCCACAGTCTCTGATTCATTAACCACAACTGTGAATATCAGAGACATAATTAGAAAGGTAAAAATTCTCATTTAATTTTGAACTTAAAGTGTTTTATGGATTTTAAACCTTTAATAGAAAAGTGAGCACAGCAGCAACAATCATTTGTGAGTATTTACTATAGACTGTGTATCTTTCTAGTTTTTTTGTGTAGGATTCCAGGAAAAAGGCCTGGGCTGCGGCCACAATGGGCGTGGCCCCCAGGCCGGGCCGCCCCTCCAGGACCCCCGACGGGGCCCTGCGCTCCTGGCGGCTCCCTCCCCCGCCGCCCCGCTCCCTCCCGGAAGGCCTTGGGGCAGAGCGGTCCCACCCACTGCGCGCTGAACAGAGCCCGCGTTTCCTCAGAGCTGGAACTCCCGGCTCAGGCGGGGTCTCTTCCCTCCGCCTTCACGGAACTGCCCCGGAGCCCGAGGGCAGGGCGACCTCACTGAGGCTGCCGGCTCTGGAGGTGCCCCGGCGGCCGAAGCCATGACAGTCGCGGGGACGGCGGGCTGGGTAAGTGGGCGACGACCCTCCGCCTGGTCCGGTGCCCGGGCGGCAGCACAAGACCAGCTTCTGAGGGGCAGGGGTTCGCTGCCACCCGCCGCTGCTGTGCAGAAAGAGCGGCCTCCAGCGTCTGGTTCCCGGGAACTTTGGTCCGTCCTCTCGCCCCTGCCCTCGTCCTGGCTCGCGAGACCTGGTGGGCGTGAGGAGGGGGTCGGCCTGAGCGTCCTGAGGGGAAACGGGGCAAGGGAGGCGCAGGGTCCGGCTGCAGCGTCAGCGCCCCTCTTCCCGACTGCGGGGAAAGCGGCTGAAAACTCCTCCCGAGGCGCGCAGGCCCCTTATTCAGCCGAGTCCCTCTGCGCTCCTTCCTTCCTGAGTTAAAGTACCGGGGGGAGGGGACAGGGCAGGGAACTGGCGCAGGTAATGGGGAACATCCAAAGGTGATTGTTAACTAAGGAAAACCAGCTCTCCCAAGGTCAGGAATGCGGCGCTTTTCTTTGCCTGGGCTCACTGAATTCCTTCCTTTGATATGCACCTCAGCTCTCTGGGGCCTGCATTCTGTATTTGCATATCCTGAGTGCCTCAGGGCCCGCCGGCTCACATTGGAGGGCTGCAAGTGCTGAAGACTGTGACATCCTTTGTTTACTGATAGGGCAAGAACTATTCCATTTCTCACAGGCTTGAGGGGCAGACAGTGGAAAAAAGTCAGAGAATCTCACTCGGCCTGTACTTTGGTTTACATATAGATCATATTTATACTTAACTGTGCTAATAGAGGTTCTCAAGTCCAATCAACTTGTACTACTGCCCTCTATGTATCAATTTCATCAATATCATAAGATAAATGCCTATAGAATTGACTTAATCCATTTAAATAGGATAATGATTTTGAAAGGAAACATAATAGAAATATAACAACGAAACCTTTACCACTAAAGGCTGGGTCTGGAACACCCTAAATAAATGTTCCATTGTTAAAATATTGAAAGATGTAGTCAATAGAAATATCAACAAAAATGACAAATAATAAGGGTAGCAGAATGTTGAAATGTTCTATCTTTATCATTAAAGTGGCAGAAAATCATTTATTAGTAGGCACTGGGGGCAGAAGATGCCTGATTTTATATCTGTGTCATATTTGTGCAGTTGTTTCAACAAGTAACTTAAAGACAAAATGGAAAAACAAGGAGGTTTGTGCCTGAGATCATGTTGATGTGAAACCAGGGATGGCCACCTTGTGCCAGGTGAGTTAAGTTTACCTGGCAGGTAGACCGCAGAGCTCCTGGGAAGCAAGGGTTGGAATTTTTCTGCTGGGTGCCCCTTAGGTTCTGTGACTTGACTGACTGTGAGTCATGTTTCGGGAAAGACCTGATCACAGGAAAAGGGTGGGAATAGAGTGATTTGGGGAGCAGCTAACAACATTCATCACAGCTCACGGCCTGAATGAATTTTAAAGAAACAGGAAAACAAATGCTTCTTATGGAATCAGAGAATGTGAGGGCTGGACAATCCCAGAAAATGAGGAACACCCATCCCATTTTCCAGATGACAAAACAGAGGTCCAGCAAGGTGAAATCCCTCACCCAAGTTGCACCCGTCTCTCCTCCCCACTACGTGGTTCATGAAAGCAGGACTCTTCCTGTCTTGATCACTGCTGAGCCCCAAAAAGGGCCAGGCATCTAGCAGCTGCTCCAAAAATTTGGGTTGACTGTAGGAACAATGCTATTTCTTTCTTTCTCACTCTTATTCAGGATTGTGCCAAGAACTCCCCAGGTTGCAATGTAATTCGATAAATGTAAATATTAATTGAGTTTTGTTGTGATGAGGACTTAGGCTTTGAAGGTAACAGACTTGGTTCAGATCTTGGTTCTGCCACTCCATAGCTGTTTGGCTTTGGGAAAATTACTAAACCTCTCTGAGATTATTTCCTCCTTTGTAAAGTGGGGATAAATCTATCTGAGCCAGCAGAGCAGCTGCATGAGAGATGTGCACTAAATATTGGTCTTTCTCACTCTCCTACGCCATCTCTCTGTTCTTCCCAGAGAAGCTGTACAGAAGGATATAGTACTTTTGTTTAAAATAGTTAACTAATTAATTAATTAATTTGTTTTTGGCTGCGTTGGGTCTTCGTTGCTATGCGCAGGCTTTGCCTAGTTGCGGCAAGCGGGGGCTACTCTTTGTTGTGGTGCGCGGGCTTCTCATTGCGGTGGCTTCTCTTGCTAGCCTTAACCCCAATGCTAGCCTTAACCCTGGCTCTCACAACATGAATTCCTCTTCCCATATCTTATCCACTAATTAATATAAATGTAGGCATATTATTTCTATTAGCCATATCACACCTAGCCATTTACTCCATCCTCAGATCTGGATGAACTTCACATTCAAAATACTCACTCACTGGAGCTCTAGGAGCAATAGCACAATCATCTCATATGAAGTAATGTAGCAGTTATTCTATTCTCAGTCTTACTGATAAATGGATCATTTACACTTTCAACAGTAATTATTACACAAGAACACCTATGACTAATTTTCTCCTGACCCCTACCCAGAATTTGATTATCTCCGCAGTAGCCGAAATCCAACGAAGCCCCACTTGATTTCACGGAAGTAGCATCAAAACCTGTATATGTCTTCAATGTAGAAAATGTAGCAGGCCCATTCACCCCGTCCCTCCTAGAGAATATGTCAATGTCCCTATAATAAAATTTCCACAGCAATCTATTTTTAGGAGCATTCGACAATCCCTAGGTGCCAGAATTATATACAGCCCAAGTCATCATTAAAACTCATCTAACAATCTCCTTTCTATGAATTTGAGCCTCCTACCTACAATTTTGATATGATCAACGCATACATCTCTTATGAAAAGTGTTTTTACGACTAACATTAATCTTATGTATATGAGAGTTTTCACTACTTGTCATCATACCAGGCAACCCACCACAAATTTAAGAAATATGTCTGACAAAAGAGTTACTTTGATAGAGTAAATCTTAGAGGTTTCAATGCTCTGATTCCTGGAATTGAATTCTTCCTAATAATTTTACATTCTCCATGCTACCTACCACATTACACCACATGCTATATAGTAAAGTTCTCTAAGTAAGCTACAGGCCCATACCCCAAAAATATTTTTGTATATCCTTCCTGTGCTAATAAACTCTCATTGTTTTTACCATCATTCTACTGACCATTTTCTCAGGAAATATAATTGTATAACAAGCTCACACTGGTTAATGGTATCCCCATTCTAATAAAAAACATGAACCCATAAGCTACAGAAGCATCCAACAAATATTTCCTAAAACAGTCCACCACATCAATACTACTTATAATGGCTATTATCATTAATCTAATATACTCTGGTCAAAGAGCACAATGAATAACAAGAATCTTTAATCCAGCAGCATCCACCCTCATGACAATCGCCCTTGTCACAAAAGTAGGACTTTCCCCATTTCACTTCTGAGTGCCTGAAGTCACACGAGGCATCCCATGAACAGCAGACCTGATGCTATCAACATGACAAAATTGCACCCCTATCAGTTTTATACCACAGGTCACCTTCCATCAACCTAAATATACTATTAATCATAGTGATATTATAAATCATAGCTGGAGGCTGAGGCAGACTTCGCCATACTCACCTGGAAAATATTACACCCTCCTCATCAATTGCCCATATAGGATGAATAACAGCTATCATAATGTATATTCAGATTATAACAATCCTAACCATACTAATTTATATCATAACAACACTGTCTTCTTCTTATTTATGCCCAGATCATGTACTACAAGAGTATCATTATCACACACATGAGATAAAACACCTCCCATCACAATCATTTTCCTCACCATTATAGTATCATTAGGACATCGCCCATCACTATCAGGCTTTCTACCCAAATGAATAATTATCCAAGAGATAACAAAAACGACAACATCATTCTACCAACACTAATAGCCATCATAGCAGTCCTCAGCATATATTTCTACTTGCAGCTAACATACTCCACATCACTAACTATATTCCCTTCATTAAACAACACAAACACAAAGCAATTTGAACATACAAAGAAATAACCTTCCTATCATTACCAATCATAATACCCACACGGTTACTACACACAACACCCATTCTATCGGTGCTGGACTAGGAATTTAGGTTAGTTCAGACCAAGAGCTTTCAAAACCCTAAACAAGTGAAATTTACTTAATTCCTAAAAATAAGGATTGCAAGACTTTATTCTACATCAATTGAATGTAAAGCAAACACTGTATTGAAGCCAAATCTTTACGAGATTGATGAGTTTTAACCCCAGGAAACTTTAGTTAACAGGCAAATCCTCTAGTCAACTGACTTCAGTCTACTTCTCCTTCATTTGAGAAAGAAAAAAAGAAAAAAAAAAAAAAGGCAGGATAATCACTGGCAGAATTGAAGCTGCTTCTCTGAAGTTACAATTCAATTTGTTGATTCACCACAGGGTTTGCCAGAAAGAGGGCTCAATCTCTGTCTTTAGATTTACAGTCTAATTCTAACTCAGTCATTTTACCTCTGTTCATACACTGCTGATTATTTTCAACAAATCACAAAGATATCGGCATTTTATATTTACTATTTGGTGCTTGAGCTGGAGTAGCAGGCAGCACCTTAATTATATTAATCCAGGCTGAGCTATGCTGACCTGGACCGCTACTTGGAGATGCCCAAATCTGTAAGGTTGTCATAACAGTCCCTGCACTTGTAATAATTTTCTTTATAGCTGTACCCGTTATGATTGCAGGCTTTGAAAACTGACTTGGGCCATTAATAACTCGGACAACTGAAGTAGCATTTCCCCCAATAAATCATATAAACTTTTGACTACTTCCCCCATCATTCTTACTCCTACTCATATCACCAATAGTAGAAGCTGGTTCTGGTACCAGTGGGACGGTGTATTCAGCTCTAGCCTTCAATCTGGCCCATGCAGGAGCCTCTGGCGACCTAACTGTTTTCTCCTTACATTTAGCAGGTGTCTCCTCAATTCTTGGTATTATTACTTTTATTACTATTGTCTTTAATACAAAACCAGCAGTCATATCCCAATACCAAACACCATTATTTGTTTAATCTTCCCCAACTATAGCCATATTACTATAATTACCAATCTCAGTCCAAGCAGCCAGAATTGCCATGCTGTTAAGAGATAGAAATCTAAACACTACTTTCTTTGACCCTGCAGGAGGAGACCGAATCCTATACCAACACCTCTTTTGATACTTTGCTCACCCTGAAGTCTGTATTCATGGCCTAACAGGGTTTGTTATAAACTCACATAGCATTACCTACTATTTAGGACAAAAATTGCCTTTCAGCTATCTGGGAATAGTATGAGTCATGTCCACTGGTTTTTTAGGAGTTCTCTTGTGGGCCCATCATATGTTTACCATAGGGATAGCTGTGGACTCAGGAGCATACTTTGCATCAGCTACCGTAATTACTTCTATCCCTACAGGAGTAAAAGTATCTAGCTGATTAGCAACTCTTTATTTAATTTTTCTTTTTCTTTTCTTTTCTTTTTTTTTTTTGGCTGAGTTGGGTCTTGGTTGCTGCGCATGGGCTTTCTCTGGTTGCGGTGAGCGGCAGCTACTCTTCGTTGCGGTGTGCGGCCCTTTCATTGCAGTGGCTTCTCTTGTTGCAGAGCACGGCCTCTAGGCGCGTGGGCTTCAGTAGTTGTGGCTTGCGGGCTCTAGAGGGCAGGCTCAGTAGTTGTGGCACACGGGCTTTTTGCTCCGCGGCATGTGGAATCTTCCCAGACAAGGGCTCGAACCCGTGTCCCCTGCATTGGCAGACGAATTCTTAACCACTGCGTCACCAGGGAAGTCCCTGGTTAGCAACTGTTCACGGAGGTAATACTATATGACCTCCTACTATATTATGAGTTTTAGGCTTTAGTTTTTCTTTTTACAGTAGGTGGTTTGACAGGAATCATCTTAGCCAACTCATCCCCAGACATTGTCCTCCAGGATACATACTATGTAGTAGCACACTTCCATGACCTAATGTCCATGGGAGCAGTCTTCACTATTATAGGAGGCTTTCTACACTGATTCCCACTATTCTTAGGTTATACAGTTAACTCAGCATGAGCAAAAATTCACCTCACAAGTATATTTGTAGTAGTAAATATGACTTCCTGCAGCACTTTCGTGGCCTCTCAGGGATGTCACTACGTTAGTCTGAGTACCCTGAGGCACACACAACATGAAATATTTTGTCTTTAGGCTCATTCATCTCAGTAGCAGCAGTAATGCTAATAATCTTCATACTTTGAAAAGCATTTGTGTCTAAACAAGAAGTCTTAGCAGTGGGAATTGCTACTCCTAACCTAGAATGGTTACACGGATGTCCTCCACCATATCCTACGTTTCAAGATCCTACCTATGTAAATGTAAAATAAGGAAGGACTCAAGTCCTTTTCAACCAGTTTCAAGCCAACACCATAACAATTATGTCTTCCTCAATAAATGAGATAAAAGTAAAAAGTGATGTAGCTTTGTCAAAGTTAAATGATAGGCTAAAATCCTGTATATGACTAAGGCATATCAATTTCATCTAGGCTCTCAAGATACAACATCACCGATTATGGAAGAACTTTTACATTTTCTTCATCACACATTAATAGTGATTTTTAAAATAAGTTCTCTAGTCCTCTATATCATTTCACTAATATTGACATCTAAACTCATATGCATACAATAGATGCACAGGTAGAGAAATTGTGAACAATTTACTAGCTATTATTGTAATCTTAAATGCCCTATCATCATTGTGTATCCTTTACATGATACATGAAATCAATAACTCTTCCCAAACCATAAAAACTATGGGTCAGTAACGATACTGAAGCTACAAATACACAGATTACGAAGATTTAAATGTTGACTCCTCTGTAATCCCCACATCAGAGCTAAAACCAGGAGAATAATGACTAATAGAAGTCAACAACCGAGTAGTTAGGGATAGTCATTGAATATTAGTTTCATCTGAAATTGTTGTACACTCCGGAGTTGTTCCTTCTCAGGCCTAAAAGAAACTGCTATCCCAGGACGCCTAACTTAAAGAATCCTAATATCAACAGGACCAGGCCTATGTTGTGGACAAGAGAGCTCGTTTTCCTGAGTTCAAAGACAGGACAGAGGGATATGTCTTAGATATGGGGTGAATCTGCAGCCCATGGGGATGCACTCTCCAAGCTCCAGTATAGGAATGGGGCCTCTAGGGTCCCAGGCCACCCACCACGCCCTCTGGAGCAGGATCTGGGCAACATTCCCTGTCAGTGATGAGGCAGCCCTAGCACTTGTCACGGCCCGATGTCGTGTCCTATGTGGGCCCCATGCTCTTGGGACCACACCTCACACTCTGCAGGTCCATGCTACAGGGTCCTTCATGCCTCAGGAGTAGAGACCACACAGCAAGCAGTTCCCTCCGCAACCAGCAGGAGGAGGGGAGGAGAACAGGGGCACCAGGGGACTCTCATTCAGACAACAACACCCCAGCGGTGCCAGCGGGGACAGTGATGATGCAGATGAGGCACAGACCAAGAGATGGGACCAGAGGACCCAAAAGGCAGCTGGTCAGGTCCTGGCTCACCTGCACCCCGGACACCTTTGTCCCGCATACACCCCCTTCCTCATACACCCTCTCCTTAAATGCAGATTCTTCAGATGCGAACAGGCAGCGCTTCAGACTGAAAGTCAGCTCTTCCAAAATGACCCGTCAGCAAACACTGCAGGATTCCACTCCAGTGGGTGCCCTGGAGTCGACAACTCAGGGACTGAAGTGGCTATCGGTGCCAGGGGCAGTGGGAGGGAATGGGGAATGAGACTTTCATGGTTGTGGAATTTTGGTTTTGCAGGACGAAAAGTTCTAGTGATGGTGGTGATGGCTCCACGAGAAAGTGAATCTATCTGATGCCTCAGAAACGTGCACTTAAAATGGTGATGATGGTAAAGGGTATGTGACGTGTGTTTTATTTCACTTAAAATAAATTCTTAAAATAATGTCTTGTTAATTGAGATTCCATTTCGACTCCCCTTCATCACAAATGTCGGAGGCCCAGACACAGTCCCCTACCTTAGGGGCCATCACGGTACCCTCACAGAGCACGTGGGAGACCATTCTTAGGGGGGGCTAGTCTGTGCTCACCTGACCTCTGTCCAGGGGGACCCAGGCAGTGGTGACCCCCATAGATTAGACATATGATATGCTATAGTATTAATACGATACCACCAAGTGTTGTCACTCACCGGAACACAGAGCAGCAACCCACTCGAACATTCTTGACCTCATATGTTTGTGACAAGATGAAGAGAAGAAAAGGAACCACAGGTTAATCAGGACAACACCCTTAATGCAGAGGTTGGAAATCTCAAAGGGGACAGGACACACTGCAGGCAAAGAGCGCATATGCGGTCTCCCTATCCATGTGATCCTGACCCATGCAGGTATGGTGAGACCCACACAGTCCCCGCACCCTATACCTGGGGCCACACATCCACACTCACCAGGGTGACCCACCTCCCCAGACCCCTCCACCTGGGTCACATGTCCACAGTCCCAGGGTGACCTCACCTCCCCAGACCCTGCACCTGGGGTCACACGTCCCCTTGGTCAGGACACCATGGCTCTGCAGGGGGCTCCCCCAATGTGGAAACAAGCTGGGTCCCTGGGACCTCCTGGGATGGGAAAAAGTGTCAGGTGGGTCTCCTTTCCCCACACTTGGCCCAGAGGAGTCCTCCTGTCCTCACTTTGGTTCTGTGTGATTTTAACTGTTTGTACAGCTTTCATACTAGAGTTGAACACACGACCCTGGTGCTGGCATGTTCAGTCCTTTCTCGTCTCACTTACATGCTGAGAAAACATACAGGAGAGCAGGGCAGAAAGCCGAGGGGCAGCTCTGGACTCTGCTGAGTAGGGACGGTAGACTGGAGGGAGAGCTCAGCAGCAGCCTCAGCTGTCACCCATCGGCCTTTTGCCCGATCTGCGTGCCCTGCAATCAATTCAGCAGCTAAACCTGCTTCCCTATGCACCATGCACGTGCTGGTAAATTGGAATTATTGCCAGGTAGTCCTCCTGAGGATTCTCCATGAGCCCCAGGGAAGGTGAACCTTGGCAGGGATTAAGACTAAGGCCCCGACCATAGCACTGACCCTTGGGAGGACCAGGTCACCACACTCAGAAGAGAGGCTGTTATGTAGACAAGCCCACCTCATCTCCAGACCCTAGACATCTAAGCACTGACATTCAGATGCAGGCACGGAGCTTCCCAGTACTGAGGCCAGGCCGGGTCTCTACCCAGGTCCCCATAGTCCTAGCGTACACAGAACATGGTCAGGTCTAAATCTTCTTATTATAGACAACACATGGTCAGCTCTAAACATAATCAGTAGACAGGACATGCAGAGGTCTAAATCTACCATGTAGACACAACTTGATCATGTTTAAACTAGCTTAGGGCTGACCTCATAGGGGGTACAGATCACACACATGGGTCTCTCATCTTTGGACACCCACGTCAGGAAACTGAACAAAATCTTTGTCATTAAACATTTCAACAGGTAAAACAGAAATGTTCCCAATTTCTCTGGCCACCTGATGGTCAGGATCCACGGGCGAGCCACGAACTTCTTAGAGTGCAGCCCAGTCTGCTGCCAGGACAGACAAGAAGTGGCCTGATTCCAGACTCCCAGGCTTCCAGAAGGAGGTGGCCACACTGCAAGCCAGGTCAGGAGAGTCCTGCATGGTCCGGGCCGGGAGATCCGGTCTGTCCATTCGGCTGGCCGATTCCGGGCGGGGCGCTCAGGGCCGCTGAGAGCCCTGCACTCAGGTCCTGCTTCCCTGCAGCGTGTGCGTGTGCGTGTGCGTGTGCGTGTGTGTGTGTGTGTAGAGGGGGCGGTGGCTGACGGCTCCCATGGTTCCCAACCCGGGCACCGCGCTGTCTTCGAGGGGAGGCACGGGGAGAGGTAGGGGCACAGAAGCCGTTGGAGAGGAGAACCCACCGCGGAACTCCTTGCACACTGGCTCGCCCCACCCGGAGACCCGCCTGCCCATCGTGGGCCGCATGTCGCCCCCCAGTCCCCCACCCCCGAGGGCAGGGTGCCTGCTCTTTCAACAGCACAGGGTCTCACATGAAGGAGACCCAGTGTGGACTGTCAGCCCCCAACTCCTGATGCTGTGTTTAGGGGGAGAATGAACCCCCTTGACTGGGTGATGGGACCCTGTGAGGAAAGAGGTGGCGGCCCGATCCAAGTCGGGGCCTGGCTGAGATATGAGGAAACAGGAGCCAAGGGCAGGGCCTGGAGGCCAGGCCAACAGGAGGGGCACCCCCAGCCTTGGCCGGGCTCTCCAACGGTGACATTGTTGCTTTAGGGGACCTGGGACAGGTGACTGAATGTAATGGGAGTCTAAACTGGACCCTGAATGCGGCTTAAAGAAGGTGTGAAGGATGTTACTGAGACAGTGACAGTCATTGGAAGACAAACTCTGTGTCAGGATATCCTGCTCCCTCCATTTAAATCCCTGAGATCTGTGACCTTTACGTGGCTACGCAGGATTGTTAGAGCAGCTGCGTGCGGATATATCTGGGGCACAATTCAGTCTGCAGCCAACTTGCAAGTGGTTCCAGCAAACACACAGGTGTGCGCACAGGCAGGCACAGCACACACACAAACATATGCACGTGCACAGCACAAATATATTCACACACTAGCATGTGAACACACATGCACCCATATGCCCATGCACACACTAATGTGTGCAAGTTCACATACCTATCCACATGCACAGCATATTTATGCAAACAGGCACATGCACACGCATAGCACACACACAGGGAATAAAGTGAATCCGTAAAGCATTAATTCCTGAACACAAGTGAAGCTGACATGTATTTTTCCCTTTTCTTAGCCTTGATGTTTTCCACAACAAAAAAGTTTAAGAAAAAAGTTAATGGCAAATGACTTTTGATTCATAGGACTTTCTGATTTTATTCCACAAATATTATGACAGCAGAAATGAATGTAGATATTACATGTGTCCACTAAGGGAAGAATGGAGAAGAAAAACACGGTCCATCAATACAAGGGAATGCTATTCAGCCTAAAAAGGAAGTCAATTCTGACACAGGATGCAGCAGGGATGAACCTTGAGGGCATTATGCTCAGTGATGTAAGCTAGACACAAAAAAACAAACAGTGCTTGATCCACTCATACAAGGCCCCTAGAGCAGTCGGAAATATAGAGACATAAAGTAGGATGTTGAGGGCCAGAGGCTGAGGGAGGGACAATGGGGAGTGAGTGTTTAATGGGGACTGTTTCAATTTTGCAAGATGAAAAAGTTCTGGAGGATGATGGTGGTCAGGTTTGCACAACAGTGTGAATTATTTCCTGACCCTGAAATGTGCACTTAAAAATGGTTAAGATAGTACATTTTATGTTATGTGTACCAGACCACAATTTTTAAAACTTTTCCAAAAACAACAGGAAATAGTCCATGAATACCACAAGATGCACAACTTCACTAACAACAGAGGGATTAAAGCCATAAGAAAAATACTGTGCATACACCTACCAGAATGGCAGACATGAAAGACATAGTATCAAATATCAGCAGGATGTGGAGCAATGGAAAGCCTGGTACGCAACGGGGGGATGCAACCACTTCTGAAGCAATCGGGCCTCAGATAGCGAAGTCCGTGCACAGAGACCCACAGTGCTCCTCCCAGTTGAACACAAACCCACCAGCCCTGCACCAGGACACACGGACATGGACTGGCAGCCACAGGAGCCAAACCTGAAGGAACCTGAAGGCCATCACAGACGGATGCAGAAATGAACCATGCACGCTCCTATGAAGGAATATTCCACAGCAATGGAGTACATTTTGTTTAAAGGTAGTAAAACTATAAAAATTATTTTTTAAAGAAAACTATATTTACAAGATGAAAGAATCTATAATTCTGGCACCTAGGGATTGTCGAATGCTCCTAAAAATAGATTGCTGTGGAAACGTTTATTATAGGGAAATTGACATATTCTCTAGGAAGGACGCGGTGAATGGGCCTGCTACATTTTCTACATTGAAGACATGTACAGGTTTTGATTCTACTTCTGTTAAATCAAGTGGGGCTTCACTGGATTTCTGCTACTGCGGAGATAATCAAATTCTGGGTAGGGGTCAGGAGAAAATTAGTCATAGGTGTTCTTGTGTAGTAATTACTGTTGAAAGTGTAAATGATCCATTTACCAGTAAGACTGAGAATAGAATAACTGCTACATTACTTCATATGAGATGATCCTCTGTGCTATTGTTCCTGGAGCTCCAGTGAGTGAGTATTTTGAATGTGAAGTTCATCCAGATATGAGGATGGAATAAATGGCTAGGTGTGATATGGCTAATAGAAATAATATGCCTACATTTATACTAATTAGTGGATAAGATATGGGAAGAGGAATTCATGTTGTGAGAGGCAGGGTTATGGCTAGCATTGGGGCAATAATATATAAATTGATGATGTTGATGGACATAGTGGTTCTTTAATAAGTAATTGGAATGCCTCAGCAATGGGTTGTAATCATCCATGGGGGCTGATGATTTTTGGCCCTTTCTGGATTTGTATATAGCCTAGGATTTTCCATTTGGTTAATATGAGGAATGCTATGGTGAATTAAATTGGGTAATTTGTGAAAGAATGTTGATTATAAACATATTCTTAGGAAGAGGACTTGAACCAGTGCAGAAAAAGTTTCAGTTTTACATAATTACCGGGCTCTGCCAGCGTAACGAACCCTGTTCTACAGTAGGGTATGTATAAATTAATTGAATGTAGATTATATCATCATTTAGTTTGAAGACATTTTGTAAAGGAAGCCGTATTGCTCTTGTCCTTTCATACTGGAAGAAATCTGCAATAGACAGAAACCAACCAGGATGACTCCAGTCTGAACTCAGATCACGTGAGACTTTAATCGTTGAACAAACAGACAATTAATAGCAGTTATACCGTTGAAATGTCGTGATCCAGCATCAAGGTCATAAACCATATTGCCCATATGAACTCCAGAATACAATTACACTGTTATCCCTAGGAAAACTTGTTCCATTGACCAGTGTTTTAGAAGAACAGGTGATAAAGCATTTTGACTAGCTGGCCTAAATTTTAATCACTCAGAAGTGGTTTTATTCTCCCAAAAATAAATGGCGCATGGGCTCAAGACACACCTGCTTCAGTAGTTGTGGCGTGCAGACTCAGTAGTTGTGGCCCAATGGCTTAGTTGTTCCGTGGCACGTGAGATCTTCCCGGACCGGGGATCGAACCGGGTCCCCTGCATTGGCAGGCGAATTCTTAATCACTGCATCACCAGGGAAGTCCCAGATTCGCAGTCTCCCTTTTAATATACCTTAAGCCCAAAGAATCCATGGAAAATTGTTAGAGAAAATAAGGCAATAAAATATTGTAAGGACTATAACAGAAGCATATAGTACACAGTTCATATAGACACATCCCAAGCAGTTACAAAGTATATTAAAAGGGAGGCTGCAATTTTAAAAGAATAAGAAAAATTATACCCACAAACTCCCAATCTTTCCTGAAACGTTGCAATCTGAAACCCTATTGTAGGAAGCAGAAGATTCCAGGAGATATTCTACAAATGAAGCACTCCAAACCCTGTGGTTGGATAAGGAATTCTGGAAGGAAGGTATCCTCACCCAAGGAGAGCAGGTTCCTATACTTCTCTAACATCACATCCCTGTAAAATTCCCATTGATCTTGGTCCAGGCATTCTCACTCCTCTTGACAGAAATCTATGGCCACATCCTGGAATGTCAGCAGTCCCTGAAATTAAACGTACACATGCCATGTGGCCACGGGAAGTGTTCATAATATGACCCAAGAAGAAAACAGCAAGTTAAGAGAAGGTTTTAATTTAGAAGAGTCTCTTTAATTATCCACTAATACATATATATATATATATATATATATATATATATATATATATATATATAATTTTTTTTTTACAAAGTAACTTTCTCTACCTTATTTCTAACTACAAGAAAAGAGTATGGCATGTGATCCACAAAACCAGTATAGAGACTATACTTGTCTGGAAAAGAAATGATAAAATGATGGTTTCAACACAGGCATATGCATTTTTGAGTGTTTTATTTATATCAAACTGGATAAAATGTGTGTATTTCTCATAGAGAAAAGACCTGTCGAGGTAGAAATGTACCTTTCAACTATTCATGGGTACACGAGTACACTGGGGAGATTGTAAAAGTGCAGATTGTGATTCAGTAGGTCCGGTGGGCATGAGTTCTATTTTTTTAACAAGCTGATTTTTAACTAGTGATGCCACAGTCTCTGATTCATTAACCACAACTGTGAATATCAGAGACATAATTAGAAAGGTAAAAATTCTCATTTAATTTTGAACTTAAAGTGTTTTATGGATTTTAAACCTTTAATAGAAAAGTGAGCACAGCAGCAACAATCATTTGTGAGTATTTACTATAGACTGTGTATCTTTCTAGTTTTTTTGTGTAGGATTCCAGGAAAAAGGCCTGGGCTGCGGCCACAATGGGCGTGGCCCCCAGGCCGGGCCGCCCCTCCAGGACCCCCGACGGGGCCCTGCGCTCCTGGCGGCTCCCTCCCCCGCCGCCCCGCTCCCTCCCGGAAGGCCTTGGGGCAGAGCGGTCCCACCCACTGCGCGCTGAACAGAGCCCGCGTTTCCTCAGAGCTGGAACTCCCGGCTCAGGCGGGGTCTCTTCCCTCCGCCTTCACGGAACTGCCCCGGAGCCCGAGGGCAGGGCGACCTCACTGAGGCTGCCGGCTCTGGAGGTGCCCCGGCGGCCGAAGCCATGACAGTCGCGGGGACGGCGGGCTGGGTAAGTGGGCGACGACCCTCCGCCTGGTCCGGTGCCCGGGCGGCAGCACAAGACCAGCTTCTGAGGGGCAGGGGTTCGCTGCCACCCGCCGCTGCTGTGCAGAAAGAGCGGCCTCCAGCGTCTGGTTCCCGGGAACTTTGGTCCGTCCTCTCGCCCCTGCCCTCGTCCTGGCTCGCGAGACCTGGTGGGCGTGAGGAGGGGGTCGGCCTGAGCGTCCTGAGGGGAAACGGGGCAAGGGAGGCGCAGGGTCCGGCTGCAGCGTCAGCGCCCCTCTTCCCGACTGCGGGGAAAGCGGCTGAAAACTCCTCCCGAGGCGCGCAGGCCCCTTATTCAGCCGAGTCCCTCTGCGCTCCTTCCTTCCTGAGTTAAAGTACCGGGGGGAGGGGACAGGGCAGGGAACTGGCGCAGGTAATGGGGAACATCCAAAGGTGATTGTTAACTAAGGAAAACCAGCTCTCCCAAGGTCAGGAATGCGGCGCTTTTCTTTGCCTGGGCTCACTGAATTCCTTCCTTTGATATGCACCTCAGCTCTCTGGGGCCTGCATTCTGTATTTGCATATCCTGAGTGCCTCAGGGCCCGCCGGCTCACATTGGAGGGCTGCAAGTGCTGAAGACTGTGACATCCTTTGTTTACTGATAGGGCAAGAACTATTCCATTTCTCACAGGCTTGAGGGGCAGACAGTGGAAAAAAGTCAGAGAATCTCACTCGGCCTGTACTTTGGTTTACATATAGATCATATTTATACTTAACTGTGCTAATAGAGGTTCTCAAGTCCAATCAACTTGTACTACTGCCCTCTATGTATCAATTTCATCAATATCATAAGATAAATGCCTATAGAATTGACTTAATCCATTTAAATAGGATAATGATTTTGAAAGGAAACATAATAGAAATATAACAACGAAACCTTTACCACTAAAGGCTGGGTCTGGAACACCCTAAATAAATGTTCCATTGTTAAAATATTGAAAGATGTAGTCAATAGAAATATCAACAAAAATGACAAATAATAAGGGTAGCAGAATGTTGAAATGTTCTATCTTTATCATTAAAGTGGCAGAAAATCATTTATTAGTAGGCACTGGGGGCAGAAGATGCCTGATTTTATATCTGTGTCATATTTGTGCAGTTGTTTCAACAAGTAACTTAAAGACAAAATGGAAAAACAAGGAGGTTTGTGCCTGAGATCATGTTGATGTGAAACCAGGGATGGCCACCTTGTGCCAGGTGAGTTAAGTTTACCTGGCAGGTAGACCGCAGAGCTCCTGGGAAGCAAGGGTTGGAATTTTTCTGCTGGGTGCCCCTTAGGTTCTGTGACTTGACTGACTGTGAGTCATGTTTCGGGAAAGACCTGATCACAGGAAAAGGGTGGGAATAGAGTGATTTGGGGAGCAGCTAACAACATTCATCACAGCTCACGGCCTGAATGAATTTTAAAGAAACAGGAAAACAAATGCTTCTTATGGAATCAGAGAATGTGAGGGCTGGACAATCCCAGAAAATGAGGAACACCCATCCCATTTTCCAGATGACAAAACAGAGGTCCAGCAAGGTGAAATCCCTCACCCAAGTTGCACCCGTCTCTCCTCCCCACTACGTGGTTCATGAAAGCAGGACTCTTCCTGTCTTGATCACTGCTGAGCCCCAAAAAGGGCCAGGCATCTAGCAGCTGCTCCAAAAATTTGGGTTGACTGTAGGAACAATGCTATTTCTTTCTTTCTCACTCTTATTCAGGATTGTGCCAAGAACTCCCCAGGTTGCAATGTAATTCGATAAATGTAAATATTAATTGAGTTTTGTTGTGATGAGGACTTAGGCTTTGAAGGTAACAGACTTGGTTCAGATCTTGGTTCTGCCACTCCATAGCTGTTTGGCTTTGGGAAAATTACTAAACCTCTCTGAGATTATTTCCTCCTTTGTAAAGTGGGGATAAATCTATCTGAGCCAGCAGAGCAGCTGCATGAGAGATGTGCACTAAATATTGGTCTTTCTCACTCTCCTACGCCATCTCTCTGTTCTTCCCAGAGAAGCTGTACAGAAGGATATAGTACTTTTGTTTAAAATAGTTAACTAATTAATTAATTAATTTGTTTTTGGCTGCGTTGGGTCTTCGTTGCTATGCGCAGGCTTTGCCTAGTTGCGGCAAGCGGGGGCTACTCTTTGTTGCGGTGCGCGGGCTTCTCATTGCGGTGGCTTCTCTTGCTAGCCTTAACCCCAATGCTAGCCTTAACCCTGGCTCTCACAACATGAATTCCTCTTCCCATATCTTATCCACTAATTAATATAAATGTAGGCATATTATTTCTATTAGCCATATCACACCTAGCCATTTACTCCATCCTCAGATCTGGATGAACTTCACATTCAAAATACTCACTCACTGGAGCTCTAGGAGCAATAGCACAATCATCTCATATGAAGTAATGTAGCAGTTATTCTATTCTCAGTCTTACTGATAAATGGATCATTTACACTTTCAACAGTAATTATTACACAAGAACACCTATGACTAATTTTCTCCTGACCCCTACCCAGAATTTGATTATCTCCGCAGTAGCCGAAATCCAACGAAGCCCCACTTGATTTCACGGAAGTAGCATCAAAACCTGTATATGTCTTCAATGTAGAAAATGTAGCAGGCCCATTCACCCCGTCCCTCCTAGAGAATATGTCAATGTCCCTATAATAAAATTTCCACAGCAATCTATTTTTAGGAGCATTCGACAATCCCTAGGTGCCAGAATTATATACAGCCCAAGTCATCATTAAAACTCATCTAACAATCTCCTTTCTATGAATTTGAGCCTCCTACCTACAATTTTGATATGATCAACGCATACATCTCTTATGAAAAGTGTTTTTACGACTAACATTAATCTTATGTATATGAGAGTTTTCACTACTTGTCATCATACCAGGCAACCCACCACAAATTTAAGAAATATGTCTGACAAAAGAGTTACTTTGATAGAGTAAATCTTAGAGGTTTCAATGCTCTGATTCCTGGAATTGAATTCTTCCTAATAATTTTACATTCTCCATGCTACCTACCACATTACACCACATGCTATATAGTAAAGTTCTCTAAGTAAGCTACAGGCCCATACCCCAAAAATATTTTTGTATATCCTTCCTGTGCTAATAAACTCTCATTGTTTTTACCATCATTCTACTGACCATTTTCTCAGGAAATATAATTGTATAACAAGCTCACACTGGTTAATGGTATCCCCATTCTAATAAAAAACATGAACCCATAAGCTACAGAAGCATCCAACAAATATTTCCTAAAACAGTCCACCACATCAATACTACTTATAATGGCTATTATCATTAATCTAATATACTCTGGTCAAAGAGCACAATGAATAACAAGAATCTTTAATCCAGCAGCATCCACCCTCATGACAATCGCCCTTGTCACAAAAGTAGGACTTTCCCCATTTCACTTCTGAGTGCCTGAAGTCACACGAGGCATCCCATGAACAGCAGACCTGATGCTATCAACATGACAAAATTGCACCCCTATCAGTTTTATACCACAGGTCACCTTCCATCAACCTAAATATACTATTAATCATAGTGATATTATAAATCATAGCTGGAGGCTGAGGCAGACTTCGCCATACTCACCTGGAAAATATTACACCCTCCTCATCAATTGCCCATATAGGATGAATAACAGCTATTATAATGTATATTCAGATTATAACAATCCTAACCATACTAATTTATATCATAACAACACTGTCTTCTTCTTATTTATGCCCAGATCATGTACTACAAGAGTATCATTATCACACGCATGAGATAAAACACCTCCCATCACAATCATTTTCCTCACCATTATAGTATCATTAGGACATCGCCCATCACTATCAGGCTTTCTACCCAAATGAATAATTATCCAAGAGATAACAAAAACGACAACATCATTCTACCAACACTAATAGCCATCATAGCAGTCCTCAGCATATATTTCTACTTGCAGCTAACATACTCCACATCACTAACTATATTCCCTTCATTAAACAACACAAACACAAAGCAATTTGAACATACAAAGAAATAACCTTCCTATCATTACCAATCATAATACCCACACGGTTACTACACACAACACCCATTCTATCGGTGCTGGACTAGGAATTTAGGTTAGTTCAGACCAAGAGCTTTCAAAACCCTAAACAAGTGAAATTTACTTAATTCCTAAAAATAAGGATTGCAAGACTTTATTCTACATCAATTGAATGTAAAGCAAACACTGTATTGAAGCCAAATCTTTACGAGATTGATGAGTTTTAACCCCAGGAAACTTTAGTTAACAGGCAAATCCTCTAGTCAACTGACTTCAGTCTACTTCTCCTTCATTTGAGAAAGAAAAAAAGAAAAAAAAAAAAAAGGCAGGATAATCACTGGCAGAATTGAAGCTGCTTCTCTGAAGTTACAATTCAATTTGTTGATTCACCACAGGGTTTGCCAGAAAGAGGGCTCAATCTCTGTCTTTAGATTTACAGTCTAATTCTAACTCAGTCATTTTACCTCTGTTCATACACTGCTGATTATTTTCAACAAATCACAAAGATATCGGCATTTTATATTTACTATTTGGTGCTTGAGCTGGAGTAGCAGGCAGCACCTTAATTATATTAATCCAGGCTGAGCTATGCTGACCTGGACCGCTACTTGGAGATGCCCAAATCTGTAAGGTTGTCATAACAGTCCCTGCACTTGTAATAATTTTCTTTATAGCTGTACCCGTTATGATTGCAGGCTTTGAAAACTGACTTGGGCCATTAATAACTCGGACAACTGAAGTAGCATTTCCCCCAATAAATCATATAAACTTTTGACTACTTCCCCCATCATTCTTACTCCTACTCATATCACCAATAGTAGAAGCTGGTTCTGGTACCAGTGGGACGGTGTATTCAGCTCTAGCCTGCAATCTGGCCCATGCAGGAGCCTCTGGCGACCTAACTGTTTTCTCCTTACATTTAGCAGGTGTCTCCTCAATTCTTGGTATTATTACTTTTATTACTATTGTCTTTAATACAAAACCAGCAGTCATATCCCAATACCAAACACCATTATTTGTTTAATCTTCCCCAACTATAGCCATATTACTATAATTACCAATCTCAGTCCAAGCAGCCAGAATTGCCATGCTGTTAAGAGATAGAAATCTAAACACTACTTTCTTTGACCCTGCAGGAGGAGACCGAATCCTATACCAACACCTCTTTTGATACTTTGCTCACCCTGAAGTCTGTATTCATGGCCTAACAGGGTTTGTTATAAACTCACATAGCATTACCTACTATTTAGGACAAAAATTGCCTTTCAGCTATCTGGGAATAGTATGAGTCATGTCCACTGGTTTTTTAGGAGTTCTCTTGTGGGCCCATCATATGTTTACCATAGGGATAGCTGTGGACTCAGGAGCATACTTTGCATCAGCTACCGTAATTACTTCTATCCCTACAGGAGTAAAAGTATCTAGCTGATTAGCAACTCTTTATTTAATTTTTCTTTTTCTTTTCTTTTCTTTTTTTTTTTTGGCTGAGTTGGGTCTTGGTTGCTGCGCATGGGCTTTCTCTGGTTGCGGTGAGCGGCAGCTACTCTTCGTTGCGGTGTGCGGCCCTTTCATTGCAGTGGCTTCTCTTGTTGCAGAGCACGGCCTCTAGGCGCGTGGGCTTCAGTAGTTGTGGCTTGCGGGCTCTAGAGGGCAGGCTCAGTAGTTGTGGCACACGGGCTTTTTGCTCCGCGGCATGTGGAATCTTCCCAGACAAGGGCTCGAACCCGTGTCCCCTGCATTGGCAGACGAATTCTTAACCACTGCGTCACCAGGGAAGTCCCTGGTTAGCAACTGTTCACGGAGGTAATACTATATGACCTCCTACTATATTATGAGTTTTAGGCTTTAGTTTTTCTTTTTACAGTAGGTGGTTTGACAGGAATCATCTTAGCCAACTCATCCCCAGACATTGTCCTCCAGGATACATACTATGTAGTAGCACACTTCCATGACGTAATGTCCATGGGAGCAGTCTTCACTATTATAGGAGGCTTTCTACACTGATTCCCACTATTCTTAGGTTATACAGTTAACTCAGCATGAGCAAAAATTCACCTCACAAGTATATTTGTAGTAGTAAATATGACTTCCTGCAGCACTTTCGTGGCCTCTCAGGGATGTCACTACGTTAGTCTGAGTACCCTGAGGCACACACAACATGAAATATTTTGTCTTTAGGCTCATTCATCTCAGTAGCAGCAGTAATGCTAATAATCTTCATACTTTGAAAAGCATTTGTGTCTAAACAAGAAGTCTTAGCAGTGGGAATTGCTACTCCTAACCTAGAATGGTTACACGGATGTCCTCCACCATATCCTACGTTTCAAGATCCTACCTATGTAAATGTAAAATAAGGAAGGACTCAAGTCCTTTTCAACCAGTTTCAAGCCAACACCATAACAATTATGTCTTCCTCAATAAATGAGATAAAAGTAAAGAGTGATGTAGCTTTGTCAAAGTTAAATGATAGGCTAAAATCCTGTATATGACTAAGGCATATCAATTTCATCTAGGCTCTCAAGATACAACATCACCGATTATGGAAGAACTTTTACATTTTCTTCATCACACATTAATAGTGATTTTTAAAATAAGTTCTCTAGTCCTCTATATCATTTCACTAATATTGACATCTAAACTCATATGCATACAATAGATGCACAGGTAGAGAAATTGTGAACAATTTACTAGCTATTATTGTAATCTTAAATGCCCTATCATCATTGTGTATCCTTTACATGATACATGAAATCAATAACTCTTCCCAAACCATAAAAACTATGGGTCAGTAACGATACTGAAGCTACAAATACACAGATTACGAAGATTTAAATGTTGACTCCTCTGTAATCCCCACATCAGAGCTAAAACCAGGAGAATAATGACTAATAGAAGTCAACAACCGAGTAGTTAGGGATAGTCATTGAATATTAGTTTCATCTGAAATTGTTGTACACTCCGGAGTTGTTCCTTCTCAGGCCTAAAAGAAACTGCTATCCCAGGACGCCTAACTTAAAGAATCCTAATATCAACAGGACCAGGCCTATGTTGTGGACAAGAGAGCTCGTTTTCCTGAGTTCAAAGACAGGACAGAGGGATATGTCTTAGATATGGGGTGAATCTGCAGCCCATGGGGATGCACTCTCCAAGCTCCAGTATAGGAATGGGGCCTCTAGGGTCCCAGGCCACCCACCACGCCCTCTGGAGCAGGATCTGGGCAACATTCCCTGTCAGTGATGAGGCAGCCCTAGCACTTGTCACGTCCCGATGTCGTGTCCTATGTGGGCCCCATGCTCTTGGGACCACACCTCACACTCTGCAGGTCCATGCTACAGGGTCCTTCATGCCTCAGGAGTAGAGACCACACAGCAAGCAGTTCCCTCCGCAACCAGCAGGAGGAGGGGAGGAGAACAGGGGCACCAGGGGACTCTCATTCAGACAACAACACCCCAGCGGTGCCAGCGGGGACAGTGATGATGCAGATGAGGCACAGACCAAGAGATGGGACCAGAGGACCCAAAAGGCAGCTGGTCAGGTCCTGGCTCACCTGCACCCCGGACACCTTTGTCCCGCATACACCCCCTTCCTCATACACCCTCTCCTTAAATGCAGATTCTTCAGATGCGAACAGGCAGCGCTTCAGACTGAAAGTCAGCTCTTCCAAAATGACCCGTCAGCAAACACTGCAGGATTCCACTCCAGTGGGTGCCCTGGAGTCGACAACTCAGGGACTGAAGTGGCTATCGGTGCCAGGGGCAGTGGGAGGGAATGGGGAATGAGACTTTCATGGTTGTGGAATTTTGGTTTTGCAGGACGAAAAGTTCTAGTGATGGTGGTGATGGCTCCACGAGAAAGTGAATCTATCTGATGCCTCAGAAACGTGCACTTAAAATGGTGATGATGGTAAAGGGTATGTGACGTGTGTTTTATTTCACTTAAAATAAATTCTTAAAATAATGTCTTGTTAATTGAGATTCCATTTCGACTCCCCTTCATCACAAATGTCGGAGGCCCAGACACAGTCCCCTACCTTAGGGGCCATCACGGTACCCTCACAGAGCACGTGGGAGACCATTCTTAGGGGGGGCTAGTCTGTGCTCACCTGACCTCTGTCCAGGGGGACCCAGGCAGTGGTGACCCCCATAGATTAGACATATGATATGCTATAGTATTAATACGATACCACCAAGTGTTGTCACTCACCGGAACACAGAGCAGCAACCCACTCGAACATTCTTGACCTCATATGTTTGTGACAAGATGAAGAGAAGAAAAGGAACCACAGGTTAATCAGGACAACACCCTTAATGCAGAGGTTGGAAATCTCAAAGGGGACAGGACACACTGCAGGCAAAGAGCGCATATGCGGTCTCCCTATCCATGTGATCCTGACCCATGCAGGTATGGTGAGACCCACACAGTCCCCGCACCCTATACCTGGGGCCACACATCCACACTCACCAGGGTGACCCACCTCCCCAGACCCCTCCACCTGGGTCACATGTCCACAGTCCCAGGGTGACCTCACCTCCCCAGACCCTGCACCTGGGGTCACACGTCCCCTTGGTCAGGACACCATGGCTCTGCAGGGGGCTCCCCCAATGTGGAAACAAGCTGGGTCCCTGGGACCTCCTGGGATGGGAAAAAGTGTCAGGTGGGTCTCCTTTCCCCACACTTGGCCCAGAGGAGTCCTCCTGTCCTCACTTTGGTTCTGTGTGATTTTAACTGTTTGTACAGCTTTCATACTAGAGTTGAACACACGACCCTGGTGCTGGCATGTTCAGTCCTTTCTCGTCTCACTTACATGCTGAGAAAACATACAGGAGAGCAGGGCAGAAAGCCGAGGGGCAGCTCTGGACTCTGCTGAGTAGGGACGGTAGACTGGAGGGAGAGCTCAGCAGCAGCCTCAGCTGTCACCCATCGGCCTTTTGCCCGATCTGCGTGCCCTGCAATCAATTCAGCAGCTAAACCTGCTTCCCTATGCACCATGCACGTGCTGGTAAATTGGAATTATTGCCAGGTAGTCCTCCTGAGGATTCTCCATGAGCCCCAGGGAAGGTGAACCTTGGCAGGGATTAAGACTAAGGCCCCGACCATAGCACTGACCCTTGGGAGGACCAGGTCACCACACTCAGAAGAGAGGCTGTTATGTAGACAAGCCCACCTCATCTCCAGACCCTAGACATCTAAGCACTGACATTCAGATGCAGGCACGGAGCTTCCCAGTACTGAGGCCAGGCCGGGTCTCTACCCAGGTCCCCATAGTCCTAGCGTACACAGAACATGGTCAGGTCTAAATCTTCTTATTATAGACAACACATGGTCAGCTCTAAACATAATCAGTAGACAGGACATGCAGAGGTCTAAATCTACCATGTAGACACAACTTGATCATGTTTAAACTAGCTTAGGGCTGATCTCATAGGGGGTACAGATCACACACATGGGTCTCTCATCTTTGGACACCCACGTCAGGAAACTGAACAAAATCTTTGTCATTAAACATTTCAACAGGTAAAACAGAAATGTTCCCAATTTCTCTGGCCACCTGATGGTCAGGATCCACGGGCGAGCCACGAACTTCTTAGAGTGCAGCCCAGTCTGCTGCCAGGACAGACAAGAAGTGGCCTGATTCCAGACTCCCAGGCTTCCAGAAGGAGGTGGCCACACTGCAAGCCAGGTCAGGAGAGTCCTGCATGGTCCGGGCCGGGAGATCCGGTCTGTCCATTCGGCTGGCCGATTCCGGGCGGGGCGCTCAGGGCCGCTGAGAGCCCTGCACTCAGGTCCTGCTTCCCTGCAGCGTGTGCGTGTGCGTGTGCGTGTGCGTGTGTGTGTGTGTGTAGAGGGGGCGGTGGCTGACGGCTCCCATGGTTCCCAACCCGGGCACCGCGCTGTCTTCGAGGGGAGGCACGGGGAGAGGTAGGGGCACAGAAGCCGTTGGAGAGGAGAACCCACCGCGGAACTCCTTGCACACTGGCTCGCCCCACCCGGAGACCCGCCTGCCCATCGTGGGCCGCATGTCGCCCCCCAGTCCCCCACCCCCGAGGGCAGGGTGCCTGCTCTTTCAACAGCACAGGGTCTCACATGAAGGAGACCCAGTGTGGACTGTCAGCCCCCAACTCCTGATGCTGTGTTTAGGGGGAGAATGAACCCCCTTGACTGGGTGATGGGACCCTGTGAGGAAAGAGGTGGCGGCCCGATCCAAGTCGGGGCCTGGCTGAGATATGAGGAAACAGGAGCCAAGGGCAGGGCCTGGAGGCCAGGCCAACAGGAGGGGCACCCCCAGCCTTGGCCGGGCTCTCCAACGGTGACATTGTTGCTTTAGGGGACCTGGGACAGGTGACTGAATGTAATGGGAGTCTAAACTGGACCCTGAATGCGGCTTAAAGAAGGTGTGAAGGATGTTACTGAGACAGTGACAGTCATTGGAAGACAAACTCTGTGTCAGGATATCCTGCTCCCTCCATTTAAATCCCTGAGATCTGTGACCTTTACGTGGCTACGCAGGATTGTTAGAGCAGCTGCGTGCGGATATATCTGGGGCACAATTCAGTCTGCAGCCAACTTGCAAGTGGTTCCAGCAAACACACAGGTGTGCGCACAGGCAGGCACAGCACACACACAAACATATGCACGTGCACAGCACAAATATATTCACACACTAGCATGTGAACACACATGCACCCATATGCCCATGCACACACTAATGTGTGCAAGTTCACATACCTATCCACATGCACAGCATATTTATGCAAACAGGCACATGCACACGCATAGCACACACACAGGGAATAAAGTGAATCCGTAAAGCATTAATTCCTGAACACAAGTGAAGCTGACATGTATTTTTCCCTTTTCTTAGCCTTGATGTTTTCCACAACAAAAAAGTTTAAGAAAAAAGTTAATGGCAAATGACTTTTGATTCATAGGACTTTCTGATTTTATTCCACAAATATTATGACAGCAGAAATGAATGTAGATATTACATGTGTCCACTAAGGGAAGAATGGAGAAGAAAAACACGGTCCATCAATACAAGGGAATGCTATTCAGCCTAAAAAGGAAGTCAATTCTGACACAGGATGCAGCAGGGATGAACCTTGAGGGCATTATGCTCAGTGATGTAAGCTAGACACAAAAAAACAAACAGTGCTTGATCCACTCATACAAGGCCCCTAGAGCAGTCGGAAATATAGAGACATAAAGTAGGATGTTGAGGGCCAGAGGCTGAGGGAGGGACAATGGGGAGTGAGTGTTTAATGGGGACTGTTTCAATTTTGCAAGATGAAAAAGTTCTGGAGGATGATGGTGGTCAGGTTTGCACAACAGTGTGAATTATTTCCTGACCCTGAAATGTGCACTTAAAAATGGTTAAGATAGTACATTTTATGTTATGTGTACCAGACCACAATTTTTAAAACTTTTCCAAAAACAACAGGAAATAGTCCATGAATACCACAAGATGCACAACTTCACTAACAACAGAGGGATTAAAGCCATAAGAAAAATACTGTGCATACACCTACCAGAATGGCAGACATGAAAGACATAGTATCAAATATCAGCAGGATGTGGAGCAATGGAAAGCCTGGTACGCAACGGGGGGATGCAACCACTTCTGAAGCAATCGGGCCTCAGATAGCGAAGTCCGTGCACAGAGACCCACAGTGCTCCTCCCAGTTGAACACAAACCCACCAGCCCTGCACCAGGACACACGGACATGGACTGGCAGCCACAGGAGCCAAACCTGAAGGAACCTGAAGGCCATCACAGACGGATGCAGAAATGAACCATGCACGCTCCTATGAAGGAATATTCCACAGCAATGGAGTACATTTTGTTTAAAGGTAGTAAAACTATAAAAATTATTTTTTAAAGAAAACTATATTTACAAGATGAAAGAATCTATAATTCTGGCACCTAGGGATTGTCGAATGCTCCTAAAAATAGATTGCTGTGGAAACGTTTATTATAGGGAAATTGACATATTCTCTAGGAAGGACGCGGTGAATGGGCCTGCTACATTTTCTACATTGAAGACATGTACAGGTTTTGATTCTACTTCTGTTAAATCAAGTGGGGCTTCACTGGATTTCTGCTACTGCGGAGATAATCAAATTCTGGGTAGGGGTCAGGAGAAAATTAGTCATAGGTGTTCTTGTGTAGTAATTACTGTTGAAAGTGTAAATGATCCATTTACCAGTAAGACTGAGAATAGAATAACTGCTACATTACTTCATATGAGATGATCCTCTGTGCTATTGTTCCTGGAGCTCCAGTGAGTGAGTATTTTGAATGTGAAGTTCATCCAGATATGAGGATGGAATAAATGGCTAGGTGTGATATGGCTAATAGAAATAATATGCCTACATTTATACTAATTAGTGGATAAGATATGGGAAGAGGAATTCATGTTGTGAGAGGCAGGGTTATGGCTAGCATTGGGGCAATAATATATAAATTGATGATGTTGATGGACATAGTGGTTCTTTAATAAGTAATTGGAATGCCTCAGCAATGGGTTGTAATCATCCATGGGGGCTGATGATTTTTGGCCCTTTCTGGATTTGTATATAGCCTAGGATTTTCCATTTGGTTAATATGAGGAATGCTATGGTGAATTAAATTGGGTAATTTGTGAAAGAATGTTGATTATAAACATATTCTTAGGAAGAGGACTTGAACCAGTGCAGAAAAAGTTTCAGTTTTACATAATTACCGGGCTCTGCCAGCGTAACGAACCCTGTTCTACAGTAGGGTATGTATAAATTAATTGAATGTAGATTATATCATCATTTAGTTTGAAGACATTTTGTAAAGGAAGCCGTATTGCTCTTGTCCTTTCATACTGGAAGAAATCTGCAATAGACAGAAACCAACCAGGATGACTCCAGTCTGAACTCAGATCACGTGAGACTTTAATCGTTGAACAAACAGACAATTAATAGCAGTTATACCGTTGAAATGTCGTGATCCAGCATCAAGGTCATAAACCATATTGCCCATATGAACTCCAGAATACAATTACACTGTTATCCCTAGGAAAACTTGTTCCATTGACCAATGTTTTAGAAGAACAGGTGATAAAGCATTTTGACTAGCTGGCCTAAATTTTAATCACTCAGAAGTGGTTTTATTCTCCCAAAAATAAATGGCGCATGGGCTCAAGACACACCTGCTTCAGTAGTTGTGGCGTGCAGACTCAGTAGTTGTGGCCCAATGGCTTAGTTGTTCCGTGGCACGTGAGATCTTCCCGGACCGGGGATCGAACCGGGTCCCCTGCATTGGCAGGCGAATTCTTAATCACTGCATCACCAGGGAAGTCCCAGATTCGCAGTCTCCCTTTTAATATACCTTAAGCCCAAAGAATCCATGGAAAATTGTTAGAGAAAATAAGGCAATAAAATATTGTAAGGACTATAACAGAAGCATATAGTACACAGTTCATATAGACACATCCCAAGCAGTTACAAAGTATATTAAAAGGGAGGCTGCAATTTTAAAAGAATAAGAAAAATTATACCCACAAACTCCCAATCTTTCCTGAAACGTTGCAATCTGAAACCCTATTGTAGGAAGCAGAAGATTCCAGGAGATATTCTACAAATGAAGCACTCCAAACCCTGTGGTTGGATAAGGAATTCTGGGAGGAAGGTATCCTCACCCAAGGAGAGCAGGTTCCTATACTTCTCTAACATCACATCCCTGTAAAATTCCCATTGATCTTGGTCCAGGCATTCTCACTCCTCTTGACAGAAATCTATGGCCACATCCTGGAATGTCAGCAGTCCCTGAAATTAAACGTACACATGCCATGTGGCCACGGGAAGTGTTCATAATATGACCCAAGAAGAAAACAGCAAGTTAAGAGAAGGTTTTAATTTAGAAGAGTCTCTTTAATTATCCACTAATACATATATATATATATATATATATATATATATATATATATATATATATATAATTTTTTTTTTTTACAAAGTAACTTTCTCTACCTTATTTCTAACTACAAGAAAAGAGTATGGCATGTGATCCACAAAACCAGTATAGAGACTATACTTGTCTGGAAAAGAAATGATAAAATGATGGTTTCAACACAGGCATATGCATTTTTGAGTGTTTTATTTATATCAAACTGGATAAAATGTGTGTATTTCTCATAGAGAAAAGACCTGTCGAGGTAGAAATGTACCTTTCAACTATTCATGGGTACACGAGTACACTGGGGAGATTGTAAAAGTGCAGATTGTGATTCAGTAGGTCCGGTGGGCATGAGTTCTATTTTTTTAACAAGCTGATTTTTAACTAGTGATGCCACAGTCTCTGATTCATTAACCACAACTGTGAATATCAGAGACATAATTAGAAAGGTAAAAATTCTCATTTAATTTTGAACTTAAAGTGTTTTATGGATTTTAAACCTTTAATAGAAAAGTGAGCACAGCAGCAACAATCATTTGTGAGTATTTACTATAGACTGTGTATCTTTCTAGTTTTTTTGTGTAGGATTCCAGGAAAAAGGCCTGGGCTGCGGCCACAATGGGCGTGGCCCCCAGGCCGGGCCGCCCCTCCAGGACCCCCGACGGGGCCCTGCGCTCCTGGCGGCTCCCTCCCCCGCCGCCCCGCTCCCTCCCGGAAGGCCTTGGGGCAGAGCGGTCCCACCCACTGCGCGCTGAACAGAGCCCGCGTTTCCTCAGAGCTGGAACTCCCGGCTCAGGCGGGGTCTCTTCCCTCCGCCTTCACGGAACTGCCCCGGAGCCCGAGGGCAGGGCGACCTCACTGAGGCTGCCGGCTCTGGAGGTGCCCCGGCGGCCGAAGCCATGACAGTCGCGGGGACGGCGGGCTGGGTAAGTGGGCGACGACCCTCCGCCTGGTCCGGTGCCCGGGCGGCAGCACAAGACCAGCTTCTGAGGGGCAGGGGTTCGCTGCCACCCGCCGCTGCTGTGCAGAAAGAGCGGCCTCCAGCGTCTGGTTCCCGGGAACTTTGGTCCGTCCTCTCGCCCCTGCCCTCGTCCTGGCTCGCGAGACCTGGTGGGCGTGAGGAGGGGGTCGGCCTGAGCGTCCTGAGGGGAAACGGGGCAAGGGAGGCGCAGGGTCCGGCTGCAGCGTCAGCGCCTCTCTTCCCGACTGCGGGGAAAGCGGCTGAAAACTCCTCCCGAGGCGCGCAGGCCCCTTATTCAGCCGAGTCCCTCTGCGCTCCTTCCTTCCTGAGTTAAAGTACCGGGGGGAGGGGACAGGGCAGGGAACTGGCGCAGGTAATGGGGAACATCCAAAGGTGATTGTTAACTAAGGAAAACCAGCTCTCCCAAGGTCAGGAATGCGGCGCTTTTCTTTGCCTGGGCTCACTGAATTCCTTCCTTTGATATGCACCTCAGCTCTCTGGGGCCTGCATTCTGTATTTGCATATCCTGAGTGCCTCAGGGCCCGCCGGCTCACATTGGAGGGCTGCAAGTGCTGAAGACTGTGACATCCTTTGTTTACTGATAGGGCAAGAACTATTCCATTTCTCACAGGCTTGAGGGGCAGACAGTGGAAAAAAGTCAGAGAATCTCACTCGGCCTGTACTTTGGTTTACATATAGATCATATTTATACTTAACTGTGCTAATAGAGGTTCTCAAGTCCAATCAACTTGTACTACTGCCCTCTATGTATCAATTTCATCAATATCATAAGATAAATGCCTATAGAATTGACTTAATCCATTTAAATAGGATAATGATTTTGAAAGGAAACATAATAGAAATATAACAACGAAACCTTTACCACTAAAGGCTGGGTCTGGAACACCCTAAATAAATGTTCCATTGTTAAAATATTGAAAGATGTAGTCAATAGAAATATCAACAAAAATGACAAATAATAAGGGTAGCAGAATGTTGAAATGTTCTATCTTTATCATTAAAGTGGCAGAAAATCATTTATTAGTAGGCACTGGGGGCAGAAGATGCCTGATTTTATATCTGTGTCATATTTGTGCAGTTGTTTCAACAAGTAACTTAAAGACAAAATGGAAAAACAAGGAGGTTTGTGCCTGAGATCATGTTGATGTGAAACCAGGGATGGCCACCTTGTGCCAGGTGAGTTAAGTTTACCTGGCAGGTAGACCGCAGAGCTCCTGGGAAGCAAGGGTTGGAATTTTTCTGCTGGGTGCCCCTTAGGTTCTGTGACTTGACTGACTGTGAGTCATGTTTCGGGAAAGACCTGATCACAGGAAAAGGGTGGGAATAGAGTGATTTGGGGAGCAGCTAACAACATTCATCACAGCTCACGGCCTGAATGAATTTTAAAGAAACAGGAAAACAAATGCTTCTTATGGAATCAGAGAATGTGAGGGCTGGACAATCCCAGAAAATGAGGAACACCCATCCCATTTTCCAGATGACAAAACAGAGGTCCAGCAAGGTGAAATCCCTCACCCAAGTTGCACCCGTCTCTCCTCCCCACTACGTGGTTCATGAAAGCAGGACTCTTCCTGTCTTGATCACTGCTGAGCCCCAAAAAGGGCCAGGCATCTAGCAGCTGCTCCAAAAATTTGGGTTGACTGTAGGAACAATGCTATTTCTTTCTTTCTCACTCTTATTCAGGATTGTGCCAAGAACTCCCCAGGTTGCAATGTAATTCGATAAATGTAAATATTAATTGAGTTTTGTTGTGATGAGGACTTAGGCTTTGAAGGTAACAGACTTGGTTCAGATCTTGGTTCTGCCACTCCATAGCTGTTTGGCTTTGGGAAAATTACTAAACCTCTCTGAGATTATTTCCTCCTTTGTAAAGTGGGGATAAATCTATCTGAGCCAGCAGAGCAGCTGCATGAGAGATGTGCACTAAATATTGGTCTTTCTCACTCTCCTACGCCATCTCTCTGTTCTTCCCAGAGAAGCTGTACAGAAGGATATAGTACTTTTGTTTAAAATAGTTAACTAATTAATTAATTAATTTGTTTTTGGCTGCGTTGGGTCTTCGTTGCTATGCGCAGGCTTTGCCTAGTTGCGGCAAGCGGGGGCTACTCTTTGTTGTGGTGCGCGGGCTTCTCATTGCGGTGGCTTCTCTTGCTAGCCTTAACCCCAATGCTAGCCTTAACCCTGGCTCTCACAACATGAATTCCTCTTCCCATATCTTATCCACTAATTAATATAAATGTAGGCATATTATTTCTATTAGCCATATCACACCTAGCCATTTACTCCATCCTCAGATCTGGATGAACTTCACATTCAAAATACTCACTCACTGGAGCTCTAGGAGCAATAGCACAATCATCTCATATGAAGTAATGTAGCAGTTATTCTATTCTCAGTCTTACTGATAAATGGATCATTTACACTTTCAACAGTAATTATTACACAAGAACACCTATGACTAATTTTCTCCTGACCCCTACCCAGAATTTGATTATCTCCGCAGTAGCCGAAATCCAACGAAGCCCCACTTGATTTCACGGAAGTAGCATCAAAACCTGTATATGTCTTCAATGTAGAAAATGTAGCAGGCCCATTCACCCCGTCCCTCCTAGAGAATATGTCAATGTCCCTATAATAAAATTTCCACAGCAATCTATTTTTAGGAGCATTCGACAATCCCTAGGTGCCAGAATTATATACAGCCCAAGTCATCATTAAAACTCATCTAACAATCTCCTTTCTATGAATTTGAGCCTCCTACCTACAATTTTGATATGATCAACGCATACATCTCTTATGAAAAGTGTTTTTACGACTAACATTAATCTTATGTATATGAGAGTTTTCACTACTTGTCATCATACCAGGCAACCCACCACAAATTTAAGAAATATGTCTGACAAAAGAGTTACTTTGATAGAGTAAATCATAGAGGTTTCAATGCTCTGATTCCTGGAATTGAATTCTTCCTAATAATTTTACATTCTCCATGCTACCTACCACATTACACCACATGCTATATAGTAAAGTTCTCTAAGTAAGCTACAGGCCCATACCCCAAAAATATTTTTGTATATCCTTCCTGTGCTAATAAACTCTCATTGTTTTTACCATCATTCTACTGACCATTTTCTCAGGAAATATAATTGTATAACAAGCTCACACTGGTTAATGGTATCCCCATTCTAATAAAAAACATGAACCCATAAGCTACAGAAGCATCCAACAAATATTTCCTAAAACAGTCCACCACATCAATACTACTTATAATGGCTATTATCATTAATCTAATATACTCTGGTCAAAGAGCACAATGAATAACAAGAATCTTTAATCCAGCAGCATCCACCCTCATGACAATCGCCCTTGTCACAAAAGTAGGACTTTCCCCATTTCACTTCTGAGTGCCTGAAGTCACACGAGGCATCCCATGAACAGCAGACCTGATGCTATCAACATGACAAAATTGCACCCCTATCAGTTTTATACCACAGGTCACCTTCCATCAACCTAAATATACTATTAATCATAGTGATATTATAAATCATAGCTGGAGGCTGAGGCAGACTTCGCCATACTCACCTGGAAAATATTACACCCTCCTCATCAATTGCCCATATAGGATGAATAACAGCTATTATAATGTATATTCAGATTATAACAATCCTAACCATACTAATTTATATCATAACAACACTGTCTTCTTCTTATTTATGCCCAGATCATGTACTACAAGAGTATCATTATCACACACATGAGATAAAACACCTCCCATCACAATCATTTTCCTCACCATTATAGTATCATTAGGACATCGCCCATCACTATCAGGCTTTCTACCCAAATGAATAATTATCCAAGAGATAACAAAAACGACAACATCATTCTACCAACACTAATAGCCATCATAGCAGTCCTCAGCATATATTTCTACTTGCAGCTAACATACTCCACATCACTAACTATATTCCCTTCATTAAACAACACAAACACAAAGCAATTTGAACATACAAAGAAATAACCTTCCTATCATTACCAATCATAATACCCACACGGTTACTACACACAACACCCATTCTATCGGTGCTGGACTAGGAATTTAGGTTAGTTCAGACCAAGAGCTTTCAAAACCCTAAACAAGTGAAATTTACTTAATTCCTAAAAATAAGGATTGCAAGACTTTATTCTACATCAATTGAATGTAAAGCAAACACTGTATTGAAGCCAAATCTTTACGAGATTGATGAGTTTTAACCCCAGGAAACTTTAGTTAACAGGCAAATCCTCTAGTCAACTGACTTCAGTCTACTTCTCCTTCATTTGAGAAAGAAAAAAAGAAAAAAAAAAAAAGGCAGGATAATCACTGGCAGAATTGAAGCTGCTTCTCTGAAGTTACAATTCAATTTGTTGATTCACCACAGGGTTTGCCAGAAAGAGGGCTCAATCTCTGTCTTTAGATTTACAGTCTAATTCTAACTCAGTCATTTTACCTCTGTTCATACACTGCTGATTATTTTCAACAAATCACAAAGATATCGGCATTTTATATTTACTATTTGGTGCTTGAGCTGGAGTAGCAGGCAGCACCTTAATTATATTAATCCAGGCTGAGCTATGCTGACCTGGACCGCTACTTGGAGATGCCCAAATCTGTAAGGTTGTCATAACAGTCCCTGCACTTGTAATAATTTTCTTTATAGCTGTACCCGTTATGATTGCAGGCTTTGAAAACTGACTTGGGCCATTAATAACTCGGACAACTGAAGTAGCATTTCCCCCAATAAATCATATAAACTTTTGACTACTTCCCCCATCATTCTTACTCCTACTCATATCACCAATAGTAGAAGCTGGTTCTGGTACCAGTGGGACGGTGTATTCAGCTCTAGCCTTCAATCTGGCCCATGCAGGAGCCTCTGGCGACCTAACTGTTTTCTCCTTACATTTAGCAGGTGTCTCCTCAATTCTTGGTATTATTACTTTTATTACTATTGTCTTTAATACAAAACCAGCAGTCATATCCCAATACCAAACACCATTATTTGTTTAATCTTCCCCAACTATAGCCATATTACTATAATTACCAATCTCAGTCCAAGCAGCCAGAATTGCCATGCTGTTAAGAGATAGAAATCTAAACACTACTTTCTTTGACCCTGCAGGAGGAGACCGAATCCTATACCAACACCTCTTTTGATACTTTGCTCACCCTGAAGTCTGTATTCATGGCCTAACAGGGTTTGTTATAAACTCACATAGCATTACCTACTATTTAGGACAAAAATTGCCTTTCAGCTATCTGGGAATAGTATGAGTCATGTCCACTGGTTTTTTAGGAGTTCTCTTGTGGGCCCATCATATGTTTACCATAGGGATAGCTGTGGACTCAGGAGCATACTTTGCATCAGCTACCGTAATTACTTCTATCCCTACAGGAGTAAAAGTATCTAGCTGATTAGCAACTCTTTATTTAATTTTTCTTTTTCTTTTCTTTTCTTTTTTTTTTTTGGCTGAGTTGGGTCTTGGTTGCTGCGCATGGGCTTTCTCTGGTTGCGGTGAGCGGCAGCTACTCTTCGTTGCGGTGTGCGGCCCTTTCATTGCAGTGGCTTCTCTTGTTGCAGAGCACGGCCTCTAGGCGCGTGGGCTTCAGTAGTTGTGGCTTGCGGGCTCTAGAGGGCAGGCTCAGTAGTTGTGGCACACGGGCTTTTTGCTCCGCGGCATGTGGAATCTTCCCAGACAAGGGCTCGAACCCGTGTCCCCTGCATTGGCAGACGAATTCTTAACCACTGCGTCACCAGGGAAGTCCCTGGTTAGCAACTGTTCACGGAGGTAATACTATATGACCTCCTACTATATTATGAGTTTTAGGCTTTAGTTTTTCTTTTTACAGTAGGTGGTTTGACAGGAATCATCTTAGCCAACTCATCCCCAGACATTGTCCTCCAGGATACATACTATGTAGTAGCACACTTCCATGACGTAATGTCCATGGGAGCAGTCTTCACTATTATAGGAGGCTTTCTACACTGATTCCCACTATTCTTAGGTTATACAGTTAACTCAGCATGAGCAAAAATTCACCTCACAAGTATATTTGTAGTAGTAAATATGACTTCCTGCAGCACTTTCGTGGCCTCTCAGGGATGTCACTACGTTAGTCTGAGTACCCTGAGGCACACACAACATGAAATATTTTGTCTTTAGGCTCATTCATCTCAGTAGCAGCAGTAATGCTAATAATCTTCATACTTTGAAAAGCATTTGTGTCTAAACAAGAAGTCTTAGCAGTGGGAATTGCTACTCCTAACCTAGAATGGTTACACGGATGTCCTCCACCATATCCTACGTTTCAAGATCCTACCTATGTAAATGTAAAATAAGGAAGGACTCAAGTCCTTTTCAACCAGTTTCAAGCCAACACCATAACAATTATGTCTTCCTCAATAAATGAGATAAAAGTAAAAAGTGATGTAGCTTTGTCAAAGTTAAATGATAGGCTAAAATCCTGTATATGACTAAGGCATATCAATTTCATCTAGGCTCTCAAGATACAACATCACCGATTATGGAAGAACTTTTACATTTTCTTCATCACACATTAATAGTGATTTTTAAAATAAGTTCTCTAGTCCTCTATATCATTTCACTAATATTGACATCTAAACTCATATGCATACAATAGATGCACAGGTAGAGAAATTGTGAACAATTTACTAGCTATTATTGTAATCTTAAATGCCCTATCATCATTGTGTATCCTTTACATGATACATGAAATCAATAACTCTTCCCAAACCATAAAAACTATGGGTCAGTAACGATACTGAAGCTACAAATACACAGATTACGAAGATTTAAATGTTGACTCCTCTGTAATCCCCACATCAGAGCTAAAACCAGGAGAATAATGACTAATAGAAGTCAACAACCGAGTAGTTAGGGATAGTCATTGAATATTAGTTTCATCTGAAATTGTTGTACACTCCGGAGTTGTTCCTTCTCAGGCCTAAAAGAAACTGCTATCCCAGGACGCCTAACTTAAAGAATCCTAATATCAACAGGACCAGGCCTATGTTGTGGACAAGAGAGCTCGTTTTCCTGAGTTCAAAGACAGGACAGAGGGATATGTCTTAGATATGGGGTGAATCTGCAGCCCATGGGGATGCACTCTCCAAGCTCCAGTATAGGAATGGGGCCTCTAGGGTCCCAGGCCACCCACCACGCCCTCTGGAGCAGGATCTGGGCAACATTCCCTGTCAGTGATGAGGCAGCCCTAGCACTTGTCACGGCCCGATGTCGTGTCCTATGTGGGCCCCATGCTCTTGGGACCACACCTCACACTCTGCAGGTCCATGCTACAGGGTCCTTCATGCCTCAGGAGTAGAGACCACACAGCAAGCAGTTCCCTCCGCAACCAGCAGGAGGAGGGGAGGAGAACAGGGGCAGCAGGGGACTCTCATTCAGACAACAACACCCCAGCGGTGCCAGCGGGGACAGTGATGATGCAGATGAGGCACAGACCAAGAGATGGGACCAGAGGACCCAAAAGGCAGCTGGTCAGGTCCTGGCTCACCTGCACCCCGGACACCTTTGTCCCGCATACACCCCCTTCCTCATACACCCTCTCCTTAAATGCAGATTCTTCAGATGCGAACAGGCAGCGCTTCAGACTGAAAGTCAGCTCTTCCAAAATGACCCGTCAGCAAACACTGCAGGATTCCACTCCAGTGGGTGCCCTGGAGTCGACAACTCAGGGACTGAAGTGGCTATCGGTGCCAGGGGCAGTGGGAGGGAATGGGGAATGAGACTTTCATGGTTGTGGAATTTTGGTTTTGCAGGACGAAAAGTTCTAGTGATGGTGGTGATGGCTCCACGAGAAAGTGAATCTATCTGATGCCTCAGAAACGTGCACTTAAAATGGTGATGATGGTAAAGGGTATGTGACGTGTGTTTTATTTCACTTAAAATAAATTCTTAAAATAATGTCTTGTTAATTGAGATTCCATTTCGACTCCCCTTCATCACAAATGTCGGAGGCCCAGACACAGTCCCCTACCTTAGGGGCCATCACGGTACCCTCACAGAGCACGTGGGAGACCATTCTTAGGGGGGGCTAGTCTGTGCTCACCTGACCTCTGTCCAGGGGGACCCAGGCAGTGGTGACCCCCATAGATTAGACATATGATATGCTATAGTATTAATACGATACCACCAAGTGTTGTCACTCACCGGAACACAGAGCAGCAACCCACTCGAACATTCTTGACCTCATATGTTTGTGACAAGATGAAGAGAAGAAAAGGAACCACAGGTTAATCAGGACAACACCCTTAATGCAGAGGTTGGAAATCTCAAAGGGGACAGGACACACTGCAGGCAAAGAGCGCATATGCGGTCTCCCTATCCATGTGATCCTGACCCATGCAGGTATGGTGAGACCCACACAGTCCCCGCACCCTATACCTGGGGCCACACATCCACACTCACCAGGGTGACCCACCTCCCCAGACCCCTCCACCTGGGTCACATGTCCACAGTCCCAGGGTGACCTCACCTCCCCAGACCCTGCACCTGGGGTCACACGTCCCCTTGGTCAGGACACCATGGCTCTGCAGGGGGCTCCCCCAATGTGGAAACAAGCTGGGTCCCTGGGACCTCCTGGGATGGGAAAAAGTGTCAGGTGGGTCTCCTTTCCCCACACTTGGCCCAGAGGAGTCCTCCTGTCCTCACTTTGGTTCTGTGTGATTTTAACTGTTTGTACAGCTTTCATACTAGAGTTGAACACACGACCCTGGTGCTGGCATGTTCAGTCCTTTCTCGTCTCACTTACATGCTGAGAAAACATACAGGAGAGCAGGGCAGAAAGCCGAGGGGCAGCTCTGGACTCTGCTGAGTAGGGACGGTAGACTGGAGGGAGAGCTCAGCAGCAGCCTCAGCTGTCACCCATCGGCCTTTTGCCCGATCTGCGTGCCCTGCAATCAATTCAGCAGCTAAACCTGCTTCCCTATGCACCATGCACGTGCTGGTAAATTGGAATTATTGCCAGGTAGTCCTCCTGAGGATTCTCCATGAGCCCCAGGGAAGGTGAACCTTGGCAGGGATTAAGACTAAGGCCCCGACCATAGCACTGACCCTTGGGAGGACCAGGTCACCACACTCAGAAGAGAGGCTGTTATGTAGACAAGCCCACCTCATCTCCAGACCCTAGACATCTAAGCACTGACATTCAGATGCAGGCACGGAGCTTCCCAGTACTGAGGCCAGGCCGGGTCTCTACCCAGGTCCCCATAGTCCTAGCGTACACAGAACATGGTCAGGTCTAAATCTTCTTATTATAGACAACACATGGTCAGCTCTAAACATAATCAGTAGACAGGACATGCAGAGGTCTAAATCTACCATGTAGACACAACTTGATCATGTTTAAACTAGCTTAGGGCTGATCTCATAGGGGGTACAGATCACACACATGGGTCTCTCATCTTTGGACACCCACGTCAGGAAACTGAACAAAATCTTTGTCATTAAACATTTCAACAGGTAAAACAGAAATGTTCCCAATTTCTCTGGCCACCTGATGGTCAGGATCCACGGGCGAGCCACGAACTTCTTAGAGTGCAGCCCAGTCTGCTGCCAGGACAGACAAGAAGTGGCCTGATTCCAGACTCCCAGGCTTCCAGAAGGAGGTGGCCACACTGCAAGCCAGGTCAGGAGAGTCCTGCATGGTCCGGGCCGGGAGATCCGGTCTGTCCATTCGCCTGGCCGATTCCGGGCGGGGCGCTCAGGGCCGCTGAGAGCCCTGCACTCAGGTCCTGCTTCCCTGCAGCGTGTGCGTGTGCGTGTGCGTGTGCGTGTGTGTGTGTGTGTAGAGGGGGCGGTGGCTGACGGCTCCCATGGTTCCCAACCCGGGCACCGCGCTGTCTTCGAGGGGAGGCACGGGGAGAGGTAGGGGCACAGAAGCCGTTGGAGAGGAGAACCCACCGCGGAACTCCTTGCACACTGGCTCGCCCCACCCGGAGACCCGCCTGCCCATCGTGGGCCGCATGTCGCCCCCCAGTCCCCCACCCCCGAGGGCAGGGTGCCTGCTCTTTCAACAGCACAGGGTCTCACATGAAGGAGACCCAGTGTGGACTGTCAGCCCCCAACTCCTGATGCTGTGTTTAGGGGGAGAATGAACCCCCTTGACTGGGTGATGGGACCCTGTGAGGAAAGAGGTGGCGGCCCGATCCAAGTCGGGGCCTGGCTGAGATATGAGGAAACAGGAGCCAAGGGCAGGGCCTGGAGGCCAGGCCAACAGGAGGGGCACCCCCAGCCTTGGCCGGGCTCTCCAACGGTGACATTGTTGCTTTAGGGGACCTGGGACAGGTGACTGAATGTAATGGGAGTCTAAACTGGACCCTGAATGCGGCTTAAAGAAGGTGTGAAGGATGTTACTGAGACAGTGACAGTCATTGGAAGACAAACTCTGTGTCAGGATATCCTGCTCCCTCCATTTAAATCCCTGAGATCTGTGACCTTTACGTGGCTACGCAGGATTGTTAGAGCAGCTGCGTGCGGATATATCTGGGGCACAATTCAGTCTGCAGCCAACTTGCAAGTGGTTCCAGCAAACACACAGGTGTGCGCACAGGCAGGCACAGCACACACACAAACATATGCACGTGCACAGCACAAATATATTCACACACTAGCATGTGAACACACATGCACCCATATGCCCATGCACACACTAATGTGTGCAAGTTCACATACCTATCCACATGCACAGCATATTTATGCAAACAGGCACATGCACACGCATAGCACACACACAGGGAATAAAGTGAATCCGTAAAGCATTAATTCCTGAACACAAGTGAAGCTGACATGTATTTTTCCCTTTTCTTAGCCTTGATGTTTTCCACAACAAAAAAGTTTAAGAAAAAAGTTAATGGCAAATGACTTTTGATTCATAGGACTTTCTGATTTTATTCCACAAATATTATGACAGCAGAAATGAATGTAGATATTACATGTGTCCACTAAGGGAAGAATGGAGAAGAAAAACACGGTCCATCAATACAAGGGAATGCTATTCAGCCTAAAAAGGAAGTCAATTCTGACACAGGATGCAGCAGGGATGAACCTTGAGGGCATTATGCTCAGTGATGTAAGCTAGACACAAAAAAACAAACAGTGCTTGATCCACTCATACAAGGCCCCTAGAGCAGTCGGAAATATAGAGACATAAAGTAGGATGTTGAGGGCCAGAGGCTGAGGGAGGGACAATGGGGAGTGAGTGTTTAATGGGGACTGTTTCAATTTTGCAAGATGAAAAAGTTCTGGAGGATGATGGTGGTCAGGTTTGCACAACAGTGTGAATTATTTCCTGACCCTGAAATGTGCACTTAAAAATGGTTAAGATAGTACATTTTATGTTATGTGTACCAGACCACAATTTTTAAAACTTTTCCAAAAACAACAGGAAATAGTCCATGAATACCACAAGATGCACAACTTCACTAACAACAGAGGGATTAAAGCCATAAGAAAAATACTGTGCATACACCTACCAGAATGGCAGACATGAAAGACATAGTATCAAATATCAGCAGGATGTGGAGCAATGGAAAGCCTGGTACGCAACGGGGGGATGCAACCACTTCTGAAGCAATCGGGCCTCAGATAGCGAAGTCCGTGCACAGAGACCCACAGTGCTCCTCCCAGTTGAACACAAACCCACCAGCCCTGCACCAGGACACACGGACATGGACTGGCAGCCACAGGAGCCAAACCTGAAGGAACCTGAAGGCCATCACAGACGGATGCAGAAATGAACCATGCACGCTCCTATGAAGGAATATTCCACAGCAATGGAGTACATTTTGTTTAAAGGTAGTAAAACTATAAAAATTATTTTTTAAAGAAAACTATATTTACAAGATGAAAGAATCTATAATTCTGGCACCTAGGGATTGTCGAATGCTCCTAAAAATAGATTGCTGTGGAAACGTTTATTATAGGGAAATTGACATATTCTCTAGGAAGGACGCGGTGAATGGGCCTGCTACATTTTCTACATTGAAGACATGTACAGGTTTTGATTCTACTTCTGTTAAATCAAGTGGGGCTTCACTGGATTTCTGCTACTGCGGAGATAATCAAATTCTGGGTAGGGGTCAGGAGAAAATTAGTCATAGGTGTTCTTGTGTAGTAATTACTGTTGAAAGTGTAAATGATCCATTTACCAGTAAGACTGAGAATAGAATAACTGCTACATTACTTCATATGAGATGATCCTCTGTGCTATTGTTCCTGGAGCTCCAGTGAGTGAGTATTTTGAATGTGAAGTTCATCCAGATATGAGGATGGAATAAATGGCTAGGTGTGATATGGCTAATAGAAATAATATGCCTACATTTATACTAATTAGTGGATAAGATATGGGAAGAGGAATTCATGTTGTGAGAGGCAGGGTTATGGCTAGCATTGGGGCAATAATATATAAATTGATGATGTTGATGGACATAGTGGTTCTTTAATAAGTAATTGGAATGCCTCAGCAATGGGTTGTAATCATCCATGGGGGCTGATGATTTTTGGCCCTTTCTGGATTTGTATATAGCCTAGGATTTTCCATTTGGTTAATATGAGGAATGCTATGGTGAATTAAATTGGGTAATTTGTGAAAGAATGTTGATTATAAACATATTCTTAGGAAGAGGACTTGAACCAGTGCAGAAAAAGTTTCAGTTTTACATAATTACCGGGCTCTGCCAGCGTAACGAACCCTGTTCTACAGTAGGGTATGTATAAATTAATTGAATGTAGATTATATCATCATTTAGTTTGAAGACATTTTGTAAAGGAAGCCGTATTGCTCTTGTCCTTTCATACTGGAAGAAATCTGCAATAGACAGAAACCAACCAGGATGACTCCAGTCTGAACTCAGATCACGTGAGACTTTAATCGTTGAACAAACAGACAATTAATAGCAGTTATACCGTTGAAATGTCGTGATCCAGCATCAAGGTCATAAACCATATTGCCCATATGAACTCCAGAATACAATTACACTGTTATCCCTAGGAAAACTTGTTCCATTGACCAGTGTTTTAGAAGAACAGGTGATAAAGCATTTTGACTAGCTGGCCTAAATTTTAATCACTCAGAAGTGGTTTTATTCTCCCAAAAATAAATGGCGCATGGGCTCAAGACACACCTGCTTCAGTAGTTGTGGCGTGCAGACTCAGTAGTTGTGGCCCAATGGCTTAGTTGTTCCGTGGCACGTGAGATCTTCCCGGACCGGGGATCGAACCGGGTCCCCTGCATTGGCAGGCGAATTCTTAATCACTGCATCACCAGGGAAGTCCCAGATTCGCAGTCTCCCTTTTAATATACCTTAAGCCCAAAGAATCCATGGAAAATTGTTAGAGAAAATAAGGCAATAAAATATTGTAAGGACTATAACAGAAGCATATAGTACACAGTTCATATAGACACATCCCAAGCAGTTACAAAGTATATTAAAAGGGAGGCTGCAATTTTAAAAGAATAAGAAAAATTATACCCACAAACTCCCAATCTTTCCTGAAACGTTGCAATCTGAAACCCTATTGTAGGAAGCAGAAGATTCCAGGAGATATTCTACAAATGAAGCACTCCAAACCCTGTGGTTGGATAAGGAATTCTGGAAGGAAGGTATCCTCACCCAAGGAGAGCAGGTTCCTATACTTCTCTAACATCACATCCCTGTAAAATTCCCATTGATCTTGGTCCAGGCATTCTCACTCCTCTTGACAGAAATCTATGGCCACATCCTGGAATGTCAGCAGTCCCTGAAATTAAACGTACACATGCCATGTGGCCACGGGAAGTGTTCATAATATGACCCAAGAAGAAAACAGCAAGTTAAGAGAAGGTTTTAATTTAGAAGAGTCTCTTTAATTATCCACTAATACATATATATATATATATATATATATATATATATATATATATATATATATATTTTTTTTTTTACAAAGTAACTTTCTCTACCTTATTTCTAACTACAAGAAAAGAGTATGGCATGTGATCCACAAAACCAGTATAGAGACTATACTTGTCTGGAAAAGAAATGATAAAATGATGGTTTCAACACAGGCATATGCATTTTTGAGTGTTTTATTTATATCAAACTGGATAAAATGTGTGTATTTCTCATAGAGAAAAGACCTGTCGAGGTAGAAATGTACCTTTCAACTATTCATGGGTACACGAGTACACTGGGGAGATTGTAAAAGTGCAGATTGTGATTCAGTAGGTCCGGTGGGCATGAGTTCTATTTTTTTAACAAGCTGATTTTTAACTAGTGATGCCACAGTCTCTGATTCATTAACCACAACTGTGAATATCAGAGACATAATTAGAAAGGTAAAAATTCTCATTTAATTTTGAACTTAAAGTGTTTTATGGATTTTAAACCTTTAATAGAAAAGTGAGCACAGCAGCAACAATCATTTGTGAGTATTTACTATAGACTGTGTATCTTTCTAGTTTTTTTGTGTAGGATTCCAGGAAAAAGGCCTGGGCTGCGGCCACAATGGGCGTGGCCCCCAGGCCGGGCCGCCCCTCCAGGACCCCCGACGGGGCCCTGCGCTCCTGGCGGCTCCCTCCCCCGCCGCCCCGCTCCCTCCCGGAAGGCCTTGGGGCAGAGCGGTCCCACCCACTGCGCGCTGAACAGAGCCCGCGTTTCCTCAGAGCTGGAACTCCCGGCTCAGGCGGGGTCTCTTCCCTCCGCCTTCACGGAACTGCCCCGGAGCCCGAGGGCAGGGCGACCTCACTGAGGCTGCCGGCTCTGGAGGTGCCCCGGCGGCCGAAGCCATGACAGTCGCGGGGACGGCGGGCTGGGTAAGTGGGCGACGACCCTCCGCCTGGTCCGGTGCCCGGGCGGCAGCACAAGACCAGCTTCTGAGGGGCAGGGGTTCGCTGCCACCCGCCGCTGCTGTGCAGAAAGAGCGGCCTCCAGCGTCTGGTTCCCGGGAACTTTGGTCCGTCCTCTCGCCCCTGCCCTCGTCCTGGCTCGCGAGACCTGGTGGGCGTGAGGAGGGGGTCGGCCTGAGCGTCCTGAGGGGAAACGGGGCAAGGGAGGCGCAGGGTCCGGCTGCAGCGTCAGCGCCTCTCTTCCCGACTGCGGGGAAAGCGGCTGAAAACTCCTCCCGAGGCGCGCAGGCCCCTTATTCAGCCGAGTCCCTCTGCGCTCCTTCCTTCCTGAGTTAAAGTACCGGGGGGAGGGGACAGGGCAGGGAACTGGCGCAGGTAATGGGGAACATCCAAAGGTGATTGTTAACTAAGGAAAACCAGCTCTCCCAAGGTGAGGAATGCGGCGCTTTTCTTTGCCTGGGCTCACTGAATTCCTTCCTTTGATATGCACCTCAGCTCTCTGGGGCCTGCATTCTGTATTTGCATATCCTGAGTGCCTCAGGGCCCGCCGGCTCACATTGGAGGGCTGCAAGTGCTGAAGACTGTGACATCCTTTGTTTACTGATAGGGCAAGAACTATTCCATTTCTCACAGGCTTGAGGGGCAGACAGTGGAAAAAAGTCAGAGAATCTCACTCGGCCTGTACTTTGGTTTACATATAGATAATATTTATACTTAACTGTGCTAATAGAGGTTCTCAAGTCCAATCAACTTGTACTACTGCCCTCTATGTATCAATTTCATCAATATCATAAGATAAATGCCTATAGAATTGACTTAATCCATTTAAATAGGATAATGATTTTGAAAGGAAACATAATAGAAATATAACAACGAAACCTTTACCACTAAAGGCTGGGTCTGGAACACCCTAAATAAATGTTCCATTGTTAAAATATTGAAAGATGTAGTCAATAGAAATATCAAAAAAATGACAAATAATAAGGGTAGCAGAATGTTGAAATGTTCTATCTTTATCATTAAGGTGGCAGAAAATCATTTATTAGTAGGCACTGGGGGCAGAAGATGACTGATTTTATATCTGTGTCATATTTGTGCAGTTGTTTCAACAAGTAACTTAAAGACAAAATGGAAAAACAAGGAGGTTTGTGCCTGAGATCATGTTGATGTGAAACCAGGGATGGCCACCTTGTGCCAGGTGAGTTAAGTTTACCTGGCAGGTAGACCGCAGAGCTCCTGGGAAGCAAGGGTTGGAATTTTTCTGCTGGGTGCCCCTTAGGTTCTGTGACTTGACTGACTGTGAGTCATGTTTCGGGAAAGACCTGATCACAGGAAAAGGGTGGGAATAGAGTGATTTGGGGAGCAGCTAACAACATTCATCACAGCTCACGGCCTGAATGAATTTTAAAGAAACAGGAAAACAAATGCTTCTTATGGAATCAGAGAATGTGAGGGCTGGACAATCCCAGAAAATGAGGAACACCCATCCCATTTTCCAGATGACAAAACAGAGGTCCAGCAAGGTGAAATCCCTCACCCAAGTGCACCCGTCTCTCCTCCCCACTACGTGGTTCATGAAAGCAGGACTCTTCCTTTCTTGATCACTGCTGAGCCCCAAAAAGGGCCAGGCATCTAGCAGCTGCTCCAAAAATTTGGGTTGACTGTAGGAACAATGCTATTTCTTTCTTTCTCACTCTTATTCAGGATTGTGCCAAGAACTCCCCAGGTTGCAATGTAATTCGATAAATGTAAATATTAATTGAGTTTTGTTGTGATGAGGACTTAGGCTTTGAAGGTAACAGACTTGGTTCAGATCTTGGTTCTGCCACTCCATAGCTGTTTGGCTTTGGGAAAATTACTAAACCTCTCTGAGATTATTTCCTCCTTTGTAAAGTGGGGATAAATCTATCTGAGCCAGCAGAGCAGCTGCATGAGAGATGTGCACTAAATATTGGTCTTTCTCACTCTCCTACGCCATCTCTCTGTTCTTCCCAGAGAAGCTGTACAGAAGGATATAGTACTTTTGTTTAAAATAGTTAACTAATTAATTAATTAATTTGTTTTTGGCTGCGTTGGGTCTTCGTTGCTATGCGCAGGCTTTGCCTAGTTGCGGCAAGCGGGGGCTACTCTTTGTTGCGGTGCGCGGGCTTCTCATTGCGGTGGCTTCTCTTGCTAGCCTTAACCCCAATGCTAGCCTTAACCCTGGCTCTCACAACATGAATTCCTCTTCCCATATCTTATCCACTAATTAATATAAATGTAGGCATATTATTTCTATTAGCCATATCACACCTAGCCATTTACTCCATCCTCAGATCTGGATGAACTTCACATTCAAAATACTCACTCACTGGAGCTCTAGGAGCAATAGCACAATCATCTCATATGAAGTAATGTAGCAGTTATTCTATTCTCAGTCTTACTGATAAATGGATCATTTACACTTTCAACAGTAATTATTACACAAGAACACCTATGACTAATTTTCTCCTGACCCCTACCCAGAATTTGATTATCTCCGCAGTAGCCGAAATCCAACGAAGCCCCACTTGATTTCACGGAAGTAGCATCAAAACCTGTATATGTCTTCAATGTAGAAAATGTAGCAGGCCCATTCACCCCGTCCCTCCTAGAGAATATGTCAATGTCCCTATAATAAAATTTCCACAGCAATCTATTTTTAGGAGCATTCGACAATCCCTAGGTGCCAGAATTATATACAGCCCAAGTCATCATTAAAACTCATCTAACAATCTCCTTTCTATGAATTTGAGCCTCCTACCTACAATTTTGATATGATCAACGCATACATCTCTTACGAAAAGTGTTTTTACGACTAACATTAATCTTATGTATATGAGAGTTTTCACTACTTGTCATCATACCAGGCAACCCACCACAAATTTAAGAAATATGTCTGACAAAAGAGTTACTTTGATAGAGTAAATCATAGAGGTTTCAATGCTCTGATTCCTAGAATTGAATTCTTCCTAATAATTTTACATTCTCCATGCTACCTACCACATTACACCACATGCTATATAGTAAAGTTCTCTAAGTAAGCTACAGGCCCATACCCCAAAAATATTTTTGTATATCCTTCCTGTGCTAATAAACTCTCATTGTTTTTACCATCATTCTACTGATCATTTTCTCAGGAAATATAATTGTATAACAAGCTCACACTGGTTAATGGTATCCCCATTCTAATAAAAAACATGAACCCATAAGCTACAGAAGCATCCAACAAATATTTCCTAAAACAGTTCACCACATCAATACTACTTATAATGGCTATTATCATTAATCTAATATACTCTGGTCAAAGAGCACAATGAATAACAAGAATCTTTAATCCAGCAGCATCCACCCTCATGACAATCGCCCTTGTCACAAAAGTAGGACTTTCCCCATTTCACTTCTGAGTGCCTGAAGTCACACGAGGCATCCCATGAACAGCAGACCTGATGCTATCAACATGACAAAATTGCACCCCTATCAGTTTTATACCACAGGTCACCTTCCATCAACCTAAATATACTATTAATCATAGTGATATTATAAATCATAGCTGGAGGCTGAGGCAGACTTCGCCATACTCACCTGGAAAATATTACACCCTCCTCATCAATTGCCCATATAGGATGAATAACAGCTATTATAATGTATATTCAGATTATAACAATCCTAACCATACTAATTTATATCATAACAACACTGTCTTCTTCTTATTTATGCCCAGATCATGTACTACAAGAGTATCATTATCACACACATGAGATAAAACACCTCCCATCACAATCATTTTCCTCACCATTATAGTATCATTAGGACATCGCCCATCACTATCAGGCTTTCTACCCAAATGAATAATTATCCAAGAGATAACAAAAACGACAACATCATTCTACCAACACTAATAGCCATCATAGCAGTCCTCAGCATATATTTCTACTTGCAGCTAACATACTCCACATCACTAACTATATTCCCTTCATTAAACAACACAAACACAAAGCAATTTGAACATACAAAGAAATAACCTTCCTATCATTACCAATCATAATACCCACACGGTTACTACACACAACACCCATTCTATCGGTGCTGGACTAGGAATTTAGGTTAGTTCAGACCAAGAGCTTTCAAAACCCTAAACAAGTGAAATTTACTTAATTCCTAAAAATAAGGATTGCAAGACTTTATTCTACATCAATTGAATGTAAAGCAAACACTGTATTGAAGCCAAATCTTTACGAGATTGATGAGTTTTAACCCCAGGAAACTTTAGTTAACAGGCAAATCCTCTAGTCAACTGACTTCAGTCTACTTCTCCTTCATTTGAGAAAGAAAAAAAGAAAAAAAAAAAAAGGCAGGATAATCACTGGCAGAATTGTAGCTGCTTCTCTGAAGTTACAATTCAATTTGTTGATTCACCACAGGGTTTGCCAGAAAGAGGGCTCAATCTCTGTCTTTAGATTTACAGTCTAATTCTAACTCAGTCATTTTACCTCTGTTCATACACTGCTGATTATTTTCAACAAATCACAAAGATATCGGCATTTTATATTTACTATTTGGTGCTTGAGCTGGAGTAGCAGGCAGCACCTTAATTATATTAATCCAGGCTGAGCTATGCTGACCTGGACCGCTACTTGGAGATGCCCAAATCTGTAAGGTTGTCATAACAGTCCCTGCACTTGTAATAATTTTCTTTATAGCTGTACCCGTTATGATTGCAGGCTTTGAAAACTGACTTGGGCCATTAATAACTCGGACAACTGAAGTAGCATTTCCCCCAATAAATCATATAAACTTTTGACTACTTCCCCCATCATTCTTACTCCTACTCATATCACCAATAGTAGAAGCTGGTTCTGGTACCAGTGGGACGGTGTATTCAGCTCTAGCCTGCAATCTGGCCCATGCAGGAGCCTCTGGCGACCTAACTGTTTTCTCCTTACATTTAGCAGGTGTCTCCTCAATTCTTGGTATTATTACTTTTATTACTATTGTCTTTAATACAAAACCAGCAGTCATATCCCAATACCAAACACCATTATTTGTTTAATCTTCCCCAACTATAGCCATATTACTATAATTACCAATCTCAGTCCAAGCAGCCAGAATTGCCATGCTGTTAAGAGATAGAAATCTAAACACTACTTTCTTTGACCCTGCAGGAGGAGACCGAATCCTATACCAACACCTCTTTTGATACTTTGCTCACCCTGAAGTCTGTATTCATGGCCTAACAGGGTTTGTTATAAACTCACATAGCATTACCTACTATTTAGGACAAAAATTGCCTTTCAGCTATCTGGGAATAGTATGAGTCATGTCCACTGGTTTTTTAGGAGTTCTCTTGTGGGCCCATCATATGTTTACCATAGGGATAGCTGTGGACTCAGGAGCATACTTTGCATCAGCTACCGTAATTACTTCTATCCCTACAGGAGTAAAAGTATCTAGCTGATTAGCAACTCTTTATTTAATTTTTCTTTTTCTTTTCTTTTCTTTTTTTTTTTTGGCTGAGTTGGGTCTTGGTTGCTGCGCATGGGCTTTCTCTGGTTGCGGTGAGCGGCAGCTACTCTTCGTTGCGGTGTGCGGCCCTTTCATTGCAGTGGCTTCTCTTGTTGCAGAGCACGGCCTCTAGGCGCGTGGGCTTCAGTAGTTGTGGCTTGCGGGCTCTAGAGGGCAGGCTCAGTAGTTGTGGCACACGGGCTTTTTGCTCCGCGGCATGTGGAATCTTCCCAGACAAGGGCTCGAACCCGTGTCCCCTGCATTGGCAGACGAATTCTTAACCACTGCGTCACCAGGGAAGTCCCTGGTTAGCAACTGTTCACGGAGGTAATACTATATGACCTCCTACTATATTATGAGTTTTAGGCTTTAGTTTTTCTTTTTACAGTAGGTGGTTTGACAGGAATCATCTTAGCCAACTCATCCCCAGACATTGTCCTCCAGGATACATACTATGTAGTAGCACACTTCCATGACCTAATGTCCATGGGAGCAGTCTTCACTATTATAGGAGGCTTTCTACACTGATTCCCACTATTCTTAGGTTATACAGTTAACTCAGCATGAGCAAAAATTCACCTCACAAGTATATTTGTAGTAGTAAATATGACTTCCTGCAGCACTTTCGTGGCCTCTCAGGGATGTCACTACGTTAGTCTGAGTACCCTGAGGCACACACAACATGAAATATTTTGTCTTTAGGCTCATTCATCTCAGTAGCAGCAGTAATGCTAATAATCTTCATACTTTGAAAAGCATTTGTGTCTAAACAAGAAGTCTTAGCAGTGGGAATTGCTACTCCTAACCTAGAATGGTTACACGGATGTCCTCCACCATATCCTACGTTTCAAGATCCTACCTATGTAAATGTAAAATAAGGAAGGACTCAAGTCCTTTTCAACCAGTTTCAAGCCAACACCATAACAATTATGTCTTCCTCAATAAATGAGATAAAAGTAAAGAGTGATGTAGCTTTGTCAAAGTTAAATGATAGGCTAAAATCCTGTATATGACTAAGGCATATCAATTTCATCTAGGCTCTCAAGATACAACATCACCGATTATGGAAGAACTTTTACATTTTCTTCATCACACATTAATAGTGATTTTTAAAATAAGTTCTCTAGTCCTCTATATCATTTCACTAATATTGACATCTAAACTCATATGCATACAATAGATGCACAGGTAGAGAAATTGTGAACAATTTACTAGCTATTATTGTAATCTTAAATGCCCTATCATCATTGTGTATCCTTTACATGATACATGAAATCAATAACTCTTCCCAAACCATAAAAACTATGGGTCAGTAACGATACTGAAGCTACAAATACACAGATTACGAAGATTTAAATGTTGACTCCTCTGTAATCCCCACATCAGAGCTAAAACCAGGAGAATAATGACTAATAGAAGTCAACAACCGAGTAGTTAGGGATAGTCATTGAATATTAGTTTCATCTGAAATTGTTGTACACTCCGGAGTTGTTCCTTCTCAGGCCTAAAAGAAACTGCTATCCCAGGACGCCTAACTTAAAGAATCCTAATATCAACAGGACCAGGCCTATGTTGTGGACAAGAGAGCTCGTTTTCCTGAGTTCAAAGACAGGACAGAGGGATATGTCTTAGATATGGGGTGAATCTGCAGCCCATGGGGATGCACTCTCCAAGCTCCAGTATAGGAATGGGGCCTCTAGGGTCCCAGGCCACCCACCACGCCCTCTGGAGCAGGATCTGGGCAACATTCCCTGTCAGTGATGAGGCAGCCCTAGCACTTGTCACGGCCCGATGTCGTGTCCTATGTGGGCCCCATGCTCTTGGGACCACACCTCACACTCTGCAGGTCCATGCTACAGGGTCCTTCATGCCTCAGGAGTAGAGACCACACAGCAAGCAGTTCCCTCCGCAACCAGCAGGAGGAGGGGAGGAGAACAGGGGCACCAGGGGACTCTCATTCAGACAACAACACCCCAGCGGTGCCAGCGGGGACAGTGATGATGCAGATGAGGCACAGACCAAGAGATGGGACCAGAGGACCCAAAAGGCAGCTGGTCAGGTCCTGGCTCACCTGCACCCCGGACACCTTTGTCCCGCATACACCCCCTTCCTCATACACCCTCTCCTTAAATGCAGATTCTTCAGATGCGAACAGGCAGCGCTTCAGACTGAAAGTCAGCTCTTCCAAAATGACCCGTCAGCAAACACTGCAGGATTCCACTCCAGTGGGTGCCCTGGAGTCGACAACTCAGGGACTGAAGTGGCTATCGGTGCCAGGGGCAGTGGGAGGGAATGGGGAATGAGACTTTCATGGTTGTGGAATTTTGGTTTTGCAGGACGAAAAGTTCTAGTGATGGTGGTGATGGCTCCACGAGAAAGTGAATCTATCTGATGCCTCAGAAACGTGCACTTAAAATGGTGATGATGGTAAAGGGTATGTGACGTGTGTTTTATTTCACTTAAAATAAATTCTTAAAATAATGTCTTGTTAATTGAGATTCCATTTCGACTCCCCTTCATCACAAATGTCGGAGGCCCAGACACAGTCCCCTACCTTAGGGGCCATCACGGTACCCTCACAGAGCACGTGGGAGACCATTCTTAGGGGGGGCTAGTCTGTGCTCACCTGACCTCTGTCCAGGGGGACCCAGGCAGTGGTGACCCCCATAGATTAGACATATGATATGCTATAGTATTAATACGATACCACCAAGTGTTGTCACTCACCGGAACACAGAGCAGCAACCCACTCGAACATTCTTGACCTCATATGTTTGTGACAAGATGAAGAGAAGAAAAGGAACCACAGGTTAATCAGGACAACACCCTTAATGCAGAGGTTGGAAATCTCAAAGGGGACAGGACACACTGCAGGCAAAGAGCGCATATGCGGTCTCCCTATCCATGTGATCCTGACCCATGCAGGTATGGTGAGACCCACACAGTCCCCGCACCCTATACCTGGGGCCACACATCCACACTCACCAGGGTGACCCACCTCCCCAGACCCCTCCACCTGGGTCACATGTCCACAGTCCCAGGGTGACCTCACCTCCCCAGACCCTGCACCTGGGGTCACACGTCCCCTTGGTCAGGACACCATGGCTCTGCAGGGGGCTCCCCCAATGTGGAAACAAGCTGGGTCCCTGGGACCTCCTGGGATGGGAAAAAGTGTCAGGTGGGTCTCCTTTCCCCACACTTGGCCCAGAGGAGTCCTCCTGTCCTCACTTTGGTTCTGTGTGATTTTAACTGTTTGTACAGCTTTCATACTAGAGTTGAACACACGACCCTGGTGCTGGCATGTTCAGTCCTTTCTCGTCTCACTTACATGCTGAGAAAACATACAGGAGAGCAGGGCAGAAAGCCGAGGGGCAGCTCTGGACTCTGCTGAGTAGGGACGGTAGACTGGAGGGAGAGCTCAGCAGCAGCCTCAGCTGTCACCCATCGGCCTTTTGCCCGATCTGCGTGCCCTGCAATCAATTCAGCAGCTAAACCTGCTTCCCTATGCACCATGCACGTGCTGGTAAATTGGAATTATTGCCAGGTAGTCCTCCTGAGGATTCTCCATGAGCCCCAGGGAAGGTGAACCTTGGCAGGGATTAAGACTAAGGCCCCGACCATAGCACTGACCCTTGGGAGGACCAGGTCACCACACTCAGAAGAGAGGCTGTTATGTAGACAAGCCCACCTCATCTCCAGACCCTAGACATCTAAGCACTGACATTCAGATGCAGGCACGGAGCTTCCCAGTACTGAGGCCAGGCCGGGTCTCTACCCAGGTCCCCATAGTCCTAGCGTACACAGAACATGGTCAGGTCTAAATCTTCTTATTATAGACAACACATGGTCAGCTCTAAACATAATCAGTAGACAGGACATGCAGAGGTCTAAATCTACCATGTAGACACAACTTGATCATGTTTAAACTAGCTTAGGGCTGACCTCATAGGGGGTACAGATCACACACATGGGTCTCTCATCTTTGGACACCCACGTCAGGAAACTGAACAAAATCTTTGTCATTAAACATTTCAACAGGTAAAACAGAAATGTTCCCAATTTCTCTGGCCACCTGATGGTCAGGATCCACGGGCGAGCCACGAACTTCTTAGAGTGCAGCCCAGTCTGCTGCCAGGACAGACAAGAAGTGGCCTGATTCCAGACTCCCAGGCTTCCAGAAGGAGGTGGCCACACTGCAAGCCAGGTCAGGAGAGTCCTGCATGGTCCGGGCCGGGAGATCCGGTCTGTCCATTCGCCTGGCCGATTCCGGGCGGGGCGCTCAGGGCCGCTGAGAGCCCTGCACTCAGGTCCTGCTTCCCTGCAGCGTGTGCGTGTGCGTGTGCGTGTGCGTGTGTGTGTGTGTGTAGAGGGGGCGGTGGCTGACGGCTCCCATGGTTCCCAACCCGGGCACCGCGCTGTCTTCGAGGGGAGGCACGGGGAGAGGTAGGGGCACAGAAGCCGTTGGAGAGGAGAACCCACCGCGGAACTCCTTGCACACTGGCTCGCCCCACCCGGAGACCCGCCTGCCCATCGTGGGCCGCATGTCGCCCCCCAGTCCCCCACCCCCGAGGGCAGGGTGCCTGCTCTTTCAACAGCACAGGGTCTCACATGAAGGAGACCCAGTGTGGACTGTCAGCCCCCAACTCCTGATGCTGTGTTTAGGGGGAGAATGAACCCCCTTGACTCGGTGATGGGACCCTGTGAGGAAAGAGGTGGCGGCCCGATCCAAGTCGGGGCCTGGCTGAGATATGAGGAAACAGGAGCCAAGGGCAGGGCCTGGAGGCCAGGCCAACAGGAGGGGCACCCCCAGCCTTGGCCGGGCTCTCCAACGGTGACATTGTTGCTTTAGGGGACCTGGGACAGGTGACTGAATGTAATGGGAGTCTAAACTGGACCCTGAATGCGGCTTAAAGAAGGTGTGAAGGATGTTACTGAGACAGTGACAGTCATTGGAAGACAAACTCTGTGTCAGGATATCCTGCTCCCTCCATTTAAATCCCTGAGATCTGTGACCTTTACGTGGCTACGCAGGATTGTTAGAGCAGCTGCGTGCGGATATATCTGGGGCACAATTCAGTCTGCAGCCAACTTGCAAATGGTTCCAGCAAACACACAGGTGTGCGCACAGGCAGGCACAGCACACACACAAACATATGCACGTGCACAGCACAAATATATTCACACACTAGCATGTGAACACACATGCACCCATATGCCCATGCACACACTAATGTGTGCAAGTTCACATACCTATCCACATGCACAGCATATTTATGCAAACAGGCACATGCACACGCATAGCACACACACAGGGAATAAAGTGAATCCGTAAAGCATTAATTCCTGAACACAAGTGAAGCTGACATGTATTTTTCCCTTTTCTTAGCCTTGATGTTTTCCACAACAAAAAAGTTTAAGAAAAAAGTTAATGGCAAATGACTTTTGATTCATAGGACTTTCTGATTTTATTCCACAAATATTATGACAGCAGAAATGAATGTAGATATTACATGTGTCCACTAAGGGAAGAATGGAGAAGAAAAACACGGTCCATCAATACAAGGGAATGCTATTCAGCCTAAAAAGGAAGTCAATTCTGACACAGGATGCAGCAGGGATGAACCTTGAGGGCATTATGCTCAGTGATGTAAGCTAGACACAAAAAAACAAACAGTGCTTGATCCACTCATACAAGGCCCCTAGAGCAGTCGGAAATATAGAGACATAAAGTAGGATGTTGAGGGCCAGAGGCTGAGGGAGGGACAATGGGGAGTGAGTGTTTAATGGGGACTGTTTCAATTTTGCAAGATGAAAAAGTTCTGGAGGATGATGGTGGTCAGGTTTGCACAACAGTGTGAATTATTTCCTGACCCTGAAATGTGCACTTAAAAATGGTTAAGATAGTACATTTTATGTTATGTGTACCAGACCACAATTTTTAAAACTTTTCCAAAAACAACAGGAAATAGTCCATGAATACCACAAGATGCACAACTTCACTAACAACAGAGGGATTAAAGCCATAAGAAAAATACTGTGCATACACCTACCAGAATGGCAGACATGAAAGACATAGTATCAAATATCAGCAGGATGTGGAGCAATGGAAAGCCTGGTACGCAACGGGGGGATGCAACCACTTCTGAAGCAATCGGGCCTCAGATAGCGAAGTCCGTGCACAGAGACCCACAGTGCTCCTCCCAGTTGAACACAAACCCACCAGCCCTGCACCAGGACACACGGACATGGACTGGCAGCCACAGGAGCCAAACCTGAAGGAACCTGAAGGCCATCACAGACGGATGCAGAAATGAACCATGCACGCTCCTATGAAGGAATATTCCACAGCAATGGAGTACATTTTGTTTAAAGGTAGTAAAACTATAAAAATTATTTTTTAAAGAAAACTATATTTACAAGATGAAAGAATCTATAATTCTGGCACCTAGGGATTGTCGAATGCTCCTAAAAATAGATTGCTGTGGAAACGTTTATTATAGGGAAATTGACATATTCTCTAGGAAGGACGCGGTGAATGGGCCTGCTACATTTTCTACATTGAAGACATGTACAGGTTTTGATTCTACTTCTGTTAAATCAAGTGGGGCTTCACTGGATTTCTGCTACTGCGGAGATAATCAAATTCTGGGTAGGGGTCAGGAGAAAATTAGTCATAGGTGTTCTTGTGTAGTAATTACTGTTGAAAGTGTAAATGATCCATTTACCAGTAAGACTGAGAATAGAATAACTGCTACATTACTTCATATGAGATGATCCTCTGTGCTATTGTTCCTGGAGCTCCAGTGAGTGAGTATTTTGAATGTGAAGTTCATCCAGATATGAGGATGGAATAAATGGCTAGGTGTGATATGGCTAATAGAAATAATATGCCTACATTTATACTAATTAGTGGATAAGATATGGGAAGAGGAATTCATGTTGTGAGAGGCAGGGTTATGGCTAGCATTGGGGCAATAATATATAAATTGATGATGTTGATGGACATAGTGGTTCTTTAATAAGTAATTGGAATGCCTCAGCAATGGGTTGTAATCATCCATGGGGGCGGATGATTTTTGGCCCTTTCTGGATTTGTATATAGCCTAGGATTTTCCATTTGGTTAATATGAGGAATGCTATGGTGAATTAAATTGGGTAATTTGTGAAAGAATGTTGATTATAAACATATTCTTAGGAAGAGGACTTGAACCAGTGCAGAAAAAGTTTCAGTTTTACATAATTACCGGGCTCTGCCAGCGTAACGAACCCTGTTCTACAGTAGGGTATGTATAAATTAATTGAATGTAGATTATATCATCATTTAGTTTGAAGACATTTTGTAAAGGAAGCCGTATTGCTCTTGTCCTTTCATACTGGAAGAAATCTGCAATAGACAGAAACCAACCAGGATGACTCCAGTCTGAACTCAGATCACGTGAGACTTTAATCGTTGAACAAACAGACAATTAATAGCAGTTATACCGTTGAAATGTCGTGATCCAGCATCAAGGTCATAAACCATATTGCCCATATGAACTCCAGAATACAATTACACTGTTATCCCTAGGAAAACTTATTCCATTGACCAGTGTTTTAGAAGAACAGGTGATAAAGCATTTTGACTAGCTGGCCTAAATTTTAATCACTCAGAAGTGGTTTTATTCTCCCAAAAATAAATGGCGCATGGGCTCAAGACACACCTGCTTCAGTAGTTGTGGCGTGCAGACTCAGTAGTTGTGGCCCAATGGCTTAGTTGTTCCGTGGCACGTGAGATCTTCCCGGACCGGGGATCGAACCGGGTCCCCTGCATTGGCAGGCGAATTCTTAATCACTGCATCACCAGGGAAGTCCCAGATTCGCAGTCTCCCTTTTAATATACCTTAAGCCCAAAGAATCCATGGAAAATTGTTAGAGAAAATAAGGCAATAAAATATTGTTAGGACTATAACAGAAGCATATAGTACACAGTTCATATAGACACATCCCAAGCAGTTACAAAGTATATTAAAAGGGAGGCTGCAATTTTAAAAGAATAAGAAAAATTATACCCACAAACTCCCAATCTTTCCTGAAACGTTGCAATCTGAAACCCTATTGTAGGAAGCAGAAGATTCCAGGAGACATTCTACAAATGAAGGACTGCAAAGCCTGTGGTTGGATAAGGAATTCTGGAAGGAAGGTATCCTCACCCAAGGAGAGCAGGTCCCTATACTTCTCTAACATCACATCCCTGTACAATTCCCATTGATCTTGGTCCAGGCATTCTCACTCCTCTTGACAGAAATCTATGGCCACATCCTGGAATGTCAGCAATCCCTGAAATTCAACGTACACATGCCATGTGGCCACGGGAAGAGTTCATAATATGACCCAAGAAGAAAACAGCAAGTTAAGAGAAGGTTTTAATTTAGAAGACTGTCTTCAATTATCCACTAATACATATATATATATATATATTTTTACAAAGTAACTTTCTCTACCTTATTTCTAACTACAAGAAAAGAGTATGGCATGTGATCCACAAAACCAGTATAGAGACTATACTTGTCTGGAAAAGAAATGATAAAATGATGGTTTCAACACAGGCATATGCATTTTTGAGTGTTTTATTTATATCAAACTGGATAAAATGTGTGTATTTCTCATAGAGAAAAGACCTGTCGAGGTAGAAATGTACCTTTCAACTATTCATGGGTACACGAGTACACTGGGGAGATTGTAAAAGTGCAGATTGTGATTCAGTAGGTCCGGTGGGCCTGAGTTCTATTTTTTTAACAAGCTGATTTTTAACTAGTGATGCCACAGTCTCTGATTCATTAACCACAACTGTGAATATCAGAGACATAATTAGAAAGGTAAAAATTCACATTTAATTTTGAACTTAAAGTGTTTTATGGATTTTACACCTTTAATAGAATAGTGAGCACAGCAGCAACAATCATTTGTGAGTATTTACTATAGACTGTGTATCTTTCTAATTTTTTTGTGTAGGATTCCAGGAAAAAGGCCAGGGCTGCGGCCACAGTGGGCGTGGCCCCCAGGCCGGGCCGCCCCTCCAGGACCCCCGACGGGGCCCTGCGCTCCTGGCGTCTCCCTCCCCCGCCGCCCCGCTCCCTCCCGGAAGGCCTCGGGGCAGAGCGGTCCCACCCACTGCGCGCTGAACAGAGCCCGCGTTTCCTCAGAGCTGGAACTCCCGGCTCAGGCGGGGTCTCTTCCCTCCGCCTTCACGGAACTGCCCCGGAGCCCGAGGGGAGGGCGACCTCACTGAGGCTGCCGGCTCTGGAGGTGCCCCGGCGGCCGAAGCCATGACAGTCGCGGGAACGGCGGGCCGGGTAAGTGGGCGCCGACCCTCCGCCTGGTCCGGTGCCCGGGCGGCAGCACAAGACCAGCTTCTGAGGGTCAGGGGTTCGCTGCCACCCGCCGCTGCTGTGCAGAAAGAGCGGCCTCCAGCGTCTGGTACCCGGGAACTTCGGTCCCTCCTCTCGCCCCTGCCCTCGGCCTGGCTCGCGAGGCCTGGTGGGCGTGAGGAGGGGGTCGGCCTGAGCGTCCTGAGGGGAAACGGGGCAAGGGAGGCGCAGGGTCCGGCTGCAGCGTCAGCGCCCCTCTTCCCGACTGCGGGGAAAGCGGCTGAAAACTCCTCCCGAGGCGCGCAGGCCCCTTATTCAGCCGAGTCCCTCTGCGCTCCTTTCTCCTTGACCTAAAGTACTGGGGGGAGGGGACAGGGCGGGGGACTGGCGCAGGTAATGGGGAACATCCAAAGGTGATTGTTAACTAAGGAAAACCAGCTCTCCCAAGGTGAGGAATGCGGCGCTTTTCTTTGCCTGGGCTTACTGAATTCCTTCCTTTGATATGCACCTCAGCTCTCTGGGGCCTGCATTCTGTATTTGAATATCCTGAGTGCCTCAGGGTCCGCCGGCTCACATTGGAGGGCTGCAAGTGCTGAAGACTGTGACATCCTTTGTTTACTGATAGGGCAAGAAATAGTCCATTTCTCACAGGCTTGAGGGGCAGACAGTGGAAAAAAGTCAGAGAATCTCACTCGGCCTGTACTTTGGTTTACATATAGATCATATTTATACTTAACTGTGCTAATAGAGGTTCTCAAGTCCAATCAACTTGTACTACTGCCCTCTATGTATCAATTTCATCAATATCATAAGATAAATGCCTATAGAATTGACTTAATCCATTTAAATAGGATAATGATTTTGAAAGGAAACATAATAGAAATATAACAACGAAACCTTTACCACTAAAGGCTGGGTCTGGAACACCCTAAATAAATGTTCCATTGTTAAAATATTGAAAGATGTAGTCAATAGAAATATCAACAAAAATGACAAATAATAAGGGTAGCAGAATGTTGAAATGTTCTATCTTTATCATTAAAGTGGCAGAAAATCATTTATTAGTAGGCACTGGGGGCAGAAGATGCCTGATTTTATATCTGTGTCATATTTGTGCAGTTGTTTCAACAAGTAACTTAAAGACATAATGGAAAAACAAGGAGGTTTGTGCCTGAGATCATGTTGATGTGAAACCAGGGATGGCCACCTTGTGCCAGGTGAGTTAAGTTTACCTGGCAGGTAGACCGCAGAGCTCCTGGGAAGCAAGGGTTGGAGTTTTTCTGCTGGGTGCCCCTTAGGTTCTGTGACTTGACTGACTGTGAGTCATGTTTCGGGAAAGACCTGATCACAGGAAAAGGGTGGGAAAAGAGTGCTTTGGGGAGCAGCTAACAACATTCATCACAGGAAAAGGTGGGAAAAGAGTGCTTTGGGGAGCAGGTAACAACATTTATCACAGCTCACGGCCTGAATGAATTTTAAAGAAACAGGAAAACAAATGCTTTTTATGGAATTAGAGAATGTGAGGGCTGGACAATCCCAGAAAATGAGGAACACCCATTCCATTTTCCAGATGACAAAACAGAGGTCCAGCAACGTGAAATCCCTCACCCAAGTTGCACCCGTCTCTCCTCCCCACTACGTGGTTCATGAAAGCAGGACTCTTCCTGTCTTTATCACTGCTGAACCCCAAAAAGGACCAGGCATCTAGCAGCTGCTCCAAAAATTTGGGTTGACTGTAGGAACAATGCTATTTCTTTCTTTCTCACTCTTATTCAGGATTGTGCCAAGAACTTCCCAGGTTGCAATGTAGTTCGATAAATGTAAATATTAATTGAGTTTTGTTGTGATGAGGACTTAGGCTTTGAAGGTAACAGACTTGGTTCAGATCTTGGTTCTGCCACTCCATAGCTGTTTGGCTTTGGGAAAATTACTAAACCTCTCTGAGATTATTTCCTCCTTTGTAAAGTGGGGATAAATCTATCTGAGCCAGCAGAGCAGCTGCATGAGAGATGTGCACTAAATATTGGTCTTTCTCACTCTCCTACGCCATCTCTCTGTTCTTCCCAGAGAAGCTGTACAGAAGGATATAGTACCTTTTTAAAATAGTTAACTAATTAATTAATTAATTTGTTTTTGGCTGCGTTGGGTCTTCGTTACTATGCCCAGGCTTTCTCTAGTTGCGGCAAGCGGGGGCTACTCTTTGTTGCGGTGCGCGGGGTTCTCATTGCGGTGGCTTCTCTTGCTGGGCTTGTTGTGGAGCACCAGTTCTAGGCACACAGGCTTCAGTAGTTGTGGTCTGCAGGCTCAGTAGTTGTGGCCCATGGGCTTAGCTGCTGCGCGGCATGTGGGATCTTCCCTGATCAGAGATCGAACCCATGTCCCCTGCCTTGGCAGGCAGATTCTTAACCACTGCGCCACCAGGGAAGTCCGATATAGTACTTTTTAAAGAGGGGTTTGAATTTATTTCAGATTGTGTACATTTTTCTTGTAGAAAAGATTATTCCACTATAGAAACATAAACACGCAAAACCACTCCAAATGCAGTATTCTATGGTTTAGATATTATCAGTCACATTTTATAAGTAATTGGGCAAATGCCAAAGCACTAGGTACTGGGACGTAAGAAGACTCAAATCTGGGTTGACCCCACCCCAATTTCAAGAGCAGGGTGTGCGTTTCAAATCCATGTTTCATCTGGTCTTTGTTTCTCATCCATCCTCTGTGTCTGCCTTTCTCAAGAAGGCTCAGATCCTCGGCTTTCACACCCTCCCGGCTGGCTGTGCCCCAGCTCCCGGCCTGGAACGTCTGCGTGCCTGGGTGTGCCTGCTCCCCCTGTGCATCACCAGCTTTGCCAGGGAGCTGCTGTATCGTGCACTGCTTGCTGTACCCAGAGTACCTGGACCCTTCTGGTACATGAAGTGCACCCTCCTCACCATGTGTGCAGCCCATCCCCTTACCTTATATCCTGCCTCTAAGCCAGGCTTGGGGGTGACTACAGTGTGCATTCAGCTGTGTGAGGTGCTGGGATCAAAGTGAAGTTCCCAATTTTTGAAGTGGCAGGCTTGAGGGGCACACAGTGATTTTAAGTCGGGTCACCTGACTTAAAGGGGGGACTGATTGATTTAAAGCCAAGGCAGCTGACTTAAAGCCTGCGTCCCTCAGCTGCAGGACGAGACCAATTTTGGCGGTGCACGGGTTCGCTCCAAGCCAGCACTGCTGTTCAGGAAGAGATTCCAGTAGCGCCTTAGTGCAGGGGGACTTGGTCCGTTGTCTTGCCCCTGCCCTCAGAGGGGGGCCACCTGCTCTTCTGGAGAATCAGGGAGGGGGAAGTGCAGAGTCCCGGCTGGAGTTGCGGCACCGCTTGTCTGATGGCAGGGAAAGGGGGACAGGGCTGTGTGGTGTCCTGGGGCTGGACTCAGCAGGTCGACTCAACCTCTCAGCCTCCTAACCTCCCCCCCCCACACACACTCCACAAGAGTCTCCAATAATATGTAATTGCGCCTTAGGTTCTCGGTCTTCAACCTCATCCCCAGGCTCCCAGGTCCCTTGATTCAGCCAATTCCTCTGTGCTCTTTCTTCTATTAGATACAGTCCCAGAGGGAGGGGCTGGGGGATGGGACTGGAGGGATGCCGGCAGCACTGGCCTCAGCTGACTAAAGAGATCTGGGCCTGCGTTATCACACATGTGCGAGGACCCTTAAGGCGGAATCGAGGGGGCCAGTTAGAGGCAGTCCTTGCTGCCTCAAGTGAGTATGGATCACCGTCGGGTGGGGAGCACGCTGACCCCTGAGAAGTACTGTAAGGAGGATGTGTTGCTCCCTCGGCTTCAAGGACGTGGGTGGGCTTCAGGGCTCCAGTTCCCCTCCAGGCCTCCAGGTCCGACTGCACCACAGCGGCCTTGCAGACCCGCCTTCCTGTCCCAGAACTTGCCAGGCTCCAGGAAGAATCCAGACAGCAGAGATGGTGCCTGAGGGCTCCAGCTTGAAAAGTGCTGTCCCTGGGGACCCAACAGTGGAGGGAGGAAGGGTGAAGGGAGTGGGGGGGTGGGGTCGGGAAGGGTGGCTGCCCTGGGAGACGTTGAGAGAGAAATATCGCCCCCCACACCCCCTGCCCCTGCAACTGACCCATTGATGCCATAGGATCTCAGGGCCTTTTAGTCAGAGATGCCTCTGCTTCTTTACTCCTGTGTTCAAAACTATGCAAAACCAACTCTTCATCCTCTTGCTGCCTTGCCAGGACTTTTAAAGCACTGTTCTTTTGAAGCACTCGTTCCCTAAACTGCAGTTTGGAGCTGTCCCAGCTATTTAAAAGTGTTCTCCTTAAACTGAGACTAAAGCCTACTCTTTTGGAAAAACGGCCTTCACTTCACTGGAGATCGTCTTTTCTGCCCATTCCTTCCTTCTACTGCCCTCTTAAGAACCCCTGTGCTCAAAGAGCTTGGTGATTTATTTTTTGCTTGATGTCAAAAAGAAACCTTCCCCATGCACTCCAAAAAGCTTTCCTGGAACATAGGTGTTTCACAACCATGATAGTGTTTTGCAGTTAGTATACACTGGGTAGAGTGCCTAGCAATCCCTCCAAGAGCCAGAGGTGAGCAGACCTTTACTTATTTGATTGGATGCCCTTCAAGTTTAGGAAGGTCCCATTCTTATGACCCAGCAGGTAAGACAGAGCCCTGGATGGCTGTGGCTGTGATTAGATAACTTCTGATGATTTTATTTCCCTTACTGAGCTGCTGCTTCTAGGTTAAATTCGTTTTATTACCTGTCCATTTTTAAAGAAAGGCTGACAAAGTCACTGTAATAGGTCAGGAGTCTGAACTCAGGGTTGGTCAAAGGTACTCACAGGGAGGATGGTGGATAAAAATAGGTGGGTAAAATAGGAGGGTTGGCAAGTACAGCCAAGACACCCGTGTTCATCATGCATACTAATAAAGGCCAGAATCTCCTCATTTATCTCTGGTGGGAAGTTCTGATGGTTTCACAGGATCAATCTCAAATCATATTCAAACTAGGGGATTTCCCTGAGCATAAAAGGAAGTATCCGTCCCTAGCAGGAGTCGCTGCCGAGGAATAAAGACGTAGATGTAGAGAACGGACCTGAGGACACAGGGAGGGGGAAGGGTATGCTGGGATGAAGTGAGAGAGTGGCATGGACATATATACACTACCAAAGGTGAAATAGATAGCTATTGGGAAGCAGCTGCATATAGCACAGGGAGATCAGCTCAGTGCTTTGTGACCACCTAGAGGGGTGGGATAGGGAAGGTGGGAGGGAGACACAAGAGGGAGAGGATATGGGGATATATGTATACGAATAGTTGATTCACTTTGTTATACAGCAGAAGCTAACACAACAAGGTAAAGCAATTATACTCCAATAAAGATGTTAACAACAACAACAACAACAAAAAACCCAAAATCTAAGTCAATCAAGCCAACGGAGACAATGTATGTGTTTACAGTTCAAGAAATCCCCAAGGGAATCCTTTATTCTGTAGGCAATGAATGGTCCATTCGAAAAGGAAAAAACTTTCTAAAATGTTGTCTTTCCATTTATTGTTCAGAACATCATTTTTATACCTCTGCATTTCTTACTATTCAAAGCCAAGTCACGTGAGTTACAGGGAAGCAGCTGATGGATTTAAAGTTGGGTCACTTGATTTAAAAACCAGTGGCAGTTGATTGATTTAAATCCCGGTCATATGACACGAGGAGGGGGTGCTAAAAACTGCTTTTTCATCTCTGGCTCAGAATATCATATTTACCTTGGTTTTTCTTATGATTTAGAAAACTTGAGCTGTCTCTCCTTGGAATCATCAGGAGAAAAATACAGTATTTCAGGTTCATTCTTGAAACCAACTTCTCACGGTTAAGGTGTATTGGCTAAAAGATCTTCCTTCTTCAAGAGATTCCAAACCTCTGTAAGACACTTCATTGTAATTGGAGAAAAAAGATGAATTCAGGCCAGCAGCTGCAGGAGGCCAAGGCAGCCCCCAGGACTAGGGAAGGAGGAGGAGGAAGGGCTGAGAGTTGCCATTAGAGCAGACAACCTCCAGAGGGCGCTGAAGCACCGGCAGAGCCCACCTGCCACTCCCAGTTTGGCACTCCAGGGTCAGATTTGGGTTTGGAGATGGGGTTGCTGTAACCCCAAGGAGGTGAGCAGAGAGGAGGAGTTGATTACCGGTCTCCTCTGACTCTCTGACCCAAATTGCCTGGCCTCACAGTGGGGACAGGGTTTTGCTTTCAGCAAACTGATGGGGCACTTCCTGGCTGGTCGGGTTGCCCAGTGGCCCGACAGCCTGACAGGGTGACTGCGGTGTGACTGCCCTTTGTTTCTCCAGAATCTGTGCATCAGGAGGTGCATGGGTGCGGGAGCCCATCCACCGCCCCTCCCCCCAAGGGGGATGGCACCTTCCCTGGCTGTACCCTATGATCACCAGGTACTTGAAATGAATGCAAGTTTTTTGACTGCAAGGAAAAGCTCACATAACCGTTTCTTCCTCATAATGTGTGGGATTTACTATAATGGAAGGACATTAGAAAGAACAGGTAGAAAACTCACCTGTTGGTCTCCATGTAGGAGTTTATTTTGCATGAATCCCTCCTACGTGAGTAGATAGCAGAGGTTTATTTTTGTTCCCGTGTGTGTAGTTGTGGCAGAGGATGTAGGTATGGTGATTTGAAGCCCTCAAAGAAATATTCTCAGAACTCTCAAGATTTCTCTTGATCGGAACCGAAAGAGACCTGGAAAAGGAGGAAAAGAAAAGGAGGAGGGAGAACGAATGACTGTTTCTCAGTAAATTCACCTTCCTGGTTGATTGTTCTGTCTTCTCATTTCTTTTAACTTCTATGTATGTCTAATGGAATAATGTAGAAAGGCTGATTTTTATGCTTTAAAAGATTTTACATCACAAAGAAACTAGAAGTGGCTAACAGAACTTATTCAAATCAACTTTGCATAGAGACTTTGATATTAAATTTGGATACTAAAATGGGTTTATCCCAATTTTCTCTTTCTTTTTGAGTGAATATTTGTAACATATTTTTGTAGATAATAATTTATCCTAGATATACAAAATTGTGAGAATGGGTACCATTTTTTACCACTTAAATGATTTCCTTTAAATGAATAGATTGTACACTTTAAATGCCAATGTTGTGTCTTACGTGTTGTTTTTTAATTCCTTGATTTCCAAAACTTGTGTTTATTTAATTGATTTCTATCTAATAATCTGTGTCTCCCCTTTATTGTTTCTTACTTTATATTTTATTGATCTATAGTTAATTTACATTATTATATTAGTTTCAGAGGTACAGCATAGTGATTCATAAATGTTTAGGTTCTTCTCCATTTATAGTTATTATAAAAGAGTGGCTATATTCCCCATGCTATACAGTACATCACTGTAGATTATTGATTTTATACATAGTGGATTGTACCTCAAAATCTCCTACCACTATTTTGCTCCTCCACCCTATCTCTCCCTGCTGGTAACCACTAGTCTGTTCTTTAATCTGTGAGTCTGTTTTTTTGTTGTTATGGTATTCAATTTTTTAGATGCCACGTGTAAGTGATAACATACCATGCTTGTTTTCTCATACCATACCATGCTTTTTTTCTCATAACATGCCATGCTTGTTTTCTCTGCGGTTTATTTTACTAAGCATAATACCCTCCAAATCCATCCATGTTCTTGCAAATGGCAAAATTTCATTTTTTGCTGAAGTCATCATAAAAAATCTTTTTTATCCACGAAGCTATTGATGAACACTTAGTTTGACTCTATATCTTGGCTATGGCAAATAACACTGTTATGAACATTGGTGTGCAGTTATTTTTTTTGAAATAGTGTTTTTGTTTTCTTCTGATATACCCAACAGTGAAATTGCTGGATATTATGGTAGTTCTATTTTTCGTTTATTGTGGAACCTCCATTCTGCTTTCCACAGTAGCTGCACTACTTCACATTCACATCAAGAGTGTACAAGAGTTTCCCTTTCTCCACATCCTCACCAACCTTTGTTAATTGTGATCTTTTGGATGACAGCCATTCTGACAAGACTGAGGTGATATATCTCATAGTTTTGATTTGCATTTTACTGTCGATTAGCTATGTTTAGCATCTTTGTGAGTTCTGGCTGTCTATATGTAGTTTTTCCTTGGAAAAAAATGTCTATTTAGGACTTCTCATTTTTTTAAAAAAGATTTTGGGTGTTTTTTTGATATTGAGTTGTATGTGCTGTTTCTGTAGTTTAGGTATGAACCCTTGCTTGGTCATCATTTTTGATGTTAACCTCTTATCATGTGCAAATATGGTCTCTCCCTCAGCAGGTTGTCTTTTCATTTTGTCTTTGGTTTCCTTTGCTGTGCAAAATCTTTTAAGTTTAGTGAAGTCCCATTTGTTTATTTTTGCTTTTGTTTCATTTGCCTTAGTAGACTGAACCTAAAACTGTTGCTATCATTTATGTTGAAGAGTGTTCTATATTTTCCTCTAGGGGTTTTATGGTTTCTGGTCCTACATTTAGGTCTTTATTCAGTTTTGCATTTATTTTATATATGGTGTGCTAAAATAATCTAATTTTATTCTTTTCCTTGTAGCTGACCAGTTTTCCCAGTACCACTTATTGAAGAGACAGTTTTTTCTCCATATTGCCTGCTTTGTCATAAATCAATTAAATATAAGTGTGTGGGCTTATTTCTGGGATCTCTATTCTATTCCAGTGATCTTTGTGTCTCTTTTTGCTCTGGTACCTTTCTCTTTGATTACTGTCGCTTTGCAGTATAGTCTGAAGTCAAGGTGCGTGATGCCTCCACCTGTGTTCTTTCTCAAGATTGTTTGGCTATTTGGGGTCTTTGTGTTTCTATACAAATTTTAAAATTACTTTTTCAAGTTCTGTGAAAATGCTTTGGTATTCTGATAGGGATTGCATTAAATCTGTAGATTGTCTTTGATAGTATGGTTATTTTAACAGTATTAATTCTTCCAGTCGATGCACATGCTATATTTTTCCATCTTTTTGTGTTGTCTTCAACTTCTTTCACCAATGGCTGATAGATTTCTGAGCACATGTCTTTTACCTGCTTAGGTGTGTTTATTCCTAGGTGTCTTATTCTTTTTGATGTCATTGCATATGGTATAGTTTTCTTAATTTTTCTTTCTGACAGCTTTGAGTTTTGTTTTTTCTTCTTTTTCTAATTCCTTCAGGTGTAATGTTAGGTTGTTTATTTGATATTTTTCTTGATTCCTAAGAATAAGCTTGTATCACTATAACTTCCCCCTGTGAACTGCGTTGGCTGTGTCCCATAGATTTTGGATCATTGTGTGTTCATTTTCATTTGTCTTGGGTATTTTTAGAATCCCTCTTTAATTTCTTCAGTGTTCCTTTCTTCCCCTTTTATTCCCTTCATCTGTGATGTGAGGACTATCTTTAATATTATGTTTGGATTTCTTTCAGTTTTGTTGTGTGTGTGTGTGTGTGTGTGTGTGTGTGTGTGTGTGTGTGATTATTTAAGTTGCTGAGCTCTTAATTTCACATGGACACTAACAACCCTGCATTGTTACTCTGCTCCCCCACAGTTACTGAATTTGACCTTATATTTTACATCTACTTGTTTTGTGTGTCCCTTAACTTCTTATTGTGAATATAGATGATTTTATTACTGTTTTTTTTTTCATCCTTCCTATTAGCTGTGTCCATAGTTGATTTACTACCTTTGTTGAATATTTGCCTTAACCAATGAGGTTTTTCCTTTAGTAAGTTTCCTTTCCTAATTTTTATGTTTCAATCGTGACCTTTTCTTTTTCACTTAGAAGAGCCCCTTTAAGATTTCTCATAAAGCTGGTTTGGCGATGCTGAGCTCTTTTAGTTTTGCTTCTCTGTAAAACTTTAGATCTCACCATCAAAGCTGAGGGAGAGCCTTGCTGGGTAGAGTATTTTTGCTTATAGGCTTTTCCCTTTCATGACTTTAAATATACCATGCCACTCCCTTCTGGCATGCAGAGGTTATCCTGAAAAGTCCGCTGATAACTTTATGCAATTTCCCATGTTTGTAACTTGTTGCTTTTCCTTTGCTCCTTTTAATAGTGTCTTTTTATCTGTATTTTTTTTTCCATTTTAATTACAATGAGTCTTGGTGTGGTCCTCTTTGGGTTGATCCTGTTTTGGCCTTACTGTGTTTACTGGACTTGGATGTCTGTTTTCTTTCCCAGGTTAGGGAAGTTTTCAACTCTTATGTCTTCAGGTATGTTCTACACTGCTTTGTCTTTCCTTTTTGCTTCTGGGACCAGTATAATGCAAATATTAGTACACTTGATGTTGTTTCACAAGTCTGTTCAACTTTCCTCATTTCATTTTAATCTATTGTTTTACCGTTCATCTTCAGTGATTGCCAGTACTCTGTCCTTCAGTTTTCTGATTCATTCCTCTGTATCATTTAGTCTACAGTAGTTTCCTTTAATGTATTTTTCATTTCAGTTATTGTATTCCTCATCTCTGTTTTGTTGTTCTTTAATGTCTAACTCTTTTTAAAAAAAATCTAACTTCTTGCTCTGGTCGTCCATTCTTCTCCTGAGTTCTTTGATCATCTTTACAGTCATTACCTTGAACCCTTTGTTGAGGAGATTGGCTATCTCCACTTCACTTAGATCTTCTTCTGAATTCTTATCTTGGTCCTTCATTTGGATCGTGTTTCCGTGTCACCTCATTTTTCTTAACTTCCTGTTTTTATTGCTATGTGTGTAGTAGGTTCGTTACATTTCCTGACCTTGGGGAAGTGGCCTTTTGTAGGAGCTGTCCTATGGGTCCCAGCAGCCCCCTCTCCCCTGGTCACTAGAGCTATATATTCTAGGTGTATGTACCCCCTATGTGGGCTGCTTGGGCTCTTCTGCTGTGGTGGGCTGACTACTGTGGGTAGTCTGGTAGGCTTGGCTGCCCCCAGACTGCTTGTTTGCCAGGCTCTGCCTTGTATGGAGGCTGTCTGTGCTGCTTGGTGAGACTAAATCATAAGGCAGCTGGCTGCACAACTCTGGGGGACACCAAATCTGGTGCTGGTTCACTTATGGGTAGAATTGCAGTCCAGGTGATATCAGGGCTAGTGCCCAGTCACTGGTTCTGGGGCTATGCTGGCTACTGGGAGGAAGAGACAGGTTCTGCGTTCTGGCTGCAGGGCCCAGGAGCCACAGAGTTGGTGTTGGATCACTGTTCCTGACACAGCTCTCTGCAGGGCCGGGGGTATCCCTAATCTTGTGTTGGCATTCTGATGGGCAGGGTCAGGACCCAGCTGAGTCCATGGCTGCTTCTGGCCTGCAATTAAGTGGCCTGGTTACACAGGCTGCTGGGCTGTGGTATCCCTGGAGTTGGTGTGTGCCTGTCGGTGTATGAGGCTGATCCCACTGCTAAAGCAGGTTTGCTGTTGGGTAGGTCCAAGCTCCATCCAGTCCCTGTGCAGTTACCACCTGCCGATGGTGAGGCTGACTCCAAGGCCAGAGCAGGCTCACTTGTCAGAGGGGCCAGGGACTCTGGGGCTGGTGCCTGTCCACTGAGGTGTGGAGGCTGGTCCTGGGGCTTTTGGTGGCTGGACCCATGTCCAGGGGCAGCTGTGCACTGAGAGGATCTGAAGGCAGCCTGTTTGCTGGTGGATGGGGCTATGCCCCTGCTCAGTTAGTTGCTTGGCCTGCAGCATCCTAGTACTTGTGTCTGTAGTCTGGTGGAAATGGGTGGGGCTCGGTCCTGAGGCCGATAAGCTACAGGTTGGTGTTGGATTCTGAAATTATGCTTGCTGGTACCAGCGTCCACGAGGTAGAAGGAGCTCCCCCGAATGTCTGCTGCCAGTGTCTCTGTCCCTGAGCCTGTGCTGTAGTTGCCTCTTGCCTCTCTGGGAGACTCTCCAAGATCAGGAGGTAGGTGTGACCCGGGATCCTTTCAAATGACTGCTTCTGCTTTGATTCTCAGATCATGTGGGATTTTGTGAGCATCTTTTAAGAGTGGAATCTCTATTTCCCACAACCCTCTGGCTCTCTGGAAAATAAGCACTACTGGTCTTCAAAGCCCAACTTTCTAGGAACTCTTCTTTCCACAACAGGATCCCTGGGCTTGGGAGCCTGATGTTGGCTTCATACCCCTTGCTACCTGGGAGCACCTCTGAAATTGTAATTATTCTCCCATTTGTGGGCCACCCACTTGGTGGTAGGGGTCTTGACTCTATTGAGATTTTGCCCTTCTTTTCTGTCTTGTCGAGGTGCCTTCCTCATATCTTTAGCTGTAAAACATCTTTTATGGTAGGTCCCGGCCTTTTTCATCAATTGCTGTTCTGTAAACAGTTGTGACTTTGGTGTGCCCATGAGAGGCATCAAGCTCTGGGTCTTTGAATGCTACCATGTTGGACAATCTCTCTACTTCATTCTTAAATCATATTATTTAAGTTTTCTTAGTATCTTATTTGATTAGCGACAGTTTGAAATTTATTATCACTCATGTTTACTTCGCTTGTTTAAAAAAATTGAATAGTGCATTCATTCAGTTTGAAATGAAGGTAGTGACCTGTGAATTTCCATACCTCAAAAATCAAGGATAGGACAAAAGCCTTTTCTACTTGTGTTACCCTCAAACTCTGCACCCCACCCCAGCCTGGGGATTAACCTGTTGCACCCATGCTCACCTTCTGTTTTCGGACCGTTAACCATCATTGCATCTGTATGTGTGTTGACAAAGTGAACTCTAGTCTTTGCAGTTTTTGTGTTTTGTTTTTTGGTTTAGGGAACAGTCCTACTATGAATGTACATTTACTGCTCTACTGAAGTTCATATATAAACCTGTCAAGCACATTACCAGGATTGGAATTGCTTGTATATACACTTTGATAAATTTTAGAGACAATGGTAGAACAGAAGTAAATTGTACTTCAAATGCCACAATATTCTCACACCATGAAAACCCTTCCCTTTTTAATATATTTGTGTGTAGTTTATCTTTATGCCCATACTATATTTCCCAGAGATGGCTAAGTGTTATGTTTCTTGCTGGCACATTTACCGTATTGTTCAAAGTCAGGCGTTTAGTGGTTTTAGCATGATCCTATTTCCATGAACTCGCAAATACAAGATCTTCTCTCACACTGTCTTTTACTCCCTGCTGTTTTATATTGCCCTCCTAATTCTCAGTCCTGGTCTTTCTTTATGTTCTTCATCAACCTGGATAGGTTATGCTATTTTCTCCCTTATTCAAGACCAATAGAATAGAATAGAATACAACACCCAGAAATAAACCCTGATATATGGCCAAATGATTTTTGACAAGTTGCCAAGACTTTTCAAAGTAGAAAGGATAGTATTTTCAACACATGGTGCTGAGAAGTCTTGTGGTCAACATGCAAAAGAAGGAAGATGGACCCTTACCTAACATCATATGCAAAAATTAATGAAAACGTATCAAGAAACTAAATATAAGACCTAATAATATAAAAAGTCTTAGAAGAAGATACAGGACAAGAGCTTCATGATATTGGATTTGGCAGTGTTTTCCTCCATATGAAACGAAGGAACAACAAAGGTACAGCTAACAAAAAAATAAACAATTTGCAGTACATAAGTTAAAAAAAAATGTGTATCAAAGAAATGTAAACAGAATAAAATGGCAACCCACAAGATGGGAGAAAATATTTCAGAGCCATCTATCTGACAAGAGATTTCTATTCAGAATATACAGAGAACTCCTACAACTGAACAAAAAGCAAACACCCTGATTCAAAAATGGATAAAAGACTTCAATAGATGGTTCTTCCAAAAGATGTACAAATGACTAAGCACTTGAATAGTTGCTCCATATCACTAAATGCATGTTTATATATTTGTGTGCCTGCATACACACACAAGCACACACACACATACACAAGCAGAAAACAACTATTGGTGAGGATGTGAGGGAGTTGGAACCATTGTGCTATGTCAGAGGGAATGCAGAATGATACAGCTGCTTTGCAAAAGAGTATGGCAATTTTTCAGATATTGAAAAATAGAATTACTACATGATCCAGGAATTTTACTATGAGGTATACCCAAAGGTATTGAAATCAGGGTCTTAAAGAAATATTTGTACTCCAGTGTTTAGAGCAGTAATAATCACAGTAGCTAAAATATGAAAGCAACCTAAGTGTTCATCCACTAGTTCCTGGATAAGCAAAGTGTGGTATACCCATATAATACAATATTATTCAGTGTTAAGAAGGCAAAGATCTAGGAATATGCTACAACATGGATGCATCTTGAGGAAATTTAGCTACCAAAAATGCCATTTTTGTGACTTTTAGTGAGTCATAACAATACAACTACTTATTTCAATTTTATGGGGGTACTTAGGGTAGTCAAAACCATAGAAATTGGGAGGGTAATGACGCTTTTCAGGTGGTTATGGAACAAAAAGGAAAGTTATATTTAAAGGATATAGAGTTACAGTTTTAAAACGTAGAAAAGAATTAGAAAGATAAATGGTGATGTTGATCGCCCAATAATATGAATGCATTTAATATCACTGAACGGTGCACTTTATAATAACTTACATGTTGTATTTTATGTTATTTGATTTTACCAACATACAAAATTGGGAAAGAATGTAATATCAGGAAAGGGAGTGGACCTGGGATAGAGCAGAGAGCAATCAGAAGGGTGAGACACTGCATATGTTGAAGAAGAAGAGCTGAGAGTCTTCATTGGCCAGAAGAGACTTTATAAAAGAGAAAAAAAAATTACTCTGAGGGTGTATTAGATAGATATCTGTGGGTGTGCTGCTATCTCCCATGGGTTATCTTAAAGAGTCTTTAATAAAGTCCATAAGGCTTGCTGAGGCTTTTTTAAAAATTGGATTCCCTAGGAGATAATTAGTGGGTGGTACTTAAGTCTATGTCTAGGTTGACAGATTTTGCAGGGAAGATGAACCTGAGAACAGTGGAGGTCTTAAGAGTGTAAGTACATGGAAATTAGAAAAATAATAATAATAAAGGGAATTAGGAAAACTTTGGACTTTGAAGGTCATGTATTATTACTGAGTCAGACCTGAGGTTTCTAAGGAGTTATATACACAGTTGCTATTTGGATTACTTGTTGATAAAGATAAGTGGAAAAACTAGAGTCGTTCCCAAGTGTAGGTAAGATATAATGAGAGGATGGAGGTGGAAAGTAGGGAGACCCAGAGAAAAGTGGGAAGGTCATATTGGGCCAAGATGGTGGTAATATCCAACAGAACAGACGGTAGGACAGACTATGGATTCATCTTTTTTATTTCGCCTCCCCCCCTCATCCTTAATAATTCTTTGGGAATATTTCACTGCTCTGTGATGCAGGTACAGAATTCGAGTGAGGAGGCTACACCTTCAGTGTCCAGCTGTCTGAGTCCTCAGTGTGCTTCAAATGATGGAGAACTATTGCTTCTTTATGAGAAGGGTTAGTACCTCGTAGCTAAGCTTAAGCTGGAGCTTATGCAATATTGATTCCATTTTATATATACTGTTGGCATGGAGGTTCCTCCTCCTCTTTTCTTGACCATTATGAAATGAATCTATATTTCTCAGTATTTGGGTATATCAGATAAATACGTTAAGTAAAGGAATCTTATATATTGCTCCCTGCATAGTTTGCTCTTTCTTGTTTCTCTTTTACCTTTACTAAATTAGCACAGGGAGAGACCTTGAAATGTTCTAATCAGGAGAGATTAGAACATCATATTTCTAGAGAGGTTGGTTGGACAGAGCAGGGGTCCCAGTGAGAATCCAAGCTTCTGCTGCTACTTGGAAGTGTACCTGTGTAGAATAGAGGGCTCCAGGAAATATCCTAGAATATTCCAATGTCCCTGTGGGAGATCATTAAGAGAGGCAGGATCTGGTACCAGATCAGTGTACTATGACATGTTTGTCAGTCATCTGATGTGAGATTCTCAGAGCCAATCCCATATGGTAGGGCTGAGTGCAGAGTGATGAAGAACCTGTGAAAGCCTTTGATTGCATGTTAAAGATGAAGCTCTGATTTCGGGGAGAATTTTCTTACCTGACTGAATGTCACCCTTCTGTGGGGATGAGATTCTGTGCTTTTCCTCTGTTGATGACCACTGACTGCAAATCATTAGAGGATCATGTCTAGAAAGCATTCTTTATTTAATTTCTTAAAGAAGAAAGCATAGAAAACATTTTTATCCACTTTCAAATTGAGGATCAAGGGGAATGACATCAGTGAAAATGTCAGAGTAGGGAGCTCTGGCTTGTGTCCATCCCCAGAAACACTGACATACGTGCTAAAACCTGTCAAAATGACCTTATCAACACATGTAAGTTTTCTTTTCTTTTCACGCTGTAGATTTATCTTTCATGGAAACTTTACTTACTACAGGATGTGGAGAATAAACAGGGAAGTAGAAACTGTATTTCCTGATGAGAGAATCACTAAGTCACATTAGCTGTTCTGAACTCTGCCTTACTCACCGTGACTCTAATTAAAACAAACAAACAAACAAAACACTTTTTTTTTGGTAAGTCAGTTCTGACATTTCCTCGTTAAAGACAAGGTAACAGATACAGACTTAGATCTACCAGAATTGAGCAAACTTTTGATTGTACCTGTGTTGAACATATGAGCATGACCTGCTACAAATCTTCATTATACTTATTGCCACAACGGACAAATTCCCTTTTTCCACTCCTGATATGTTGCATGTAAGGAATGCATAGGTCACTAACCCCAGCTGGTCACAGGTAAACTCTGCCACATGGATTACTGCATGTTTTCCTGCTGGAAGACCACACATTCTCGAGGATCATGCCTGCAGAGTATCTGGGCTCTTCTTTTCTTCTGGATAAAGGTTAGATCATCACCTAATTTTATGAGAAATATATAAATTGTATTTGCATATTCTTCCGGTTTTTATTTATCCATTCTCTTTCAAGTCCTAAGTGCAAATATTAAAGTGATTTCCAAGAGGGTGGTAAATAAGACAGCTCCAAAATTAGCAATAAATCATAATACAATTGTGAATGCCTTAATGTGTGATTAATATGTAGATACTTATGTAAATGCAGGTTTAGTAATGCTTTGTGGAGAGCTTCAGAATCTAGGTATTAAAAATAAAAAGAAGAAGGAGTTCTTGAAACTCTCAGGGAATTATAGAGAAGTCTTTGTGTCTATAAATATCATTCTGAAATAATGCATATTCTCAGAAATAAACTAGGCATAACATTGTAGGAGAAAACTTCATGAAATGAAAGAGCATGTGAGATGGCCATACAAGAAAAAGAATATTCTCAGAGAATAATGAACAGTGTGGAGTTCAGCAGAAGGGTCATACACATTCAGAGATGAAAACTTTAGAGAGCCTAATTGTGAGTTCCTCATATTTCATCTTTGGAGACACGGTAGTCATTTGCAATATGATGTTATAAGATGACGTTAATAAAAAAAAAAATAAGATGACGTTAACATACTTAAATACTTTCGTGTAGAAATGACCACTTAGAACCAGAGTAAATGAAAGAGAACACAAAATTATGTTTATGTTGATTTTTAAAGACCTCAGGTGAGTGCTGATTATTTAAAAATGCATGATGTCTTTCACTGCAAAGTAAAGGAGCTGTTACAGTGGAGGATTACTGGACTGAATGTCAATATTATGACATAGTATGAGTGTGTTTCGTGTTTGGTAATTGCAAACATTGTTGCTTTTTTTGTGGTCATCCATTGACAGTGCTTGGTGTCAGTTGATTTATCTCTTGTAACAATAAAATACAGTCTGTGTGTGTGTGTGAAAAAAAACATACATGATGTCTTGACTAAAGTTGTATGGAATTTGAGATCTGGAAAAAAGCATTTCTTTTTTGTAATGCTAGGATGATAATTGGACATTTTTGCAAGAAAGAGATTTCAGGATGCAAATCTTGTGTCTCTAAGGTGGGAAGTCAGTTCATGGTGGAACATTCTATTAAAATTGTGTGAGTGGAGAAATATTTCTTTGGAAGGAAGAGGTCACGAATCCCTTTTTAAGAGTTAATGGTTTATAGCATACCGAATGAGCAAAATGGCTATTTCTGAACTTTAGAAAAAAGTAATATACTTTTTCTGCATTTATAACATGAGGCTGATGTAAAATATCAAAAATTCTTTATTTTGAAAAGCAATGTAATCAATTTGACATAATTCATATATATTGAACCTGTGGTACACACACACACAGTAAAACTTACATTCAGAAAATTGTTTGCACTTAAGAAATATTTTCAAGTGTAGTTGATTTACAATGTTGTGGGTTTTTTAAATACATGTTTATTGGAGTATACTTACTTTATAACACTGTATTAGTTTCTGCTTTACAACAAAGTGAATCAGCTATATGTATACATATATTCCCCATATCCCCCCCCCCCCTTGAGCCTCCCTCCCACACTCCCTATCCCACCCCTCTGGGGGACATAAAGCACCGAGCTGATCTCCCTGTGCTATGCGGCAGCTTACCCCTAGCTATTTTACATTTGGTAGTGTATATATGTCAGTGCTACTCTCTCACTATGTCCCTGTCTCCCCTTGCCCCCTGTGTCCTTAAGTCCGTTCTCTACATCTGTGTCTTTATTCCTGCCCTGTCACTAGGTTCGTCAGTACCATTTTTCTAGATTCCATATATATGTGTTAGCGTACGGTATTTGTTTTTCTCTTTCTGACTTACTTCACTCTGTATGACAGACTCTAGGTCCAACCACCTCACTGCAAATAACTCAATTTTGTTCCTTTTTATGGCTGAGTAATACTCCATTGTATAGATGTGCCACATCTTCTTTATATATTCATCTGTCGATGGACATTTAGGTTGCTTCTATGTCCTGGCTATTGTAAATAGTGCTACAGTGAACATTGGGGTACATGTATCTTTTTGAATTATGGTTTTCTCCGGGTATATGCCCAGTAGTGGGATTGCTGGGTCATATGGTAGTTCTATTTTTCAGCTTTTAAGGGATCTCCATACTGTTCTCCATAGTGGCTGTATCAGTTTACATTCCCACCAACAGTTCAGGAGGGTTCCCTTTTCTCCACACCCTCTGCAGCCTTTATACATTGTTGTATTAATTTCTGCTGTTCAGCAAAGTGATTCAGTTTTATATATATCTATCTATATATCTATCTATATCTATATATCTATATCTATATATCTATATATATTCTTTTCCATTATGGTTTATCACAGGATATTGAATATAGTTTCCTGTGCTATACAGTAGGTCTTGGTGGGTTGTCTATCCTATGTAGAAAAGTTTGCTTCTGCTATTCCAAAACTCCCAATCTTTCCTTCACTCTCTCCTTGGCAACCACAACTCTCTTTTCTATATCTGTGTGTTTGTTTCTGTTTTGCTGACATGCTCATTTGTGTCCTGTTTTCGATTCCACATATAAGTGATATTATATGGTATTTGTCTTTCTCTCTCTGACTTACTTCACTTAGTATCATTATCTCTAGGTCCATCCATGTTGCTGCAAATGGCATTATTTCATTCTTTTTTATGTCTGAGTAATATCTTTTGTATACGTATACCACACCTTCTTTATACACTCATTTTTCAATGAACATTTAGGTTGTTTCCATGTCTTGGCTGTTATAAATAGTGCTGCTATGAACATAGGGTTTCATGTATCTTTTTGAATTATAGTTTTGTCTAGATATATGTCCACAAGTGGGATTGCTAGATCATATGGCAACCCTATAGTTTTTTTGAGGAACCTCCATACTGTTTTCCATAGTGGCTGCACCAACTTACATGGCCACCGACAGTGTAGAAGGGTTCCCTTTTCTCCATACCCACTCCAGCATTTGTTAATTGTAGATTTTTTTTAATGATGGCCATTCTGATCAGTGTGAAGTGATACCTCATTGTAATTTGGATTTGCATTTATCTAATAATTAGTGATGATGAGCATCTTTTCATGTGCCTATTGGCTCTCTGTATGTCTTCTTTGGAGAAATGTTTATTTAGGTCTTCTACCCATTTTTCCATTGAGTTATTTGTTATGTTGTTATTGAGTTGTATGAGCTGTTTGTATAGTTTGGAAATTAAGCCCTTGTCAGTCTCATCATTTGCTAATATTTTCTCCCAGTCCATAGGTTGTATTTTCATTTTGATTATGGTTTCCTTTGCTGTGCAAAAGCTTATAAGTTTGATTAGTTCCTGTTTCTTTTTTGCTTTTACAGTAAGTCACCTACATATGAACAAGTTCTGTTCCAAGAGTGCGTTTGTAAGTTCAATTTGTTTGTAAGTCCAACAAAGTTCGCCTAGGTACCCAACTTACACAGTCGGCTATATGCTATTGTACCGTAATAGGTTTATAATACTTTTCACGCAAACAATACATAAAAAACAAGCACAAAAACAAAGAAAGCATTTTTAATCTTACAGTACAGTAACTTGAAAAGTACAGTAATACAGTACAACAGCTGGGATACTCGGGCTGGCATCGAGGGAACAGGCGAGCAGAGTTACTGATTGGAGGAGGGAGGGGAGGTGGGAGATGGTAGGGGTGAAGGATTATCCGCAGTAGGAGACAGAGAGCAAGCTGCAATTTCACTCATACCTGACGTTGATGGCAAAGGTTCTGGTTCCTTGCTGGATTTAATTCTATCTACCCTCTTGAAAGAATGATCCATTGATGTCTGGGTAGTAGCTCTTTTTTTCTCATCATAGATGACAAGGTAACACTGGATTGCAAACTGAATGGCTGCTGCCACCTTTGGGTCCCATTCTAGGTTCGGGTCCTGTGCCTCAAAAACTAACAGTGCTTCCTCAAATAACGAAGGTTCCCTTGCCATTTTCTGTGTCGTGAATCTCTTCAGTTCTTCAGTTACTTTTTCTTCCTCCTGTCCCTCTTCATCCGTTCTCTGGGCCTCCAATTCCATCAGTAAGCTCCTCATGTTGCACAGCAAGGAGGTCAGCGAAATCGTCCTCTTGCAGACCTAGCTCCAGCTTCTCGCTGAGGGTCACTACGTTGCTGAAGACCTCTTCGGACTTCTGATCTACCTTCTCAAATCCACAAAAATCATGGACAAACTGTGGGCAAAGGTTCTTCCAAACCCCATTCATCGTGACCGCCATCCCCTCACACCATGCAAAGTCAATGTTTTTTATGGTCTTGTAGATGTTATGGTCCTCCCAAAGTTGTCCCTAGGTTGTTCCTGATTTGTCACTTACCTTTACTGCCTGACAAAAAGTGTGACATAAATAATATTTTTTGAAAGTCGCTATAACGCCCTGGTCCATAGGTTGGATGAGCAACGTAGTATTTGGTGACAGATGCAGTACTTTGACGTTGGGATGAAAGTCATCCATGAATGGGGGGTGGCCCAGAGCACAGTCGAGCAGCAAAAGAATGTTTTGCTGGAACGTCCTTCTCCAAGCAATATTTCTCTACATCTGGGATAAAGTGGTGGCAAAACCAGTCCTGGAACGTGGCCTGTGTAATCCGGGATTTGGGGTTACGCTTCCACACAACAGGAAGAGAGCCCTTGGCTATGTTTTTAAGGGTTCTTGGGTTGTGTGAATGATAAACTAAGAGAGGTTTCAGCTTCAATTCACCGGAAGCATTGCCACCAAACAACAGTTAGCCTATCCTTTGCTGCTTTACAGCCCGGCATCAACTTTTCCTCCTTACTGACGTAACTTCGGTCTGGCATCCTCTTCCAGTTCAGTTGTGTCTCATCCACATTAAAAACCTGGTTGGGTAAATACACACCATCATCAATAATTTCTCAAAGTGTTTCTGGAAGTTCCTGGACAGCTACCCTATCTGCACTTGCTGTCTCTCCACTTACTTTTACATTGTGAAGGCTGGCTCTAGCCTTGGACCGATGAAAGCAGCCATGGCTGGCATTAAAAGATGTGCCCTCTGATTCTTTGCCGTGTTTCTTCTTCAAGTCTTCATAAAGGCTTTTAGCTTTCTCTTGAATCAGCGTTAAGTTGAGCAGGACTCAGCGCTGATGTTGATCCTGCATCCGCACACTGAGAAGTTTCTCCATCTCCTCCATCACTTTTCCATGCTTCTTGGATATTGTGTCAACATCGTCGGCACAGCAGACTTCACATGTTCCATGATCTTGTCCTTGTTCTTTAGATTCGTGCCAATGATTGAATGATTCATATTATAAGAATGAGCGATGTCTAACATCTTTTTGCCTCGCTCCACTCTCTCAATTACTTTCACTTTTGTTTCCGTCATTATCGCTTGGCGCTTCTTAACAGTACCAGCTACATCACGTCTGCTTTTACGCTTGCTTCCAGACATCTTGGGTTTGAAATAAAGGTACTGTACTACTGTACTCTATACAGTACTGTAAAGTACACAAAAGCACAACCACATATAGAGGAAGCACGCACGTGACAATGTATGTCAGACACGTGAACTAACTTACATGATTGGACACGCGAATGGACGTTTGCATCTTTGAAAGTTTGCAACTTGAAGGTTCGTATGTAGGTGACTTACTGTATTTGTACTGCCTAGGGAGAACTACCTAGGAAAATTTTGGTATGACTTATGTCAGAGAATGTTTTGCTTATGTTCTCTTCTAGGAGTTATAAGGTGTCCTATCTTATATTTAAGCATATAAGCCGTTTTGAGTTTATTTTTGTGAATGGTGTGAGGGTATGTTCTGACTTCACTGATTTGCATACGGCTCTCCAACTTTCAAAACACCACTTGCTGAAGACACTGTCTTTTCCCCATTGTATATTCTTGCCTCCTTTGTCAAAGGTTAATTGACCATAGGTGTGTGGGTTTATTTCTTAGCTCTCTATTCTAATCCATTGATCCATGTATCTCTTTCTGTGCCAATACAATGCGGCTTTGATTACTGTAACTTTGTAGTATTTTCTGAAGTTTAGGAGGGTTATGCCTCCTGCTTTGTTCTTTTTCCTGGGGATTGTGTTCACATTTCTGACTTTTTTATGGTTCCAGATACATTTTAGGATTATTTGTTCTAGTTCTGGGGAAAATGTCATGGGTAATTTGATAGGGATCACATTAAATCTGTAGATTGCTTTGGGTAGTATAGCCATTTTAACAGTATTAATTCCTCCCATCCAAGAGCGTGGGATGTCTTTCCATTTCTTTGAATCATCTTCAGCTTCCTTTACTAATGTTTTGTAGTTCTCAGTATATAAGTATTTCACCTCCTTGGTGAGGTTTAATCCTAAGCATTTTATTTTTTTGATGCCATTTAAAAAAGGATTGCTTGTTTACATTTCCTTTCTGATATTTCATTGTTAGTGTAAAGAAATGCAACCAGGGACTTCCCTGTTGGCTCGGTGGTTGAGAATCCGCCTGCCAATACAGGGGACACGGGTTTGAGCCCTGATGCAGGAAGATCTCACATGCCGTGGAGCAACTAAACCTGTGTGCCACAACTACTTAGCCTGCACTCTAGAGCCAGTGAGCCACAAATACTGAGCCCATGTGCCACAACTACTTAAGACTGCATGCCTAGAGCCCATGCTCCACAACAAGAGAAGCCACTGCAATGAGAAGCCTGCGCACCACAAGAAAGTCTAGTCCCCACTGGCCACAACTAGAGAAAGCCCGTGCACAGCAATGAAGACCCAATGCAGCCAAAATAAATTTAAAAAAAAAAGAAAGAAAAACCAGGAAATGAAACCAATTTATATATGTTAATCTTGTATCCTGCTACTTTGCTGAATTTGTTTATCAGTTCTAGTAGTGTTTGTGTGGAATTTTTAGGGTTTCCTTTATATATATTATCATGTCATCTGCATATAATGGCAACTTTACCTCTTCCCTTCCAATTTGGTTAGATTTTATTTCTTTTTCTTGTCTGATTGTTGTGGCTAGGACTTCCAATACTATGTTGAAGAGAAGACGTGAGAGTGGGCATCCTTGTCTTGTTCCAGATTTTAGCGGGAAGGCTTTCAGCTTATGAACGTTTAGTATTATATTGGCTGTGGGTTTGTCATAAATAGGTTTTATTATGTTGAGATATGTTTCCTCTGTACCCACGTTGGTAAGTGTTTTTACCATGAATGGATGTTGAAGCTTTTCAAATGCTTTTTCGCCATCTATTTTGATGATCGTTTGTTTCTTGTTTTTCCTTTGTCGATGGGGTGTATCATGTTGATTGATTTGCATATGTTGAAACAGCTTTGTGAAACTGGGTGAATCAAATTTGGTCATGGTGTATGATCCTCTTATGTGTTGTCGGATTCGGTTTTCTAATATTCAGTTGAGAATTTTTGCATCTATATTTATCAATGATATTGGCCTGCAGTTTTCTTTTTCGGTAGTGTCTTTCTCTGTGTTTTTTTTTTAAAGTCTTTATTGAATTTGTTCCAGTACTGCTTCTGTTTTATGTTTCGGTTTCTTGTTTGTGAGGCATGTGGGATCTTAGCTCCAAAACCAGGGATCGAACCCGCACCCCCTGCACTGGAAGGCGAAATCTTAACTGCTGGACCACGAGAAAAGTCCCCATCTGTTTTATTTGGTTTTTTTTTTTAGTAAATTTCTTTCTTTATTTATTTTTGGATGCATTGGACATTCGTTGCTGTGCTCGGGCTCTCTCTAGTTGCGGTGAGCGGGGGCTACTCTTCGTTGTGGTGTGCAGGCTGTTCATTGTGGTGGCTTCTTTTGTTGCAGATCATGGGCTCTAGGTGCGTGGGCTTCAGCAGTTGTGGCTATCAGGCTCAGTAGTTTTGGCTCGTGGGCTGTAGAGCGCAGGCTCAGTAGTTGTGGCACACAGGCTTAGTTGCTCCATGGCATGTGGGATCTTTCCAGACCAGGTCTCGAACCTATGTCCCCTGCAGTGGCAGACAGATTCTTAACCACTGTGCCACCAGGGAAGTCCCCCCTTCCCATCTGTTTTTGATATCAGCATGATAGTGGATCCATAGAATGTCTTTGGAAGTATTACTTACTCTTCAATCTTTTCGAAGAGTTTGAGAAGAATCAGTGTAAGTTCTGCTTTTTATATTTGGTAGAATTTGCCTGTGAAACCATCTGACCCTGGACTTCTGTTGCTAGGGAGTTTTTTTAAATTACAGATTCTATTTTTTTTTAAAATTCTATTTATTTATTTATTTATTTTGGCTGTGTTGGGTCTTCGTTTCTGTGCGAGGGCTTTCTCTAGTTGCAGCGAGCAGGGGCCACTCTTCATCACGGTGCGTGGGCCTCTCACTATCGTGACCTCTCTTGTTGTGGAGCACGGGCTCCAGACGCTCAGGCTCCGTAGTTGTGGCTCACGGGCCCAGTAGCTCCGCGGCATGTGTGATCTTCCTAGACCAGGGCTCGAACCCGTGTCCCCTGCATTGGCAGGCAGATTCTCAACCACCGCGCCACCAGGGAAGCCCTCTATTTTGCTTTTAGTGATCAGTATGTTCAAGTTATCTATTTCTTCTTGATTCAGTTTTGTTCGGCTGTAAAAAAACAAAATATATTTTTAAGTTATGTTAGCAGCTAAATACTTACCATGTATTAGACCACAAAAGAGAGAAGAAAAAATATTAAAATATTTTTTCAAATACAACAAGTATTGAAATGTTTTAAAGAAATTGGTATAATAATACTAATTACAATAATGACAAATTGTTCTGAACTTAAAGACTACTTATATCTAAGATGCATATTATATGCTTATTGTTTTATTGTTTTTAAATACATGGAATGTTTTCTCCTTTCTAATGTAATTCTTTTATTTTACCTGTATATTGTGAAAAAAATTTAGTTCCACATAATATAAAAAATTACACTTTAATAGGAGATATTAATCCATTTACATTTACTATAGTACTGAAAATACTTAGGTTTAGCGTTCCATGTCATGGAGTGCTCTTTTTTATTTATTCATTTTTAAAAAAGATTTAATTTGGAGGGGGGGCCATAAATTATTCATTTATTTATTTATTTAATTTTAACATCTTTATTGGACTATAATTGCTTTACAATGGTGTGTTAGTCTCTGCTTTAGAACAAAGTGAATCAGCTATACATATCCATATATCCCCATATCTCCTCCCTGTTGCGTCTCCCTCCCGCCCTCCCTATCCCACCCCTCTAAGTGGTCATAAAGCACTGAGCTGATCTCCCTCTTCTATGCAGCTCTTTCCTACTAGCTAGCTATATTACATTTGGTAGTATATATAAGTCCATGCCACTCTCTCACTTCGTCCCAGCTTACCCTTCCCCCTCCCCATGTCCTCAAGTCCATTCTCTATGTCTGCGTCTTTATTCCTGTCCTGTCCCTAGGTTCTTCCCAACCGTTTCTTTTCCTTTTCTTTTTAGAGTCCACATATATGTGTTAGCATACAGTATTTGTTTTTCTCTTTCTGACTTACTTCACTCTGTATGACACACTCTAGGTCCATCCATCTCACTACAAATAACTCAATTTCATTTCTTTTTATGGCTGAGTAATATTCCATTTTATATTGAAGATGTGCAACATCTTTTTTACCCATTCATCAGTTGATGGACACTTAGGTTGCTTCCATGTCCTGGCTATTGCAAATAGAGCTGCAATGAACATTGTGGAACATGACTCTTTTTGAATTATGGTTTTCTCCAGGTATATGCCCAGTAGTGGGATTGCTGTGTCATATGGTAGTTCTATTTTTAGTTTTTTAAGGAACCTTGATACCGTTCTCGATAGTGGCTGTATCAATTTACACTCCCACCAACGGTGCAAGAGGGTTCCCTTTTTTCCACACCTCTGCAGCATTTATTGTTCGTAGATTTTTTTGATGATGGCAATTCTTACCTGTGTGTGGTGATACCTCATTGTAATTTCGACTTGCATTTCTCTAATGATCAGTGATGTTGAGCATTCTTTCATGTGTTTGTTGGCAATCTGTATATCTTCTTTGGAGAAATGTCTATGTAGGTCTTCTGCCCATTTATGGATTGGGTTGTTTGTGTTTTTTTTTTTTTTGATATTGAGCTGCATGGGCTGCTTGTAAAGTTTGGAGATTAATCCTTTGTCAGCTGCTTCGTTGGCAAATATTTTCTCCCATTCTGAGGGTGGCCTTTTCGTCTTGTTTACGTTTTCCTTTGCTGTGCAAAAGCTTTTAAGTCTCCTTAGGTCTCATTTGTTTATGTTTCTTTTTAATTTCCGTTTTCTAGGAGGTGGGTCAAAAAGGATCTTGCTGTGATTGATGTCATAGAGTGTTCTGCCTATGTTTTCCTCTAAGAGTTTGATAGTGTCTGGCCTTACATTTAGGTCTTTAATCCATTTTGAGTTTATTTTTGTGTATGGTGTTAGGGAGTCTTCTAATATCATTCTTTTACTAGTAGCTGTCCAGTTTTCCCAGCACCACTTATTGAAGAGGCTGTGATTTCTCCATTGTATATTCTTGCCTCCTTTATCAAAATTAAGGTGACCATATGTGTATGGGTTTATGTCTGGGCTTTCTCTTCTGTTCCATTGCTCTATATTTCTGTTTTTGTGCCAGTACCATACTGTCTTGACTACTGTAGCTTTGTAGTATTGTCTGAAGTCAGGGAGCCTGATTCCTCCAGCTCTGTTTTTCTTCTCAAGATTGCTTTGGCTGTTCGGGGTCTTTTGTGTTTCCATACAAATTGTGAAATTTTTTTGTTCTAGTTCTCTGAAAAATTGCATTGGTAGTTTGATAGGGATTGCGTTGAAACTGTAGATTGCTTTGGGTAGTAGAGTCATTTTCACAATGTTGATTCTTCCAATCCAAGAACATGGTATATCTCTGTATCTGTTTGTGTCGTCTTTGATTTCTTTCATCAGTGTCTTATAGTTTGTTGAGTAAACGTCTTTTGCCTCCTTAGGTAGGTTTATTCCTAGGTATTTTATTCTTTGTGTTGCAGTGGTAAATGGGAGTGTTTCCCTAATTTCTCTTTCAGAATTTTCATCTTTAGTGTATAGGAATGAAAGAGATATCTGTACATTAATTTTGTATCCTGCAACCTTACCAGTTCATTGATTAACTCTAGTAGGTTTCTGGTAGCATCTTTAGGATTCTCTGTGTATAGTATCATGTTATCTGCAAACAGTGAGAGCTTAACTTCCTCTTTTCCGATTTGGATTCCTTTTATTTCTTTTTCTTCTCTGATTGCTGCAGCTAAAAATTCCAAAAGTGTGTGGAATAATAGTGGTGAGAGTGGGCAACCTTGTCTTGTTCCTGATCTTGGTGGAAATGGTTTCACTTTTTCACCATTGAGAATGATGCTGGCTGTGGGTTTGTCATATATGGCCTTTATTATGTTGAGGAAAGTTCCCTCTATGCCTACTTTCTGGAGGGTTTTTATGATAAATGGGTGTTTAATATTGTCGAAAGCATTTTCTGCATCTATTGAGATGACCATATTGTTTTTATCCTTCAGTTTTTTAATATGGTGTATCACATTGATTTGCATGTATTGAAGAATCCTTGCATCCCTGGGATAAACCCCACTTGATCATGGTGTATGATCCTTTTAAGGCGCTGTTGGATTCTGTTTGCTAGTATTGTGCAGTGGATTTTTGCAGCTATGTTCATCAGTGAAATTGACCTGTAGTTTTCTTTCTTTGTGACATCTTTGTCTGGTTTTGGTGTCATGGAGATGGTGGTCTCATAGAATAAGTTTGGGAGAGTTCCTCCCTCTGCTATATTTTGGAAGAGTTTGAGAAGGATAGGTGTTAACTCTTCTCTAAATGTTTGATAGAATTTGCCTGTGAAGCCATCTGGTCCTGGGCTTTTGTTTGTTGGAAGATTTTTAATCACAGTCTCAAGTTCAGTGCTTGGGATTGGTTTGTTTGTAGTTTCTATTTCTTCCTGGTTCAGTCTTGGAAGGTTGTACTTTTCTAAGAATTTGTCCATTTCTTCCAGGTTGTCCATTTTATTGGCATATAGTTGCTTGCAGTAATCTCTCATGATCCTTTGTATGTCTGCAGTGTCAGTTGTTACTTCTCCTTTTTCATTTGTAATTCTATTGATTTGAGTCGTCTCCCTTTTTTTCTTGATGAGTCTGGCTAATGGTTTATCAATTTTGTTTATCCTCTCAAGGAACCAGCTTTTACTTTTTTTGATCTTTGCTGTTGTTTCCTTCATTTCTTTTTCATTTATGTCTGGTCTGATCTTTATGATGTCTTTCCTCTGCTGACTTTGTTTTTTTTTTTTCTTTCTTTCTGTAATTGCTTTAGGTGTAAGGTTAACTTGTTTATTTGAGATATTTCTTGTTTCTTGAGGTAGGATTGTATTGCTATAAACTTCTCTCTTAGAACTGCTCTTGCTGCATCCAATAGGTTTTGGGTCTTCATGTTTTCATTGTCATTTGTTTCTAGGTATTTTTTAATTTCCTCTTTGATTTCTTCAGTGGTGTCTTGGTTATTAAGTAGTGTATTGTTGAGCGTCCATGTGTTTTTATGTTTTACAGATTTTTTTCCTGTAATTGATATCTAGTCTGATAGCATTGTGGTCGGAAAAGATACTTGATACGATTTCAGTTTTCTTATATTTACCAAGGCTTGATTTGTGACCCAAGATATGATCTATATCCTGGAGAATGTTCCAGGAGCACTTGAGAAAAAGTGTATTCTGTTGTTTTTGGATGGAATGTCCTATAAATATCAATTAAGTCCATCTTGTTTAATGTATCATTTAAAGCTTGTGTTTCCTTATTTATTTTCATTGTGGATGATCTGTTCATTGGTGAAAGAGGGGTGCTAAAGTCCCCTACTATGATTGTGTTTCTGTCGATTTCCCCTTTTATGGCTGTTAGCATTTGTCTTATGTTTTGAGGTGCTCCTATGTTGGGTGCATAAAATTATACAATTGTTATATCTTCTTCTTGGATTGATCCCTTGATCATTATGTAGTGTCCTTCTTTGTCTCCTGTAATAGTCTTTATTTTAAAGTCTTTTTTGTCTGATATGAGAATTGCTACTCTAGCTTTCTTTTGATTTCCATTTGCATGGAATATCTTATTCCATCCCCTCACTTTCCATCTGTATGTGTCCCTATGTCTGAAGTGGGTCTCTTGTAGACCACATACATACCGGTCGTGTTTTCGGATCCATTCAGCCAGTCTATGTCTTTTGGTTGGAGCATTTAATCCATTTACATTTAAGGTAATTATTGATATGTATGTTCTTATTACCATTTTCTTAATTGTTTTGGGTTTCTTATTGTAGGTCTTTTCCTTCTCTTGTGTTTCCTGCCTAGAGAAGTTCCTTTAGCATTTGTTGTAAAGCGGGTTTGGTGGTGCTGAATTCTCTTAGTTTTGCTTGTCTGTAAAGGTTTTAATTTCTCTGTCGAATCTGAACGAGATCCTTGGTGGGTCGAGTAATCTTGGTTGTAGCTTTTCCCCTTTCATTACTTTAAATATGTCCTGCCAGTCCCTTCTGGCTTGCAGAGTTTCTGCTGAAAGTTCAGCTGTTAACCTTACGAGGATTCCCTTGTATGTTATTTGTTGTTTTTCCCTTGCTGCTTTTAATATATTTTCTTTGTATTTAATTTTTGATAGTTTGATTAATATATGTTTTGGCATGTTTCTCCTTGGGTTTATCTTGTATGGGACTCCCTGCGCTTCCTGGACTTGATTAACGATTTCCTTTCCCATATTAGGGAAGTTTTCAACTATAATCTCTTTAAATATTTTCTCAGCGTCTTTCTTTTTCTCTTCTACTTCTGGGAACCCTATATTCGAATGTTGGTGCGTTTAATGTTTTCCCAGAGATGTCTCAGATTGTCCTCAATTCTTTTCATTCTTTTTTTCTTTATTTTGCTTTGCAGTAGTTATTTCCACTATTTTATCTTCCAGGTCATTTATCCATTCTTCTGCCTCAGTTATTCTGCTATTGTTTCCTTCTAGAGAATTTTTAATTCCATTTATTGTGTTGTTCATCATTGTTTGTTTGCTCTTTAGTTCTTCTAGGTCCTTGTTAAACGTTTCTTGTCTATTCTCCATTCCTGTACCAAGATTTGGGGTCATCTTTACTATCATTACTCTGAATTCATTTTCAGGTAGACTGCCTATTTCCTCCACATTTGTTTGGTCTGGTGGGTTTTTACCTTGCTCCTTCATCTGCTGTGTGTTTCTTTGTCTTCTCATTTGGCTTTGGGGACTGTGTTTGGGGTCTCCTTTTAAGAGGCTGCAGATTCGTAGTTCCCGTTGTATTTGGTGTCTGCCCCCAGTGGCTAAGGTTGGTTCAGTGGGTTGTGTAGGCTTTCTGATGGAGGGGACTGGTGCCTGTGTTCTGGTGGGTGTGTCTGGATCTTGTCTTTCTGGTGGACAGATCCGCATCTGGTGGTGTGTTTTGGGGTGTCTGTGACCTTATTGTGATTTTCGGCAGCCTCTCTGCTAATGGGTGGGCCTGCATTCCTGTCTTGCGAGTTGTTTGGCATGGGATGTCCAGCACTGGATCTTGCTGGTCTCTGAGTGGAGCTGGGTCTTAGCGTTGAGACGGATATCTCTGGGAGAGCTTTCGCCATTTGATATTACAAGGTGCCAGAGGTCTCTGGTAGACCAATGTCCTGAACTCGGCTCTCCCACCTCAGAGGCACAGGCTTGACACCCGGCTGGAGCACCAAGACCCTGTCAGCCACACAGCTGGGGGTGAGAGCAAGAGGTAGCTTTGGTACATCTCAAAGACCACCAATGGGGTTCACTGACCATTTTCTCTCCAGAAGTGAAGAAAACAAAATTCAGACTTTGGCTAGTCAGCCACTTTGGTAGCCAGCCTCCAAGATGGACCTAATTATCCCCTAATTATCTCCCAGTCTCCATGTACCAGTGTGGCTCCTCGCACTTGAAAAGGGTTGACTGTTTAACTAATAAGAAATTGCAGAAATGACAAAGTGCAGCTTCCAAAGTTATAAAAGACATTGCAGCTTCTGCTTTGGTTTCTGCTAGATCACTCATCCTGGGGTAAGCCAGCTGCCATGTCATGAGGACACTCAAGCAGCCCTAAGGAGAGATCCATGTGGCAAGGAACTGAGGCCTCTTACCTACAGCCACGTGAGTGAGTCATCTCAGAAGTCAAAAGATTTAATTGTTTAAATTTTTGGTTGTGTTGGGTCTTCGTTGCTGCACAGGGTTTCTCCAGTTGTTACTAGAGAAGCAGGGGTCACTCATCGTTGTGGTGCACGGGCTTCTCCTTGCGGTGGTTTCTCTTGTCGTGGAGTATGGGCTCTAGGTGCATGGGCTTCAGTAGTTGTGTCATGCAGGCTCAATAGTTGTTGCTTGCAGGCTCTAGAGCACAGGCTCAGTACTTGTGGCACACGGGCTTAGTTGCTCTGCGGCATGTGGGATCTTCCCAGACCAGGGATGGAACCCCTGTTCCCTGCATTGGCAGGCAAATTCTTACCCACTGTGCCACCATGGAAGTCCAGTGTGCTCTTTTTTAAACCTAGTCTGTTTTCATTATTTTGTATCTTAACGATTCTGTATTAAAGAAAAAAAAATAATACTCCTTTCTACCCCTCCTCTTTGAGGATTATATATGAAGAAGTATGTCTTATTTATTAACCTCAAATTTTCACCTTACTTTTAAGAAGTAATCACAATGTCAAGTATTTAATACTTTTCACTTCCACCTTGAAAAGCATGGATATTAAAGTGCTAATACAATTACCTTCCCTGGTCTATCTTTTTTAGTTTTTGTTATGTATAAAAAACAACGAAAAACATGCATGGTTTGTAAGGAAATGACAAATTTCAGAAAATTCAGCATCTGAATACACTCTAAACATAGCTTCTAGATAAAGACACAGAAAATTGCCGGATACTCAGAGGCCCCCTGTTGCCATTCTAGTGACTCCCCTTAAGGTTTAATATTGTTCTGGTATCTAACAAAAAGATAACTTTACCTGTATTTTGTATTTTATATAAATGTTATGGCACAGTAAAATCACTTTTGGATTGGGCTTTTTTATTTTATGTTGTTTGTGAATATGCCTATATGGTTGCCTGTTGTTGTGATCATGCATTGCCACTGTTGCATAGGATTCCATAATGTAAATATTTAACTATTAATTAATTTATTCCAATGTGTATTACAATATGAGTGATTTTCAGTTTGTGTCTATTGAGAACAACACTGGTATATAAATTCTAGAACTTGAGCTTTGGTGGTGTGTGTATAAATTATTGTTCAGTATACACGTAGTAGTAAAATTTTCGAGTCATAGCTTTCTTGTGTTTATCTTTTTAGATATTTCTAAATATTTTCAAAACATTTGTATGATTTTTCATCTTCAGCAGCAGTGAATGAGATTCAAGGATTATACACATTCTTGTCAAACTTGATAATACCTGTCATTTTCATTTGAACTTTCTGGTTGGTGAGTGATAATTCCAGGTATCACGCTTTTGCATTTAATTGACTACTAAGAAGCCAAGCATCTTTTGATATGTTTACTTAACATTCTGTACTCTCTTTTTTGAAATATCTTTTGGTATATTTCCCCCATTTTGCTATTCCATTATCTTCTTATTGAAGACTTCCTTTTTTTTCTTAACATCTGAAGACTTCTTATTTAGGAGTTTTTAATACATGCTTGAGATGAGTTCTTCTCTCTTTCTGTCTCTCCTTCTCTTTCTTTAGATGAGTGTCAGTTTTTAATGTTAATAACATCTAATTTGTTATTTTCCTCTTTATTTATTTAGTCTTACTTCTATTTATTTATGTAGTCTTCTTACCTGTAGCAGAACACATTATTTATTCTAAACCACAAATATGTTTTCATTTCTTCAATAAATGTAATTATTAACCTTTAAATTTAAGTTAACTTTCTAAACTAAATATGTTGTATCATAGTGAGTATTAATTTTTCTATGACAGCTGAAAGGTTACATTTATTCAGAAAATGTTGTATCAGCTTTCTTTTCATTTGCTCCTACTTCTCATTGATTCACAGTGGTAAACATCACTTCATCCATGGATCTGACTTTTCTCTGATTTCTCATGGTCATTCTCACTAATTCGTCTTGCCTCCTGAAATCTTTAGCAATCCCCTTATTCCACAGAAGCAAAAACCTTCCTTGGGCCTTTTTCCTCAGAAGATTGATTATTGCCACATTTTAAATGGGAGATTGCAATAAGTTAGGAGAAAATGCCACAAGGGTCTCTCATTTTTTTTTTCACATCCTGTATCAGCCTCTGCTTGCACTCTCTGTTCAAAGATATTTGTGCAACACATTGATGGAAGATGCCACTTGTTTCTCTCCTTGGGGAAAAGACAGATTAATTACCTAACAAATAAAATAAAGAGAGTGTCTTGCTCTTTTCAAATGTTGGACAGGATTGCTTGCATCCTAATTTAAATGTTTCAGGTGACTGAAGCTTAAGATTCCTAAGCTTTAATCCATACTTGCACCATGCACAGCACCCAACAGGAGAGCTTTACATAACCCCATGAGACACTTGTGTGCAAGTGGAACAGATAAAAATATAAAACTATTGCTGTCTTTTTGTGTCATAAAAATGATTTTTTGTCTCATTTAAAATATTTTTTTCTAAAATCCAAAAACGTTTCAGGTTAAAATATTGTTATTTCAAATATGGTAACATCGAAGACCCTTCAAATTTCTTTCCAGTTTTGTTGATGATGGGATGCCGTCAGAGATATGACTTCATTAATAAACACAATAGGTAAGATTCCTTCATAGGCCTGACTGGGGAATATGAAAATAAACCCCAGAAAAATCTGGACATTTTCTAGTTCTCAAATATTGGTTAAGATGGTAGAAAGGGCCCTTCATTGTCCTATATGTTAATGCAGATCAATTGTGAGAGGTGGGGATAAAACAAGCAGCTTAAATATCCTTTATGTTTGTTGTACTACTAGTAGAAAGAGGAAGGGTCAACATGTCACCATGGTTGATATAGCAAATAAGCTGCTTGAAACTACACAGAAATGTACCTGCTTGTATTTTCTGTGCAGTTACCCTCTCTTTTGGTGTGCCCTGATACCTCCCTCAACTTATGTACCAACTCCAGCAGCATTAAGCAGAAATCCAAAGAAACCTATTCTTTGGAATTACGAGGAAGGGAAGAGTCAAACATTTTATAACATGCTGTATACAAGGATACACGTCACCATCCTTATCTATGTCGTGCCATGCATGGAGGGTCAGTAGGTTCAGGGGATTCTGGAAGCACCAAGTTCTGTGGGGTTAATCACAGTTCCATTCATGGGCAGTAAAAGAGAAGGGCCTTATCTTGGTCACTTTCTCAATGCTAGTAGCTACAAAAAGAAGAGGATAGCAGACATCTTAGGGAGAAGAACCAACATTAAATGAAATGTCCTAATTACTCTAGGCAACCTCTCATGGTGGCCTCCCATAGCTCCTCAAATCCCTACATACTTGCACAAGGGATAGTGTAATATTACTGGAGTGTCTGACTGCAGATTAACATTATTTTTGTTGAAAAAAATAAAAATAGGTTCAAGTGAAAGGGTTTGAAAAGGGTTCACAGTGTGAAGGAAACTATTGTAACAATGTGGACAGAACCCTTTGGATGGATTTATCATGGTTTTTTTTTTTTTTTTGCTGCTTCAGAATCTGTAGTAGCGATTGGTGTGTTCCATGATACATCCCCGCTTCTTATAAGTTTTAGATGGAATACCCCATTAGGAAGAAGTGCACGTAAGGAAGATTAGTGAGTCAAACTCCTCTGCCCTCTGTCAGCAGTGGGTGCAAAGGGATTTAGACCAAGTGCTTTCATCCTTTGATTTGCAAAGTTTTCACTATATGAATGATGTTTTGTTTGTTTGCAGGTCAGGAGCCTTGGTCTCAATATCCCTGTTTAAAAAGTGTTATCACGTGTCTGCCAGAAAGAATTGCTGATGATACTGGGAAAAATTGAGAGTTATCCTTAACAATTAAGGGTTTTGTAGCAACATGGATGGACCTAGAGATTGTTATACTGAGTGAAGCAAGTCAGACACAGAAAGACAGATATCATATGATATTGCTTATATGAGGAATCTATAAAAGAAAAAAAAAGGTACAAATGAATTTATTTACACAACAGAAATAGAATCATGGATATAGAAAACAAACTTATGGTTACCAGGGAATAAGTGGGGAAGGGATAAATTGGGAGATTGGGACTGACTTATACGCACTCCTATATATAAAATAGATAAAGACCTGCTTTATAGCACAGGGAACTCTACTCAGTGGTCTGTACTGGCGTATACGGAAAAAGAATCTTATAAAAAAAAACAAGGGTTTTGGGATTATATAATAAATATAAATGTGCAAACCTTTAACATGAAAGGAAAAATCAGTTAACTCTGTGGTCCCTGTTATGGTGTAAATATTTTGTACCTCTAATTTTAAAATTTTGGAACCCAGCTCCCATCTTGATGGTATTAGGAGGTGGGGCTTTTGGGAGGTGATTAAGTTATGAGGCCAGAGACCTCAAACATGGGATTAGTGACCTAATAAATGTAGCACACAGAAGATCTTATGCCCATTCCATGATTTCATTGCCGAGCGAGAAGACCCACATTATGAACCAGAAATTGGTCCCTCACCAGACACTAAGTCAGCTGGCAACTTGTTCTTTTTTTATAAAAAATAATTAGATAATTAATTAATTAATTTTTTGGCTGTGTTGGGTCTTTGGTGCGGTGTGCGGGCTTCTCATTGAGTGGCTTCTCTTGTTGCGGAGCACCGGCTCTAGGCGTGTGGGTTTCAGTGGTTGTGGCTCACAGGCTCAGTAGTTGTGGCCTGTGGACTCTAGAGCACAGGCTCAGTATTTGTGGTGCACGGGCTTAGTTGTTCCATGGTAAGTGGGATCTTCCTGGACCAGGGCTCGAACCCTTGTCCCCTTTATTGGTAGGCAGATTCTTAACCACTGCACCTCCAGGGAAGCCCCTGGTTACTTGTTCTTGAACTTTTCAGCCTCAGCAATTATGAGAAAACAAAAATATTCTGTTGTTTATAAAATACCAAGTCTCTCGTATTTTGTTTTAGCAGTCAAAGAGCTGGCTGAGGAGAAATATCTGTGAGCTTGAAGACATATCAGGAGAAACCTTTAAATCTCAAAAGAAAAGAGAAAATGGGCAGGAAAGGAATCAACAGAACAGAGTAATCAATAATTGTGGAACAATGAAAAATGCTGTGACCTATACATAATGGGTATAGCAGGAGGAGAATAAAGATAATAAAGAACAGAAAATATTTTTTAAAAATGACTGAGAATCTCCCCAAATGAATGTCTGACACTAAATCCACAACATCCAAACTTAGAAGAACATATGAATAGTAAAGAAAACTGACCAATATCTCTCAGGAACATCAATGCAAAAATCCTCAACAAAATATTACCAAATCGAATCCAACAATATTTTGAGAGAATTTTATATCATGAATGAGAGGAAATAATCCCAGGTATGAAAGGCTGGTTCCACATTCTAGAATCAAATAATTATATCCATCATATCAACACCTTAAAGACAATCATTAGCATATCAATAGATTCAGAAGACCTTTGAAAAAATCTAACACCCATTCTTCATAAAAACTCTCAGTTAAAGAAATAGACTGGAGCTTTCTCAAGTTGATAACAAAGATTTACAGGAAACTTTTATCTTACATCATGATTAATGGTCAAAACCATGAAGCTTTTCCACTAAGTCCAGGTAAAAGCAAGGATGTCCCCTTTCATGACTCCTTTTCCATATTTTACTCCAAGTCGTTGCTAATGCAATAAGGCACGAAAATAAATAAAACAAATACAGATTGGGTAGAAAAAAATGAAAGCAACCTAAATAAAATGTGGACCAATATACTTTATGGACACCTCACCAAAGAAAATAGACACTATGCATATAAGTATACAGAAGAATAATCCAGATTACATGCTGCCATGAAAAAGCAAATTAAAAATACAATTCCATACCACTATGTAACACTTAGAATGGCTAAAATGTGAACAATGGCAAGAACAAATTCTGTAGGAGATGTGGAACAATAGGAAATGTCATTTGTCATTGGTGGAAATGAAAAATAATACAGCTACTTTGGTAGTCTGATTGACACTTGCTAGAATATTGAGCATTCCCTTACTGTACAATCCGTCAAGTGTTCTCATGGATATTTACTGAAAGTAGTTTAAAACATACTTCCAGAGGAAAACCTGCATATGGATATTTATGGCACCTAATTCAATATTGCCAAAATGTGAATGAAACTAAGGTGTCCTCCAATAGGTGAATGAAATGATATAGTATTAATATATTCTGGGAATGGGATAATATTGAGCACTAAAAAAGTAAGCTATCAAGCCATATAAAGAGATGGGAATTCTTTTTTTTTTCTTTTGAAATATAGGTGATTTTCTTTATTTTGAAATTTAAATGTTATTGGAGTATAGTTGATTTACAATGTTGTGCTCATTTCAGCTGCACAGCAAGAGATTCAGTTACACATATGCATATATTTATTCTTTATCAGATTCTTTTCTGATAACGGTATTCCCAGAATACTGAGTAGAGCTCCCTGTGCTATACAGTAGGTCCTTGTTGCTTATCTGTTATATATAGTAGTATTCGTATGTTTACCCCAAGCTCCTGATTTATCCCTACCCCCCACCTCTCCCCTTTGGTAACCATAAGTTTGTTTTCCAAGTCTGTGAGTCTGCCTCTGTTTTGTAAGTTAGTTCATTTGTATCAATTTTTAGCTTCCACCTAGAAGTGATAGCATCCAATATTTGTCTTACTCTGTCTGACTTACTTCACTTAGTACAATCATCTCTAGGTCCATCCATGTTACTGCAACTGGCATTATTTTCTTCTATTTTATGGCTGAGTCATATTCCATTATATATATGTATCACATATTCTTTACCTATATTCATATGTTGATGGACATTTTGGTTGCTTCCATGTCTTCGCTATTGTAAAGAGTGTTGCAGTGAACATTGGGGAAGATGTGTCTTTTCGATTTATGCTTTCCTCCAGATATGCACACAGGAGTGAACTTGCTGGATCATCTGGTAGCTCTATTTTATTTTATTTTCCTTCATTTCATTTCAATTTCAATTTTTTTGGAATAGAGTTGATTTACAATGTTGTGTTACTTTCTGCTGCACAGCACAGTGAAGCAGTTATACATATATCCAATCCTTTTTGGATTCCTTTCCCATACAGGTCATTACAGAGTATTGAGTAGAGTTCCCTGTGCTATACAGTAAGCCCTTATTTGTTATCTCTTTTATATATAGTGGTGTGTATATGTCAATCCCAACTTCCAATTTATCCCTCCCACCTCCCCTTACTCTGGTAACCTCCATTCTGTGCTCCATAGTGGCTGTTACCAATTGGCATTGCCACCGATAGCATAGAATTGGTGGTGCAGTGGTTAAGAATCTGCCTGCCAGTTCAGGGGACACAGGTTGGAGCCCTGGCCCGGGAAGATCTCACATGCCACAGAACAAGTAAGCCCGTGCACCACAACTACTCAGTCTGCGCTCTAGAGCCCACGAGCCACAACTACTGAAGCCTGTGTGCCTACAGCTTGTGCTCCACAACAAAAGAAGCCACCACAAAGAGAAGGCTTCGTACCACAATGGTGAGTAGCCCCTGCTTGCTGCAACTATAGAAAAGCCGTGCGCAGCAACGAAGACCCAACGCAGATTAAAAAAAAAATAAGTAGTAGGTTTCTCTTTTTTCCACACCCTCTGAAGCATTTCTTGTTTGTAGACATTGTGATGGTGGCTATTCTGAGTGGTTCCATGTGATACTTCTTTGTACATCTGATTTGCATTTGTCTAACATAAAGCAATGGTGAGTATCTTCATATGTGCTTTTTTTTTGAACAGTGTCAGTAAGATTTACTCCTTGAAAAAGGGTTATTGAAAGGTTGCCTTGTTTTGAAGTCTACTTCGATTACCTACCCCAAGACATTTTTTGAGGGCTGTTGTCATTTACAGCTCCCCAGGCATTGTGAATATGAAGTGCGTATAAGGTCCAGTTTTAGAATTGTTGTTGTGGGAAACAGAAGGCGGCAGGGTTTCTACTGTCCCTCTCTGGTTACTGACACAACCTTAGGTGTAGGGCAAGTCCTGTTCTTGGGTATTAAATTAGAGTGGAATGTGCCTGTCCAAACATGTAAGGGCTTCTGTCCCATTCCTTCTTCCCCCTTACCCTTCATCCCCCGAACAAGTATAAACCCCTGCAAAATCACCTGTTGAGGGTGCTGTCTTGTAGAGTGGGATGACCCTTACGAAGGAGTCGGGAGGTCGGAACCCAAACACCAGGATATGTTGAGAGCAGGTGATTTTCCAAATGTCATCCAGCCCAGAGAGTCCACCATCCTTTGGGTGTCAGAGGGTTGGTTTAGTAGTGTGAGGGCACACTTAGATCTGGAGATAGTGATCCCATGCAGAGGGGACCAGGTTGCACATGTTCAAGGGGGGCGAATTAGCTGGCATATCCTCCCGAGGTCCTCAGGCGTACAACAGTCCAGCCTTGGGACCAAATTGTGTCTGTGTCCAGGGATGTGACAGTAGTACGTTCACTGCGACTAAACAAATTTAGTGATCATTTTTCTTTTCTTTAACTTAATTTTAAATTTATAATGGAGTATATAGTTGATTTATCATGTTGTGTTCATTGTTGACATACACCAACATGATTCATTTATACAGAGATAACTATATATTCTTTTTAGAATTATTTTCCCTTTGAGGTTACCAAAGGGTGTTGAGAAGAGTTCCAAGTGCTCTACAGCAGGTCCATGTTGATTACAAGTTTTCTCTCTGTAAATATGTATATACTAACTCCAACCTCATGATTTATGCCTCCAACACACCTTTCCAGTTTGGTAACCATAAGTTTGTGTTCTAAGTCTGGGACTCTGTTTCTGTGTTGTAAGATAGTACCTTTCTATCAATTTTTAGATTCCACCGATAAGTAATATCATATGATATTTTTCATTGCCTGATTTATGACACTTAATATGAATGTATGTAGGTCCTTCTGAGTGGCCCTAAATGGCCTTATTTCATTCACTTCATGGCTGAGTAATATTCCATTGTACATATCTACCATAATTTCTTTATCCATTCTTCCCTCCAAGGACTTTTAGGTAGCTTCCGAGTAGAGGCTCTTGTAAACAGGGCTGCATAAATTTTAGAGTGCCTGGGTCCTGTCAATTTACGTTTTTTCCAAGATACAGGCCCACGAGTGGAAGCGCCATATGCTCTGAAGCTCTGGTTTTTAGATTTTTAAGGAATCACCACCCACTTCTCCAGAGTGGCTGTTAGCAATTTACATTCCCACCATCAGCTTGTCAGGGTTCCCTTTTCTCCACGCCCTGTCCTGCATTTCAGGTTTTACAGTTTGTGAGGTTGGCCATTCTGACTGGTGTGTAGTGATATCTCTTTGTAGTATTAATTTACATTGCCCGCCTGTTTTGTTGGCCAAAAATGGAGTAAGGGTTTTTCCTGAATATATTAAGGAATAACGCATACGGCCTTTTTGGCAAACTGCATCATTGGCGATGTTCAGCAGCTTTGCATGTGTTTTGATGACGAGTGCAAACTACCCCTTGAAATCCCTTTCCTGCAATTCTGCCTTGCTTACAAGGCCTTTACGAATACTTGGCTCAAGAAATGACTCCATTAGAGGTGTCAATTACAACCCTGCATGTTTGTGAATTGCAGTGCCCCTGAGCACCGGTTTTCAACTTGTTTAGGGAAGCAGACACAAAGGGGCAGGATTTCTACAGACCCATTCCAGTTACTGGGGCACCTGAAGGATAGGGAAATTCTTCTTCCAGGTAGGAAACTAGAGTGGCATATGCCTGTCCAAACATCTAAGGCTTGTGTCTCATTCCATCCCGCCATTCCCCTTCTTCACCGGAAAATTCCAAGCCATGCAAAACCGGCTGTTGAGTGTGCTGCCTTCCCAAAGTGGGGAGACTCTAAGGAAAGGAGCTGGGGAACCCGAATACCAGGAGACGTGGAGATGAGGTGACTTTTCCAAACTCTTCCCGATCAGACGGAGTACCATCCTCTGGATGTGCCATGCATGTTTTAGCTGTAGGAAGGGTCCCCTGCACCTGGAGATATGGAACCCATGGAATGGGGGCCAGGCAGTATTACTCTAAAAGTGCTGCATTTGCTGTCCCATCCTCACGAAGCCTCTCAGACCAACGAGTGTAGAGCCTTAGGTCCCATCCAGCTCTGTGTCTAGATATGGTCAGTCCAGGTTGCATCACAGCCTTTGAACAAATTTTGTAAGAATTTCTCTCTCTCTCTCACTGTCTTTATTTTGTTCTTGTTATTTAATTTTATAATGGGGTATAGCTGATGTTCAATACTGTGTTTCTTCCTGCTCTACATCTATCCACTTGATTCACTTAAAGAGAGACATCAATAAATTCTTTTACAGATTCTTACCAGTCTTATATATCCTTTTCTGGTGACAACAGTGTGCTGAGTCCAGCTCTTTGAGCTATAGAGTAGGTCCTGTCGAATACCTATTTTGTTTATGGAACCGTATCTGTGCTAATTTCAACCTCCTGGTTTATGCATCACCCCGCCCCACCTTTCTCCTTTAGCAGCCATAAGTGTGTTTTCTAAATGTGAGACTCCGTTTCTGTTTTGTAATTACGTTCATGTGAAGGCATTTTTAGATACTATCTATAAGTGATACCTTATGATAAGTCTCTTTTTATGTCTGACTTATGTCACTTAGAATGATCGTACCTAAGTCTGCACGAGTTGCTGCCACTGGCCTTATTTCATTGATTTAATTGCTGAGTAATATTCCATTGTACATAAGTACCACATCTTCTTTCTCCATTTTTTCCTTCCAAGGACATGTAAGTTGTACCCAAATCGAGGTATTTCTAAACAGAGCAGCCCTAAACTTTGGGGTGCCTGTGTCTTGTCGATTTTTTGGTTTTCTCAAGATATACGCCCATGAGGGGAAGTGCTGTATGCTCTGTAGCTCTGTTTTTTAGAAGTTTTAAGATAGAGCATACACTTCTCAAGAGTGGCCGGTGGCAATTTACATCCCGCCGATCAGCATAAAAAGGCTCCGTTTTCTCCATGGCCTGTCCTGCATTTCTGGGTTTTACACTTTTTCAGCATGGGCCTTTTGACCAATGCGAAGTGAGACATTTTTATAATGCTGATTTGCATTGCCCGCTTGTTTAGTTGGCCAAAAAGAGCATCTGCGTTTTTTCCAAAATTTATTCAGGAAAGAACGCAGACGCCCTTTTTGGCCAACTGCATCATTGTCGAAGTTCTGCGGAATTTCATGTGCTTTAAAGGCGAGTCCAATCTACCTGTGAAAAACTGTTTCCTGCAATTCTGTCTTGCTTTGAAATCCTCTTCGTTGCCTTACCTCAATAGATTTTTAGACGAGAGTTATCATTTATAACTCTGCAGATTTGTGAATTGCCGTGCTCCCGAGCTCCATTTTCCAAATCGCTTTTTTGGGAGCTGGCCGCAAACCCGCAGGATTGCTTCAGGCCCTATTCTGGTTCCGGGGCGCAGGCTGAGCCCGTGGTTAATTCTTCTTCCTAATGGGAAATAAGGGTTACCTCTGCCTGTCCCAACAGTTACAGCTAGCCTCTCATGGGTTCCCCCTCTTCCCATTCATCCTCAGGAAAAATTAAAACCTGTACGGAACAGGAGGTTAAAGGTGCTGATTCTCCAAGTGGGGGGATTGTTAGTAAAGCGGCTGGAATGGCGAACCCGAGCACCAGGAGATGAGGAATGAGGTGCGTTTCAGAAACCTTTCTCGATCACACTGAATACCATCCACCGGGTTTCCCAAGCATTTTTTCTCTGTAGGAAGATTCCACTGAACCTGGACATTTGGGATCCATAGAATGGGTACCACGCAGTATTACTTTAAAGGGTAGGCGTTTGCTCACCCAACCTCACCAATCCTCTCAGCCCCAAGAGTGTCCAGCCTTATATATAATCCAGCTGTGGGTCTAGATATGGTCGATCCAGGTTGCTTCACTGCCCCTGAACGAACTTTTTACGAATTTCTCTCTCTTTCACTGTCTTTGTGGGGGTTTTTTTTGTAATCTATTTTTATAATGGGATTTAGCTGATTTTCACTGTTGTGTTTATGCCGCTTTACACCCACTTGATTCATTTACAGAGAGATATCAATACATAGGTTTTAAGATTCTTACTTGTCAGATATACTCTTGTGCGGTGAACACGGGGCGTTGAGTCCAGTTCACTGAGCAAGGGGTAGGTGTTGTCTGTTACATATTTGGTTTATGGAACGGTATGTGTGCTAATTTCCAACCCTTGTTTTATGCCTCACTGCACCTCACCTTTCCAGTTAAGCAGCCATCCAGTGTTTTCTAAATGTGTGACTCTGTTCTGTTTTGTAATCAGGTCATGGGTAGCGATTTTTACTTTCCCTCTATAAGTGATAACCTATGATAAGTGTCTTTTTCTGTGTGACTGATTTCACTTAGAAACATCGTACCTAAATCCACTCATCATGCTGCTAGTAGCCGTATGACACTGATTTCATGGCTGAGTGATATGCCATTGTACATAAGTACCACACTTCTTTATCCATTTTTCTCTATCCTGGCATATTTAAGGTGTACTGAAGTGGAGGTTCTTGTAAACAGAGCAGGCCTAAACTTTGGGGTGCCTGTGTCTTGTTGATTTTTCGTTTTCCCATTTTATACGCCCACGAGTGGAAGGGCCCTATGCTCTCTAGCTGTGTTTTTTAGATGTTTTAGGAAACACCATGCACTTCTCCAGAGTGGCCGTTGGCAATTTACATCCCGCCCATCAGCCTAACAAGGCTCCCTTTTCTACCTGGCCTGTCCTGCACTTCTGGTTTTTACACTTTTTTGGATGGCTTTTGGACGGATGGGAAGCGAGACTTATTTGTAGTGCTGATTTGCCTTTCCGGCTTGCTTGGCTGGCCAAAAAGGGCGTATGTGTTTTTTCCTGAATATATTCAGGAAAAAACGCATAGGCCCTTTTTGGCGAAGTGCATCATTGTCGACTTTTTGCCGCTTTTCATGTGCTCTAAAGGCGATTCGTATCTACCTCCTGAAATCTGGGGGCTTGTCCCCGCACATTCTTCTCTAATATACAACCTCGGAACACTACCCCCAGGAAGACTCTGTTGCCCTAGTAACAAGGGTTGAGAACGTAATAATGCTGCCGCCTTGTGGCTGTTACTCACAACAGCAGCTTTAAACCCAGTGCTAATGGTTGCTTAATAGTCACAAGGACTGCAGGGCTGTAAATGACACCTTCCCTCAAAAAATGCCCTGGGGTAGGGAATAGGCAAGAAAATTCAACACATGACAAATTTTTCAAGAAGTCAATATGAAGAGAGGAGTTGTACTCACTCTTTAAAAAAAAAAGAGGAAAAGAAAAAAAGGACAAGCCTCAAGCTCAGTATAAGGAATTTTTAGCCACATGCAAATCCAACCTCCAAAAAGGTTTCAGCTCACACCAGTCAAATGACCATCAGCAAAACGTCTACAAACTATAAATGCTGAAGGGGTTTTAGAGAACTTTGTACCTTCTAGCAGCTGGTGGGATGTAAAGTGGTAACAGCATTAACGAAAACTGAATGGAGCTGCTTTAAAAGGTAAAAATTGAGCTACCAGATGATGTAGCAGGGCACCTTTTGGGCCTATAATCTAAGACCACCAGAATCGGAAAGACAGAGGCAGGCAAATGTGCACTGCAGCAATATTGAAATAGCCAAGACATGGAAGCAAAAAAAAGGTCCATAAACAGATGAATTGACAAAGAAGAAGTGGTATATGTACAGAATGGAATAGTAGCCTCGGGAAAAAAATGAAGACTGCCATTTTCAGGACTACAAATGAGCCTAGAAATAATCATATTAGGTAAAGTAAGTCAAAAGGGAATGACAAATATCCTATGATATCATTTATACAAGTTATCCTAAGATTGCTACCAATGAACATACCTCCACAGAAAAAGACACTCAAAGACATATAAAACAAACTAATGGTTAACCAAAATGAAAGGTGGAAGGATGGAAAAATTAGGATTATGGGGCTAACCTACATAGGCTAATGTATGTTAAATGTATATAAACACTTAACATATAAACTATATAAATTTCCTGCAATTCTGCCTTGCTTTCAAATCCTCTTCGTTGCCTTCCTTCAATATATTTTTGGACTTGAGTTACCATTTATAACTCTACAGGACTGTGAATTGCAGTGCCCCTGAGCACCATTTTTCAACTCGCTTTTTTGGAAGCTGGCCTTAAAACCGCAGGATTGCTTAAGGCCCTATTCTGGTTCCGTGCGGCAGGCTGAGCCTGTGGTTAATTCTTCTTCCTGATGGGAAATTAGAGTGGCCTGTGCCTGTCCCAACACCTAGCGCTAGTTTCTCATTGTTTCCCCCTCTTCCCGAACATCCTCAGGACAAACTGCAACCTGTACGGAAAAGGAGCTTAAAGGTGCTGATTCTCCAAGAGGGAGATTGCTAGGAAAGCGGCTGGAATGGCTAACCCGAGCACAAGGAGATGAGAAATGGGGTGGGTTTTAGAAACCTTTCCTGATCACACGGTGTACCATCTTCTGGGATTCTCATGCATTTTTTCGATGTAGGAAGATGCCCTTGAACCTGGAGATTTGTGACCCATGGGATTCTAACCACGCAGTATTACTTTAAAGGGTCTGCATTTGCTCACCCAACCTCACCAAACCTCTCAGCCCCAAGAGTGTCCACCCTTATGTCTCAATCAGCTGTGGGTCTAGATATGGTCAATCCAGGTGGCATCACAGCCCCTGAACGAATTTTGTAAGAATTTCTCTCTCTTTCCCTGTCTTTGTTTCACGGGTTTTTAAAAGTAATTGAATTTTATAATGGGGTTTAGCTGCTTTTCACTGCTGTGTTTATGCCGCTTTACACCCAATTGACTCACTTACAGAGAGATATCAATGCATAGGTTTTAAGATTCTTACTAGTCAGATATATTCTTGGGCGGTGAATAGGGTGTGTTGAGTCCAGTTCACTGAGCAAGGCGTACTTCTTGTCTGTTACATATTGGGTATATGGAACGGTATCTGAGGTAATTTGAAACCATTGTTTTATGCATCACCCCACCTCAACTTTCCAGTTAAGCAGCCATAGTGTGTTTTCTCAACGTGTGACTCTGTTCTGTTTTGTAATTCAGTTCAAGGGTAGCGGTTTTTACATTCCCTCTATAAGTGATATCTTATGACAAGTGTCTTTTTCTGTGTGACTTATTTCACTTAGAATCGTCGTACCTAAATCCACTCATCATGCTGCTACTAGCCTTATGACGTTGATTTCATGGCTGAGTGATATTCCATTGTACATAAGGACCACAGCTTCTTTATCCATTTTTCTCTTTCCTGGGATATTTAACGTGTAACGAAGTGGAGGTTCTTGTCAACAGAGCAGCCCTAAACTTTGGGGTGCATGTGTCTTGCTGATTTTTAGTTTTCCCAGTATATACGCCCATGAGTGCAAGTGCCCTATGCTCTCTAAGCTGTGTTTTGTGGATGTTTCAGGACACACCGTGCACTTCGCCAGAGTGGCTCTTCGCAATTTACATCCTGCCCATCAGCGTAGCAAGGCTCCCATTTCTCCATGGCCTTTCCTGCATTTCTGGTATTGACCCTTTATTCAGCATGGCCCTTTTGAGCGATGGGAAGCGAGACTTCTTGTAGCGCTGATTTGCCTTTCCAGGTTTCTTGGTTGACCAAAAAGGGCGTATGCGTTTTTTCCTGAATATATTCAGGAAAAAACGCATACGCCCTTTTTGGCCAAGGGCATCATTGTCGAGGTTTTGCCGCTTTCCATGTGCTTTAAAGGCGATTCGAATCTACCTCCTGAAATCTGTTTCCTGCAATTCTGCCTTGCTTTCAAATCCTCTTCGTTGCCTTCCCTCAATATATTTGTGGACGAGAGTTATCATTTATAACTCTGCAGGTTTGTGAATTGCAGTGCCCCTGAGCTCCATTTTTCAACTCGCTCTTTTGGGAGTTGGCCGAAAAACCGCAGGATGGCTTCAGGCCCAATCTGGTTCCATGGGGCAGGCTGAGCCTGTGCTTATTTCTTCTTCCTGATTGAAATTAGAGTGACCTGTGCCTGTCCGAACACCTAGAGCTACCCTCTCATGGGTTCTCCCTCTTCTCATTCATCCTCAGGACAAATTGCAACCTGTACGAAACAGGAGGTTAAAGGTGCTGATTCTCCAAGTGGGGAGATTGTTAGTAATGCGGCTGGAATGGCGAACCCGAGCACCAGGAGATGAGGAATTAGGTGCGTTTCAGAAACCTTTCCCGATCACACTGTATACCTTCCACTGGGTTTCCCATGCATTTTTTTGCTCTAAGAAGATTCCCTTGAACCTGGAGATTTGGGACCCATAGAATGGGTACCATGCACTATTTCTTTAAAGGGTAGGCGTTTGCTCACCCAACCTCACCAATCCTCTCAGCCCCAAGAGTGTCCAGCCTTATATCTAATCCAGCTGTGGGTCTAGATATCGTCGATCCAGGTTGCTTCACTGTCCCTGAACGAACTTTTTACGAATTTCTCTCTCTTTCACTGTCTTTGTTGGGGGTTTTTCTGTAATCTATTTTTACAATGAGGTTTAGCTGATTTTCACTGCTGTGTTTATGCCGCTTTACACCCACTTGATTCATTTACAGAGAGATATCAATACATAGGTTTTAAGATTCTTACTAGTCAGATATACTCTTGTGCGGTGAATACGGGGCGTTGAGTCCAGTTCACTGAGCAAGGGGTAGGTGTTGTCTGTTACATATTTGGTTTATGGATCGGTATGTGTGCTAATTTCCAACCCTTGTTTTATGTCTCACCGCACCTCACCTTTCCAGTTAAGCAGCCATCCAGTGTTTTCTAAATGTGTGACTCTGTTCTGTTTTGTAATCAGGTCATGGGTAGCGATTTTTACTTTCCCTCTATAAGTGATAACCTATGATAAGTGTCTTTTTCTGTGTGACTTATTTCACTTAGAAACATCGTACCTAAATCCACTCATCATGCTGCTAGTAGCCGTATGACACTGATTTCATGGCTGAGTGATATGCCATTGTACATAAGTACCACACTTCTTTATCCATTTTTCTCTATCCTGGCATATTTAAGGTGTACTGAAGTGGAGGTTCTTGTAAACAGAGCAGGCCTAAACTTTGGGGTGCCTGTGTCTTGTTGATTTTTCGTTTTCCCATTTTATACGCCCACGAGTGGAAGGGCCCTATGCTCTCTAGCTGTGTTTTTTAGATGTTTTAGGAAACACCATGCACTTCTCCAGAGTGGCCGTTGGCAATTTACATCCTGCCCATCAGCCTAACAAGGCTCCCTTTTCTACCTGGCCTGTCCTGCACTTCTGGTTTTTACACTTTTTTGAATGGCTTTTGGACGGATGGGAAGCGAGACTTATTTGTAGTGCTGATTTGCCTTTCCGGCTTGCTTGGTTGGCCAAAAAGGGCCTAGGCATTTTTTCCTGAATATATTCAGGAAAAAACGCATCGGCCCTTTTTGGCCAAGAGCATCATTGTCGACGTTTTGCCGCTTTTCATGTGCTCTAAAGGCGATTCGTATCTACCTCCTGAAGTCTGGGGGCTTGTCCCCGCACATTCTTCTCTAATATACAACCTCGGAACACTACCTCCAGGAAGACTCTGTTGCCCTAGTAACAAGGGTTGAGAACGTAATAATGCTGCCGCCTTGTAGCTGTTTCTCACAACAGCAGCTTTAAACCCAGTGCTAATGGTTGCTTAATAGTCACAAGGACTGCAGGGCTGTAAATGACACCTTCCCTCAAAAAATGCCCTGGGGTAGGGAATAGGCAAGAAAATTCAACACATGACAAATTTTTCAAGAAGTCAATATGAAGAGAGGAGTTGTACTCACTCTTTAAAAAAAAAAGAGGAAAAGAAAAAAAGGACATGCCTAAAGCTCAGTAAAAGGAATTATTAGCCACATGCAAATCCAACCTCCAAAAAGGTTTCAGCTCACACCAGTCAAATGACCATCAGCAAAACGTCTACAACCTATAAATGCTGAAGGGGTTTTAGAGAACTTTGTACCTTCTAGCAGCTGGTGGGATGTAAAGTGGTAACAGCATTAACGAAAACTGAATGGAGCTGCTTTAAAAGGTAAAAATTGAGCTACCAGATGATGTAGCAGGGCACCTTTTGGGCCTATAATCTAAGACCACCAGAATCGGAAAGACAGAGGCAGGCAAATGTGCACTGCAGCAATATTGAAATAGCCAAGATATGGAAGCAAAAAAAAGGCCCATAAACAGATGAATTGACAAAGAAGAAGTGGTATATGTACAGAATGGAATAGTAGCCTCGGGAAAAAAATGAAGAGTGCCATTTTCAGGGCTACAAATGAGCTTAGAAATAATCATATTAGGTAAAGTAAGTCAAAAGGGAATGACAAATATACTATGATATCATTTATACAAGTTATCCTAAGATTGCGACCAATGAACATACCTCCACAGAAAAAGACACTCACAGACTTATAAAACAAACTAATGGTTAACCAAAATGAAAGGTGGAAGGATGGAAAAATTAGGATTATGGGGCTAACCTAAATAGGCTAATGTATGTTAAATGTATATAAACACTTAACATATAAACTATATAAATTTCCTGCAATTCTGCCTTGCTTTCAAATCCTCTTCGTTGCCTTCCCTCAATATATTTGTGGACGAGAGTCATCATTTATAAGTTTGAAGGTTTGTGAATTGCAGTGCCGCTGAGCTCCATTTTTCAACTCGCTTTCTTGGGAGCTGGCCGCAAAAGCGCAGTATTGCTTCAGGCCCTATTCTGGTTCCGGGCGGCAGGCTGAGCCTGTGGTTAATTCTTCTTCCTGATGGGAAAATAGAGTGTCCTTTGCCTGTCCCAACACCTAGAGCTAGTCTCTCATGGGTTCCCCCTCTTCCCGTTCATCCTCAGGACAAATTGCAACCTTTACGGAACAGGAGGTTAAAGGTGCTGATTCTCCATGGAGGGAGATTGCTAGTAAAGCGGCTGGAATGGCGAACCCGAGCACAAGGAGATTAGAAATGAGGTGCGTTTTGGAAACCTTTCCTGATCACACGGTGTACCATCTTCTGGGTTTCTCATGCATGTTTTCGATGTAGGAAGATGCCCTTGAACCTGGAGATTTGGGACCCATGGGATGGGTACCACGCAGTATTACTTTAAAGGGTCCGCGTTTGCTCACCCAACCTCACCAAACCTCTCAGCCCCAAGAGTGTCCACCCTTATGCCTCAATCAGCTGTGGGTCTAGATATGGTCAATCCAGGTGGCATCACAGCCCCTGAACGAATTTTGTAAGAATTTCTCTCTCTTTCACTGTCTTTGTTTCACGGGTTTTTAAAAGTAATTGATTTTTATAATGGGGTTTACCTGCTTTTCACTGCTGTGTTTTTGCCGCTTTACACCCACTTGACTCACTTACAGAGAGATATCAATGCATAGGTTTTAAGATTCTTACTAGTCAGATATATTCTTGGGCGGTGAATAGGGGGTGTTGAGTCCAATTCACTGAGCAAGGAATAGGTCTTGTCTATTACCTATTGGGTTTATGGAACGGTATCTGAGCTAATTTGAAACCCTTGTTTTATGCATCACCCCACCTCACCTTTCCCGTTAAGCAGCCATAGTGTGTTTTCTAAACGTGTGATTCTGTTGTGTTTTGTAATTCAGTTCAAGGGTAGCGGTTTTTACATTCCCTCTATAAGTGATATATTTTTTTTTTCGATTTAACAACTTTATTGAGATATAATTGGCATACAATAAACTTGTGGATACTTTAAATATATTATTTGATAAATGTTGACATATGTATACCCCTCAGTGGCATTTCTTAATCTGAGTGACTGCAGCAAAAGTAAACAGATTGACCAAAATTGCCCCATGGTATGAGCTAATCCATCGCTTCCTTTATCAGGGCAAAACCACCCTTTTGCTATGCCTTTGGTAGTAAAAATCAAGACCTACGAAAGTGAGCAGTTCTGAGTAGTTTTGGTTTAGAGCTGGGGTAGAAAGCCAGGGCTAGGGAAGACAGAATGGAATAGGGAGGTACCTGCTCGTTGTGTAGCCAAGAGCTGTCAGCTTTCCAGCCCAGGATTCGAGGCAGAGAAGTTTCCATCTGGAGATGGAGGCCCACCTTAGCTACTGAGTGCACCCTGGAACCTCCCGAGACCTGCAGGCAGGGTGGGCTGGGAGATGACCTAGTGGATAGCTCACTCAGGGGCCTCCTAATCCTGAGATATCTCCAGGGTGTTATCAGAGACCTCTGGAGGTTAAAAACAAGCCTTTCCACTTATTTACATGCAGTGCCCTTTTAGCCAAATCCTAAACCTTGCCGGACAGTGTGTGCTTATTAGGAGGAGGAGGGCCCAGGTGGATCAGGTCAGGGCCACACACACTGAGCGTGCGGGCTTTGGCCTGTGGTGGATCCTTCTCTCCACTCTCCTCTGTAAGATGGACATCACAAAAGCACCACCTCATGGGGATTTGTGAGGATTAAGTGAGGCAGTACTTCTAAATTACTGAGCGCTGAGCCCAAGGCCTGTCCAGTGTCCCCTCCGTGGGTTATCAGCTCAGGTTCCCTCCTGGCAAGGAGAGGGACTGCGCTTGGCCTTGACTCCATGGGCACGTCTACTATGCGTGAGGGGGCTACGTCCCTTCTATAAGTGATATCTTATGACATGTGTCTTATTCTGTGTGACTTATTTCACTTAGAATCCTCGTACCTAAATCCACTCATCAGGCTGCTACTAGCCTTATGACGTTGATTTCATGGCTGAGTGATATTCCATTGTACATAAGGACCACAACTTCTTTATCCATTTTTCTCTTTCCTGGGATATTTAAGGTGTAACGAAGTGGAGGTTCTTGTCAACACAGCAGCCCTAAACTTTGGGGTGCCTGTGTCTTGCTGATTTTTAGTTTTCCCAATTTATACGCCCATGAGTGGAAGTGCCCTATGCTCCCTAAGCTGAGTTTCTTAGATGTTTCAGGACACACCGTGCAGTTCTCCAGAGTGGCTGTTGACAATTTACATCCCGCCCATCAGCGTAGCCAGGCTCCCGTTTCTCCATGGCCTGTCCTGCATTTCTGGTTTTGACACTTTATTCAGCATGGCCCTTTTGACCGATGGGAAGCGAGACTTCTTTGTAGTGCTGATTTGCCTTTCTAGGTTGCTTGGTTGGCCAAAAAGGGCGTATGCGTTTTTTCCTGAATATATTCAGGAAAAAACGCATACGCCCTTTTTGGCCAAGGGCATCATTGTCGAGGTTTTGCCGCTTTTCCTGTGCTTTAAAGGCGATTCGAATCTCCCTCCTGAAATCTGTTTCCTGCAATTCTGCCTTCCTTTCAAATCCTCTTCGTTGCCTTCCCTCAATATATTCGTGGACGATAGTCATCATTTATAAGTCTGCAGGTTTGTGAATTGCAGGGCCCCTGAGCTCCATTTTTCAACTCGCTTTCTTGGGAGCTGGCCGCAAAAGCGCAGGATTGCTTCAGGCCCTATTCTGGTCCCGGGCGGCAGGCTGAGCCTGTGGTTAATTCTTCTTCCTGATGGGAAAATAGAGTGACCTGTGCCTGTCCCAACACCTAGAGCTAGTCTCTCATTGGTTCCCCTTCTTCCCGTTCATCCTCAGGACAAATTCCAACCTGTACGGAACAGGAGGTTAAAGGTGCTGATTCTCCAAGGACGGAGATTGCTAGTAAAGCGGATGGAATGGCGAACCCAAGAACAAGGAGATGAGAAATGAGGTGCGTTTTGGAAACCTTTCCCGATCACACGGTGTACCATCTTCTGGGTTTCTCATGCATGTTTTCGATGTAGGAAGATGCCCTAGAACCTGGAGATTTGGGACCCATGGGATGGGTACCACGCAGTATTACTTTAAAGGGTCTGCGTTTGCTCACCCAACCTCACCAAGCCTCTCAACCCCAAGAGTGTCTACCCTTATGTCTCAATCAGCTGTGGGTCTAAATATGGTCAATCCAGGTGGCATCACAGCCCCTGAGCGAATTTTGTAAGAATTTCTCTCTCTTTCACTGTCTTTGTTTCACGGGTTTTTAAAAGTAATTTATTTTTATAATGGGGTTTACCTGCTTTTCACTGCTGTGTTTTTGCCGCTTTACACCCTCTTGACTCACTTACAGAGAGATATCAATGCATAGGTTTTAAGATTCTTACTAGTCAGATATATTCTTGGGCAGTGAATAGGAGGTGCTGAGTCCAATTCCTTGAGCAAGGAGTAGGTCTTGTCTATTACATATTGGGTTTATGGAACGGTATCTGAGATAATTTGAAACCCTTGTTTTATGCATCACCCCACCTCACCTTTCCCGTTAAGCAGACATAGTGTGTTTTCTAAACGTGTGACTCTATTCTGTTTTGTAATTCAGTTCAAGGGTAGCGGTTTTTACATTCCCTCTATAAGTGATATCTTATGATAAGTGTCTTTTTCTGTGTGACTTATTTCACTTAGAATCGTCGTACCTAAATCCACTCATCATGCTGCTACTAGCCTTATGACGTTGATTTCATGGCTGAGTGATATTCCATTGTACATAAGGACCACAACTTCTTTATCCATTTTTCTCTTTCCTGGGATATTTAAGGTGTAACAAAGTGGAGGTTCTTGTCAACAGAGCAGCCCTAAACTTTGGGGTGCCTGTGTCTTGCTGATTTTTAGTTTTCCCAATTTATACGCCCATGAGTGGAAGTGCCCTATGCTCCCTAAGCTGAGTTTCTTAAATTTTTCAGGACACACCGTGCAGTTCTCCAGAGTGGCTGTTGGCAATTTACATCCCGCCCATCAGCGTAGCCAGGCTCCCGTTTCTCCATGGCCTGTCCTGCATTTCTGGTTTTGACACTTTATTCAGCATGGCCCTTTTGACCGATGGGAAGCGAGACTTCTTTGTAGCGCTGATTTGCCTTTCCAGGTTGCTTGGTTGGCCAAAAAGGGCGTATGCGTTTTTTCCTGAATATATTCAGGAAAAAACGCATACGCCCTTTTTGGCCAAGGGCATCATTGTCGAGGTTTTGCCGCTTTTCCTGTGCTTTAAAGATGATTCGAATCTCCCTCCTGAAATCTGTTTCCTGCAATTCTGCCTTGCTTTCAAATCCTCTTCGTTGCCTTCCCTCAATATATTTGTGGACGAGAGTCATCATTTATAATTCTGCAGGTTTGTGAATTGCAGTGCCCCTGAGCTCCATTTTTCAACTCGCTTTCTTGGGAGCTGCCGCAAAAGCGCAGGATTGCTTCAGGCCCTATTCTGGTCCCGGGCGGCAGGCTGAGCCTGTGGTTAATTCTTCTTCCTAATGGGAAAATAGACCTGTGCCTGTCCCAACACCTAGAGCTAGTCTCTCATTGGTTCCCCCACTTCCGGTTCATCTCAGGAAAAATTGCAACCTGTACGGAACAGGAGGTTAAGGTGCTGATTCTCCAAGGACGGAGATTGCTAGTAAAGCGGATGGAATGGCGAACCCAAGAACAAGGAGATGAGAAATGAGGTGCGTTTTGGAAACCTTTCCCGATCACACGGTGTACCATCTTCTGGGTTTCTCATGCATGTTTTCGATGTAGGAAGATGCCCTTGAACCTGGAGATTTGGGACCCATGGGATGGGTACCACGCAGTATTACTTTAAAGGGTCTGCGTTTGCTCACCCAACCTCACCAAACCTCTCAGCCCCAAGAGTGTCCACCCTTATGTCTCAATCAGCTGTGGGTCTAGATATGGTCAATCCAGGTGGCATCACAGCCCCTGAACGAATTTTGTAAGAATTTCGCTCTCTTTCACTGTCTTTTTTCACGGGTTTTTAAAAGTAATTGATTTTTATAATGGGGTTTACCTGCTTTTCACTGCTGTGATTTTGCCGCTTTACACCCACTTGACTCACTTATAGAGAGATATCAATGCATAGGTTTTAAGATTCTTACTAGTCAGATATATTCTTGGGCGGTGAATAGGGGGTGTTGAGTCCAATTCATTGAGCAAGGAGTAGGTCTTGTCTATTACATATTGGGTTTATGGAACGGTATCTGAGCTAATTTAAAACCCTTGTTTTATGCATCACCCCACCTCACCTTTCCCGTTAAGCAGCCATAGTGTGTTTTCTAAACGTGTGACTCTATTCTGTTTTGTAATTCAGTTAAAGGGTAGCGGTTTGTACATTCCCTCTATAAGTGATATCTTATGATAAGTGTCTTTTTCTCTGTGACTTATTTCACTTAGAATCGTCGTACCTAAATCCACTCATCATGCTGCTACTAGCCTTATGACGTTGATTTCATGGCTTAGTGATATTCCATTGTACATAAGGCCCACAACTTCTTTATCCATTTTTCTATTTCCTGGGATATTTAAGGTGTAACGAAGTGGAGGTTCTTGTCAACAGAGCAGCCCTAAACTTTGGGGTGCCTGTGTCTTGCTGATTTTTAGTTTTCCCAATTTATACGCCCATGAGTGGAAGTGCCCTATGCTCCCTAAGCTGAGTTTCTTAGATGTTTCAGGACACACCGTGCACTTCTCCAGAGTGGCTGTTGGCAATTTACATCCCGCCCATCAGCGTAGCCAGGCTCCCGTTTCTCCATGGCCTGTCCTGCATTTCTGGTTTTGACACTTTATTCAGCATGGCCCTTTTGACCGATGGGAAGCGAGACTTCTTTGTAGCGCTGATTTGCCTTTCCAGGTTGCTTGGTTGGCCAAAAAGGGCGTATGCGTTTTTTCCTGAATATATTCAGGAAAAAACGCATACGCCCTTTTTGGCCAAGGGCATCATTGTCGAGGTTTTGCCGCTTTTCCTGTGCTTTAAAGATGATTCGAATCTCCCTCCTGAAATCTGTTTCCTGCAATTCTGCCTTGCTTTCAAATCCTCTTCGTTGCCTTCCCTCAATATATTTGTGGACGAGAGTCATCATTTATAATTCTGTAGGTTTGTGAATTGCAGTGCCCCTGAGCTCCATTTTTCAACTCGCTTTCTTGGGAGCTGCCGCAAAAGCGCAGGATTGCTTCAGGCCCTATTCTGGTCCCGGGCGGCAGGCTGAGCCTGTGGTTAATTCTTCTTCCTAATGGGAAAATAGACCTGTGCCTGTCCCAACACCTAGAGCTAGTCTCTCATTGGTTCCCCCACTTCCGGTTCATCTCAGGAAAAATTGCAACCTGTACGGAACAGGAGGTTAAGGTGCTGATTCTCCAAGGACGGAGATTGCTAGTAAAGCGGATGGAATGGCGAACCCAAGAACAAGGAGATGAGAAATGAGGTGCGTTTTGGAAACCTTTCCCGATCACACGGTGTACCATCTTCTGGGTTTCTCATGCATGTTTTCGATGTAGGAAGATGCCCTTGAACCTGGAGATTTGGGACCCATGGGATGGGTACCACGCGGTATTACTTTAAAGGGTCTGTGTTTGCTCACCCAACCTCACCAAACCTCTCAGCCCCAACAGTGTCCACCCTTATGACTCAATCAGCTGTGGGTCTAGATATGGTCAATCCAGGTGGCATCACAGCCCCTGAACGAATTTTGTAAGAATTTCTCTCTCTTTCACTGTCTTTGTTTCACGGGTTTTTAAAAGTAATTGATTTTTATAATGGGGTTTACCTGCTTTTCACTGCTGTGTTTTTGCCGCTTTACACCCTCTTGACTCACTTACAGAGAGATATCAATGCATAGGTTTTAAGATTCTTACTAGTCAGATATATTCTTGGGCGGTGAATAGGAGGTGCTGAGTCCAATTCCTTGAGCAAGGAGTAGGTCTTGTCTATTACATATTGGGTTTATGGAACGGTATCTGAGATAATTTGAAACCCTTGTTTTATGCATCACCCAACCTCACCTTTCCCGTTAAGCAGCCATAGTGTGTTTTCTAAACGTGTGACTCTATTCTGTTTTGTAATTCAGTTCAAGGGAGCGGTTTTTACATTCCCTCTATAAGTGATATCTTATGATAAGTGTCTTTTTCTGTGTGACTTATTTCACTTAGAATCCTCGTATCTAAATCCACTCATCATGCTGCTACTAACCTTATGACGTTGATTTCATGGCTGAGTGATATTCCATTGTACATAAGGACCACAACTTCTTTATCCATTTTTCTCTTTCCTGGGATATTTAAGGTGTAACGAAGTGGAGGTTCTTGTCAACAGAGCAGCCCTAAACTTTGGGGTGCCTGTGTCTTGCTGATTTTTAGTTTTCCCAATTTATACGCCCATGAGTGGAAGTGCCCTATGCTCCCTAAGCTGAGTTTCTTAAATTTTTCAGGACACACCGTGCAGTTCTCCAGAGTGGCTGTTGGCAATTTACATCCCGCCCATCAGCGTAGCCAGGCTCCCGTTTCTCCATGGCCTGTCCTGCATTTCTGGTTTTGACACTTTATTCAGCATGGCCCTTTTGACCGATGGGAAGCGAGACTTCTTTGTAGCGCTGATTTGCCTTTCCAGGTTGCTTGGTTGGCCAAAAAGGGCGTATGCGTTTTTTCCTGAATATATTCAGGAAAAAACGCATACGCCCTTTTTGGCCAAGGGCATCATTGTCGAGGTTTTGCCGCTTTTCCTGTGCTTTAAAGATGATTCGAATCTCCCTCCTGAAATCTGTTTCCTGCAATTCTGCCTTGCTTTCAAATCCTCTTCGTTGCCTTCCCTCAATATATTTGTGGACGAGAGTCATCATTTATAATTCTGTAGGTTTGTGAATTGCAGTGCCCCTGAGCTCCATTTTTCAACTCGCTTTCTTGGGAGCTGCCGCAAAAGCGCAGGATTGCTTCAGGCCCTATTCTGGTCCCGGGCGGCAGGCTGAGCCTGTGGTTAATTCTTCTTCCTAATGGGAAAATAGACCTGTGCCTGTCCCAACACCTAGAGCTAGTCTCTCATTGGTTCCCCCACTTCCGGTTCATCTCAGGAAAAATTGCAACCTGTACGGAACAGGAGGTTAAGGTGCTGATTCTCCAAGGACGGAGATTGCTAGTAAAGCGGATGGAATGGCGAACCCAAGAACAAGGAGATGAGAAATGAGGTGCGTTTTGGAAACCTTTCCCGATCACACGGTGTACCATCTTCTGGGTTTCTCATGCATGTTTTCGATGTAGGAAGATGCCCTTGAACCTGGAGATTTGGGACCCATGGGATGGGTACCACGCAGTATTACTTTAAAGGGTCTGCGTTTGCTCACCCAACCTCACCAAACCTCTCAGCCCCAAGAGTGTCCACCCTTATGTCTCAATCAGCTGTGGGTCTAGATATGGTCAATCCAGGTGGCATCACAGCCCCTGAACGAATTTTGTAAGAATTTCGCTCTCTTTCACTGTCTTTTTTCACGGGTTTTTAAAAGTAATTGATTTTTATAATGGGGTTTACCTGCTTTTCACTGCTGTGATTTTGCCGCTTTACACCCACTTGACTCACTTACAGAGAGATATCAATGCATAGGTTTTAAGATTCTTACTAGTCAGATATATTCTTGGGCGGTGAATAGGAGGTGCTGAGTCCAATTCCTTGAGCAAGGAGTAGGTCTTGTCTATTACATATTGGGTTTATGGAACGGTATCTGAGATAATTTGAAACCCTTGTTTTATGCATCACCCAACCTCACCTTTCCCGTTAAGCAGCCATAGTGTGTTTTCTAAACGTGTGACTCTATTCTGTTTTGTAATTCAGTTCAAGGGAGCGGTTTTTACATTCCCTCTATAAGTGATATCTTATGATAAGTGTCTTTTTCTGTGTGACTTATTTCACTTAGAATCCTCGTATCTAAATCCACTCATCATGCTGCTACTAACCTTATGACGTTGATTTCATGGCTGAGTGATATTCCATTGTACATAAGGACCACAACTTCTTTATCCATTTTTCTCTTTCCTGGGATATTTAAGGTGTAACGAAGTGGAGGTTCTTGTCAACAGAGCAGCCCTAAACTTTGGGGTGCCTGTGTCTTGCTGATTTTTAGTTTTCCCAATTTATACGCCCATGAGTGGAAGTGCCCTATGCTCCCTAAGCTGAGTTTTTTAGATGTTTCAGGACACACCGTGCACTTCTCCAGAGTGGCTGTTGGCAATTTACATCCCGCCCATCAGCGTAGCCAGGCTCCCGTTTCTCCATGGCCTCTCCTGCAATTCTGGTTTTGACACTTTATTCAGCATGGCCCTTTTGACCGATGGGAAGCGAGACTTCTTTGTAGCGCTGATTTGCCTTTCCAGGTTGCTTGGTTGACCAAAAAGGGCGTATGCGTTTTTTCCTGAATATATTCAGGAAAAAACGCATACGCCCCTTTTGGCCAAGGGCATCATTGTCGAGGTTTTGCCGCTTTTCCTGTGCTTTAAAGGCGATTCGAATCTCCCTCCTGAAATCTGTTTCCTGCAATTCTGCCTTGCTTTCAAATCCTCTTCGTTGCCTTCCCTCAATATATTTGTGGACGAGAGTCATCATTTATAAGTCTGCAGGTTTGTGAATTGCAGTGCCCCTGAGCTCCATTTTTCAACTCGCTTTCTTGGGAGCTGGCCGCAAAAGCGCAGGATTGCTTCAGGCCCTATTTTGGTCCCGGGCGGCAGGCTGAGCCTGTGGTTAATTCTTCTTCCTGATGGGAAAATAGAGTGACCTGTGCCTGTCCCAACACCTAGAGCTAGTCTCTCATTGGTTCCCCCTCTTCCCGTTCATCCTCAGGACAAATTGCAACCTGTAAGGAACAGGAGGTTAAAGGTGTTGATTCTCCAAGGCCGGAGATTGTTAGTAAAGCGGCTGGAATGGCGAATCCGAGCACAAGGAGATGAGAAATGAGGTGCGTTTTGAAAACCTTTCCCGATCACACGGTGTACCATCTTCTGGGTTTCTCATAAATGTTTTCGATGTAGGAAGATGCCCTTGAATCTGGAGATTTGGGACCCATGGGATGGGTACCACGCAGTATTACTTTAAAGGGTCTGTGTTTGCTCACCCAACCTCACCAAACCTCTCAGCCCCAAGAGTGTCCACCCTTATGTCTCAATCAGCTGTGGGTCTAGATATGGTCATTCCAGGTGGCATCACAGCCCCTGAGCGAATTTTGTAAGAATTTCGCTCTCTTTCAATGTCTTTGTTTCACGGATTTTTAAAAGTAATTGATTTTTATAATTGGGTTTACCTGCTTTTCACTGCTGTGATTTTGCCGCTTTACACCCACTGGACTCACTTACAGAGAGATATCAATGCATAGGTTTTAAGATTCTTACTAGTCAGATATATTCTTGGGCTGTGAATAGGGGGTGTTGAGTCCAATTCACTGAGCAAGGAGTAGGTCTTGTCTATTACATATTGGGTTTATGGAACGGTATCTGAGCTAATTTGAAACCCTTGTTTTATGCATCACCCCACCTCACCTTTCCCGTTAAGCAGCCACAGTGTGTTTTCTAAACGTGTGACTCTATTCTGTTTTGTAATTCAGTTCAAGGGTAGCGGTTTGTACATTCCCTCTATAAGTGATATCTTATGATAAGTGTCTTTTTCTGTGTGACTTATTTCATTTAGAATCGTCGTACCGAAATCCACTCATCTTGCTGCCACTAGCCTTATGACGTTGATTTCATGGCTGAGTGATATTCCATTGTACATAAGGACCACAACTTCTTTATCCATTTTTCTCTTTCCTGGGATATTTAAGGTGTCACGAAGTGGAGGTTCTTGTCAACAGAGCAGCCCTAAACTTTGGCGTGCCTGTGTCTTGCTGATTTTTAGTTTTCCCAATTTATACGCCCATGAGTGGAAGTGCCCTATGCTCCCTAAGCTGAGTTTCTTAGATGTTTCAGGACACACCGTGCAGTTCTCCAGAGTGGCTGTTGGCAATTTACATCCCGCCCATCAGCGTAGCCAGGCTCCCGTTTCTCCATGGCCTGTTTTGCATTTCTGGTTTTGACACTTTATTCAGCATGGCCCTTTTGACCGATGGGAAGCGAGACTTCTTTGTAGCGCTGATTTGCCTTTCCAGGTTGCTTGGTTGGCCAAAAAGGGCGTATGCGTTTTTTCCTGAATATAGTCAGGAAGAAACGCATACGCCCTTTTTGGCCAAGGGCATCATTGTCGAGGTTTTGCCGCTTTTCCTGTGCTTTAAAGGCGATTTGAATCTCCCTCCTGAAATCTGTTTCCTGCAATTCTGCCTTGCTTTCAAATCCTCTTCGTTGCCTTCCCTCAATATATTTGTGGACCAGAGTCATCATTTATAAGTCTGCAGGGTTGTGAATTGCAGTGCCCCTGAGCTCCATTTTTCAACTCGCTTTCTTGGGAGCTGGCCGCAAAAGCGCAGGATTGCTTCAGGCCCTATTCTGGTCCCGGGCGGCAGGCTGAGCCTGTGGTTAATTCTTCTTCCTGATGGGAAAATAGAGTGACCTGTGCCTGTCCCAACACCTAGAGCTAGTCTCTCATTGGTTCCCCCTCTTCCCGTTCATCCTCAGGACAAATTGCAACCTGTACGGAACAGGAGGTTAAAGGTGCTGATTCTCCAAGGAGGGAGATTGCTAGTAAAGTGGCTGGAATGGCAAACCCGAGCACAAGGAGATGAGAAATGAGGTGCGTTTTGAAAACCTTTCCGGATCGCACGGTGTACCATCTTCTGGGTTCCTCATGCATGCTTTCGATGTAGGAAGATGCCCTTGAACCTGGAGATTTGGGACCCATGGGATGGGTACCATGCAGTATTACTTTAAAGGGTCTGCGTTTGCTCACCCAACCTCACCAAACCTCTCAGCCCCAAGAGTTTCCACCCTTATGCCTCAATCAGCTGTGGGTCTAGATATGGTCAATCCAGGTGGCATCACAGCCCCTGAACGAATTTTGTAAGAATTTCTCTCTCTTTCACTGTCTTTGTTTCACGGGTTTTTAAAAGTAATTGATTTTTATAATGGGGTTTACCTGCTTTTCACTGCTGTGTTTTTGCCGCTTTACACCCACTTGACTCACTTACAGAGAGATATCAATGCATAGGTTTTAAGATTCTTACTAGTCAGATATATTCTTGGGCGGTGAATAGGGGGTGTTGAGTCCAATTCACTGAGCAAGGAGTAGGTCTTGTCTATTACCTATTGGGTTTATGGAACGGTATCTGAGCTAATTTGAAACCCTTGTTTTATGCATCACCCCACCTCACCTTTCCCGTTAAGCAGCCATAGTGTGTTTTCTAAACGTGTTACCCAGCTCTGATTTGTAATTCAGTTCAAGGGTAGCGGTTTTTATATTCCCTCTATAAGTGATATCTTATGATAAGTATCTTTTTCTGTGTGACTTATTTCACTTAGAATCGTCCTACCTAAATCCACTCATCTTGCTGCTACTAGCCTTATGACGTTGATTTCATGGCTGAGTGATATTCCATTGTACATAAGGACCACAACTTCTTTATCCATTTTTCTCTTTCCTGGGATATTTAAGGTGTAACGAAGTGGAGGTTCTTGTCAACAGAGCAGCCCTAAACTTTGGGGTGCCTGTGTCTTGCTGATTTTTAGTTTTCCCAATTTATACGCCCATGAGTGGAAGTGCCCTATGCTCCCTAAGCTGATTTTTTTCGATGTTTCAGGACACACCGTGCACTTCTCCAGAGTGGCTGTTGGCAATTTACATCCCGCCCATCAGCGTAGCCAGGCTCCCGTTTCTCCATGGCCTGTCTTGCATTTCTGGTTTTGACACTTTATTCAGCATGGCCCTTTTGACCGATGGGAAGCGAGACTTCTTTGTAGCGCTGATTTGCCTTTCCAGGTTGCCTGGTTGGCCAAAAAGGGCGTATGCGTTTTTTCCTGAATATATTCAGGAAAAAACGCATACGCCCTTTTTGGCCAAGGGCATCATTGTCGAGGTTTTGCCGCTTTTCCTGTGCTTTAAAGGCGATTCGAATCTCCCTCCTGAAATCTGTTTCCTGCAATTCTGCCTTGCTTTCCAATCCTCTTCGTTGCCTTCCCTCAATATATTTGTGGACGAGAGTCATCATTTATAAGTCTGCAGGTTTGTGAATTGCAGTGCCCCTGAGCTCCATTTTTCAACTCTCTTTCTTGGGAGCTGGCCGCAAAAGCGCAGGATTGCTTGAGGCCCTATTCTGGTCCCGGGCGGCAGGCTGAGCCTGTGGTTAATTCTTCTTCCTGATGGGAAAATAGAGTGACCTGTGCCTGTCCCAACACCTAGAGCTAGTCTCTCATTGGTTCCCCCTCTTCCCGTTCATCCTCAGGACAAATTGCAACCTGTACGGAACAGGAGGTTAAAGGTGCTGATTCTCCAGGGAGGGAGATTGCTAGTAAAGCGGCTGGAATGGCAAACCCGAGCACAAGGAGATGAGAAATGAGGTGCGTTTTGAAAACCTTTCCGGATCACACGGTGTACCATCTTCTGGGTTTCTCATGCATGCTTTCGATGTAGGAAGATGCCCTTGAACCTGGAGATTTGGGACCCATGGGATGGGTACCACACAGTATTACTTTAAAGGGTCTGCGTTTGCTCACCCAACCTCACCAAACCTCTCAGCCCCAAGAGTGTCCACCCTTATGTCTCAATCAGCTGTGGGTCTAGATATGGTCAATCCATGTGGCATCACAGCCCCTGAACGAATTTTGTAAGAATTTCTCTCTCTTTCACTGTCTTTGTTTCACGGGTTTTTAAAAGTAATTGATTTTTATAATGGGGTTTACCTGCTTTTCACTGCTGTGTTTTTGCCGCTTTACACCCACTTGACTCACTTACAGAGAGATATCAATGCATAGGTTTTAAGATTCTTACTAGTCAGATATATTCTTGGGCGGTGAATAGGGGGTGTTGAGTCCAATTCACTGAGCAAGGAGTAGGTCTTGTCTATTACCTATTGGGTTTATGGAACGGTATCTGAGCTAATTTGAAACCCTTGTTTTATGCATCACCCCACCTCACCTTTCCCGTTAAGCAGCCATAGTGTGTTTTCTAAACGTGTTACCCTGCTCTGATTTGTAATTCAGTTCAAGGGTAGCGGTTTTTATATTCCCTCTATAAGTGATATCTTATGATAAGTATCTTTTTCTGTGTGACTTATTTCACTTAGAATCGTCCTACCTAAATCCACTCATCTTGCTGCTACTAGCCTTATGACGTTGATTTCATGGCTGAGTGATATTCCATTGTACATAAGGACCACAACTTCTTTATCCATTTTTCCCTTTCCTGGGATATTTAAGGTGTAACGAAGTGGAGGGTCTTGTCAACAGAGCAGCCCTAAACTTTGGGGTGCCTGTGTCTTGCTGATTTTTAGTTTTCCCAACTTATACACCCATGAGTGGAAGTGCCCTATGCTCCCTAAGCTGAGTTTTTTAGATGTTTCAGGACACACCGTGCAGTTCTCCAGAGTGGCTGTTGGCAATTTACATCCCGCCCATCAGCGTAGCCAGGCTCCCGTTTCTCCATGGCCTGTTTTGCATTTCTGGTTTTGACCCTTTATTCAGCATGGCCCTTTTGACCGATGGGAAGCGAGACTTCTTTGTAGCGCTGATTTGCCTTTCCAGGTTGCTTGGTTGGCCAAAAAGGGCGTATGCGTTTTTTCCTGAATATATTCAGCAAAAAACGCATACGCCCTTTTTGGCCAAGGGCATCATTGTCGATGTTTTGCCGCCTTTCCGGTGCTTTAAAGGCGATTCGAATCTCCCTCCTGAAATCTGTTTCCTGCAATTCTGCCTTGCTTTCCAATCCTCTTCGTTGCATTCCCTCAATATATTTGTGGACGAGAGTCATCATTTATAAGTCTGCAGGTTTGTGAATTGCAGTGCCCCTGATCTCCATTTTTCAACTCGCTTTCTTGGGAGCTGGCCGCAAAAGCGCAGGATTGCTTCAGGCCCTATTCTGGTCCCGGGTGGTAGGCTGAGCCTGTGGTTAATTCTTCTTCCTGATGGGAAAATAGAGTGACCTATGCCTGTCCCAACACCTAGAGCTAGTCTCTCATTGGTTCCCCCTCTTCCCGTTCATCCTCAGGACAAATTGCAACCTGTACGGAACAGGAGGTTAAAGGTGCTGATTCTCCAAGGAGGGAGATTGCTAGTAAAGTGGCTGGAATGGCAAACCCGAGCACAAGGAGATGAGAAATGAGGTGCGTTTTGAAAACCTTTCCGGATCACACGGTGTAGCATCTTCTGGGTTTCTCATGCATGCTTTCGATGTAGGAAGATGCCCTTGAACCTGGAGATTTGGGACCCATGGGATGGGTACCACACAGTATTATTTTAAAGGGTCTGCGTTTGCTCACCCAACCTCACCAAACCTCTCAGCCCCAAGAGTGTCCACCCTTATGTCTCAATCAGCTGTGGGTCTAGATATGGTCAATCCATGTGGCATCACAGCCCCTGAACGAATTTTGTAAGAATTTCTCTCTCTTTCACTGTCTTTGTTTCACGGGTTTTTAAAAGTAATTGATTTTTATAATGGGGTTTACCTGCTTTTCACTGCTGTGTTTTTGCCGCTTTACACCCACTTGACTCACTTACAGAGAGATATCAATGCATAGGTTTTAAGATTCTTACTAGTCAGATATATTCTTGGGCGGTGAATAGGGGGTGTTGAGTCCAATTCACTGAGCAAGGAGTAGGTCTTGTCTATTACCTATTGGGTTTATGGAACGGTATCTGAGCTAATTTGAAACCCTTGTTTTATGCATCACCCCACCTCACCTTTCCCGTTAAGCAGCCATAGTGTGTTTTCTAAACGTGTGACCCTGCTCTGATTTGTAATTCAGTTCAAGGGTAGCGGTTTTTATATTCCCTCTATAAGTGATATCTTATGATAAGTATCTTTTTCTGTGTGACTTATTTCACTTAGAATCGTCCTACCTAAATCCACTCATCTTGCTGCTACTAGCCTTATGACGTTGATTTCATGGCTGAGTGATATTCCATTGTACATAAGGACCACAACTTCTTTATCCATTTTTCCCTTTCCTGGGATATTTAAGGTGTAACGAAGTGGAGGGTCTTGTCAACAGAGCAGCCCTAAACTTTGGGGTGCCTGTGTCTTGCTGATTTTTAGTTTTCCCAACTTATACGCCCATGAGTGGAAGTGGCCTATGCTCCCTAAGCTGAGTTTTTTAGATGATTCAGGACACACCGTGCACTTCTCCAGAGTGGCTGTTGGCAATTTACATCCCGCCCATCAGCGTAGCCAGGCTCCCGTTTCTCCATGGCCTGTTTTGCATTTCTGGTTTTGACACTTTATTCAGCATGGCCCTTTTGACCGATGGGAAGCGAGACTTCTTTGTAGCGCTGATTTGCCTTTCCAGGTTGCTTGGTTGGCCAAAAAGGGCGTATGCGTTTTTTCCTGAATATATTCAGGAAAAAACGCATACGCCCTTTTTGGCCAAGGGCATCATTGTCGAGGTTTTGCCGCTTTTCCTGTGCTTTAAAGGCGATTCGAATCTCCCTCCTGAAATCTGTTTCCTGCAATTCTGCCTTGCTTTCAAATACTCTTCGTTGCCTTCCCTCAATATATTTGTGGACGAGAGTCATCATTTATAAGTCTGCAGGTTTGTGAATTGCAGTGCCCCTGAGCTCCATTTTTCAACTCGCTTTCTTGGGAGCTGGCCGCAAAAGCGCAGGATTGCTTCAGGCCCTATTCTGGTCCTGGGCGGCAGGCTGAGCCTGTGGTTAATTCTTCTTCCTGATGGGAAAATAGAGTGACCTGTGCCTGTCCCAACACCTAGAGCTAGTCTCTCATTGCTTCCCCCTCTTCCCGTTCATCCTCAGGACAAATTGCAACCTGTACGGAACAGGAGGTTAAAGGTGCTGATTCTCTAAGGAGGGAGATTGCTAGTAAAGCGGCTGGAATGGCGAACCCGAGCACAAGGAGATGAGAAATGAGGTGCGTTTTAGAAACCTCTCCCGATCACACGGTGTACCATCTTCTGGGTTTCTTATGCATGTTTTCGATGTAGGAAGATGCCCTTGAACCTGGAGATTTGGGACCCATGGGATGGGTACCACGCAGTATTAATTTAAAGGGTTTGCGTTTGCTCACCCAACCTCACCAAACCTCTCAGCCCCAAGAGTGTCCACCCTTATGTCTCAATCAGCTGTCAGTCTAGATATGGTCAATCCAGGTGGCATTACAGCCCCTGAACGAATTTTCTAAGAATTTCTCTCTCTTTCACTGTCTTTGTTTCACGGGTCTTTAAAGGTAATTGATTTTTATAATGGGGTTTACCTGCTTTTCACTGCTGTGATTTTGCCGCTTTACACCCACTTGACTCACTTACAGAGAGATATCAATGCATAGGTTTCAAGATTCTTACTAGTCAGATATATTCTTGGGCGGTGAATAGGGGGTGTTGAGTCCAATTCACTGAGCAAGGAGTAGGTCTTGTCTATTACCTATTGGGTTTATGGAACGGTATCTGAGCTAATTTGAAACCCTTGTTTTATGCATCACCCCACCTCACCTTTCCCGTTAAGCAGCCATAGTGTGTTTTCTAAACGTGTGACCCAGCTCTGATTTGTAATTCAGTTCAAGGGTAGCGGTTTTTATATTCCCTCTATAAGTGATATCTTATGATAAGTATCTTTTTCTGTGTGACTTATTTCACTTAGAATCGTCCTACCTAAATCCACTCATCTTGCTGCTACTAGCCTTATGACGTTGATTTCATGGCTGAGTGATATTCCATTGTACATAAGGACCACAACTTCTTTATCCATTTTTCTCTTTCCTGGGATATTTTAGGTGTAACGAAGTGGAGGTTCTTGTCAACAGAGCAGCCCTAAACTTTGGGGTGCCTGTGACTTGCTGATTTTTAGTTTTCCCAATTTATACGCCCATGAGTGGAAGTGCCCTATGCTCCCTAAGCTGAGTTTTTTCGATGTTTCAGGACACACCGTGCACTTCTCCAGAGTGGCTGTTGGCAATTTACATCCCGCCCATCAGCGTAGCCAGGCTCCCGTTTCTCCATGGCCTGTTTTGCATTTCTGGTTTTGACCCTTTATTCAGCATGGCCCTTTTGACCGATGGGAAGCGAGACTTCTTTGTAGCGCTGATTTGCCTTTCCAGGTTGCTTGGTTGGCCAAAAAGGGCGTATGCGTTTTTTCCTGAATATATTCAGCAAAAAACGCATACGCCCTTTTTGGCCAAGGGCATCATTGTCGAGGTTTTGCCGCTTTTCCTGTGCTTTAAAGGCGATTCGAATCTCCCTCCTGAAATCTGTTTCCTGCAATTCTGCCTTGCTTTCCAATCCTCTTCGTTGCCTTCCCTCAATATATTTGTGGACGAGAGTCATCATTTATAAGTCTGCAGGTTTGTGAATTGCAGTGCCCCTGAGCTCCATTTGTCAACTCGCTTTCTTGGGAGCTGGCCGCAAAAGCGCAGGATTGCTTCAGGCCCTATTCTGGTCCCGGGCGGCAGGCTGAGCCTGTGGTTAATTCTTCTTCCTGATGGGAAAATAGAGTGACCTGTGCCTGTCCCAACACCTAGAGCTAGTCTCTCATTGGTTCCCCCTCTTCCCGTTCATCCTCAGGACAAATTGCAACCTGTACGGAACAGGAGGTTAAAGGTGCTGATTCTCCAAGGAGGGAGATTGCTAGTAAAGCGGCTGGAATGGCAAACCCGAGCACAAGGAGATGAGAAATGAGGTGCGTTTTGAAAACCTTTCCGGATCACACGGTGTACCATCTTCTGGGTTTCTCATGCATGCTTTCGATGTAGGAAGATGCCCTTGAACCTGGAGATTTGGGACCCATGGGATGGGTACCATGCAGTATTACTTTAAAGGGTCTGCGTTTGCTCACCCAACCTCACCAAACCTCTCAGCCCCAAGAGTGTCCACCCTTATGTCTCAATCAACTGTGGGTCTAGATATGGTCAATCCAGGTGGCATCACAGCCCCTGAACGAATTTTGTAAGAATTTCTCTGTCTTTAACTGTCTTTGTTTCACGGGTTTTTAAAAGTAATTGATTTTTATAATGGGGTTTACCTGCTTTTCACTGCTGTGTTTTTGCCGCTTTACACCCACTGGACTCACTTACAGAGAGATATCAATGCATAGGTTTTAAGATTCTTACTAGTCAGATATATTCTTGGGCGGTGAATAGGGGGTGTTGAGTCCAATTCACTGAGCAAGGAGTAGGTCTTGTCTATTACCTATTGGGTTTATGGAACGGTATCTGAGCTAATTTGAAACCCTTGTTTTATGCATCACCCCACCTCACCTTTCCCGTTAAGCAGCCATAGTGTGTTTTCTAAACGTGTGACCCTGCTCTGATTTGTAATTCAGTTCAAGGGTAGCGGTTTTTATATTCCCTCTATAAGTGATATCTTATGATAAGTATCTTTTTCTGTGTGACTTATTTCACTTAGAATCGTCCTACCTAAATCCACTCATCTTGCTGCTACTAGCCTTATGACGTTGATTTCATGGCTGAGTGATATTCCATTGTACATAAGGACCACAACTTCTTTATCCATTTTTCCCTTTCCTGGGATATTTAAGGTGTAACGAAGTGGAGGGTCTTGTCAACAGAGCAGCCCTAAACTTTGGGGTGCCTGTGTCTTGCTGATTTTTAGTTTTCCCAACTTATACGCCCATGAGTGGAAGTGGCCTATGCTCCCTAAGCTGAGTTTTTTAGATGATTCAGGACACACCGTGCACTTCTCCAGAGTGGCTGTTGGCAATTTACATCCCGCCCATCAGCGTAGCCAGGCTCCCGTTTCTCCATGGCCTGTTTTGCATTTCTGGTTTTGACACTTTATTCAGCATGGCCCTTTTGACCGATGGGAAGCGAGACTTCTTTGTAGCGCTGATTTGCCTTTCCAGGTTGCTTGGTTGGCCAAAAAGGGCGTATGCGTTTTTTCCTGAATATATTCAGGAAAAAACGCATACGCCCTTTTTGGCCAAGGGCATCATTGTCGAGGTTTTGCCGCTTTTCCTGTGCTTTAAAGGCGATTCGAATCTCCCTCCTGAAATCTGTTTCCTGCAATTCTGCCTTGCTTTCAAATACTCTTCGTTGCCTTCCCTCAATATATTTGTGGACGAGAGTCATCATTTATAAGTCTGCAGGTTTGTGAATTGCAGTGCCCCTGAGCTCCATTTTTCAACTCGCTTTCTTGGGAGCTGGCCGCAAAAGCGCAGGATTGCTTCAGGCCCTATTCTGGTCCTGGGCGGCAGGCTGAGCCTGTGGTTAATTCTTCTTCCTGATGGGAAAATAGAGTGACCTGTGCCTGTCCCAACACCTAGAGCTAGTCTCTCATTGCTTCCCCCTCTTCCCGTTCATCCTCAGGACAAATTGCAACCTGTACGGAACAGGAGGTTAAAGGTGCTGATTCTCTAAGGAGGGAGATTGCTAGTAAAGCGGCTGGAATGGCGAACCCGAGCACAAGGAGATGAGAAATGAGGTGCGTTTTAGAAACCTCTCCCGATCACACGGTGTACCATCTTCTGGGTTTCTTATGCATGTTTTCGATGTAGGAAGATGCCCTTGAACCTGGAGATTTGGGACCCATGGGATGGGTACCACGCAGTATTAATTTAAAGGGTTTGCGTTTGCTCACCCAACCTCACCAAACCTCTCAGCCCCAAGAGTGTCCACCCTTATGTCTCAATCAGCTGTCAGTCTAGATATGGTCAATCCAGGTGGCATTACAGCCCCTGAACGAATTTTCTAAGAATTTCTCTCTCTTTCACTGTCTTTGTTTCACGGGTCTTTAAAGGTAATTGATTTTTATAATGGGGTTTACCTGCTTTTCACTGCTGTGATTTTGCCGCTTTACACCCACTTGACTCACTTACAGAGAGATATCAATGCATAGGTTTCAAGATTCTTACTAGTCAGATATATTCTTGGGCGGTGAATAGGGGGTGTTGAGTCCAATTCACTGAGCAAGGAGTAGGTCTTGTCTATTACCTATTGGGTTTATGGAACGGTATCTGAGCTAATTTGAAACCCTTGTTTTATGCATCACCCCACCTCACCTTTCCCGTTAAGCAGCCATAGTGTGTTTTCTAAACGTGTGACCCAGCTCTGATTTGTAATTCAGTTCAAGGGTAGCGGTTTTTATATTCCCTCTATAAGTGATATCTTATGATAAGTATCTTTTTCTGTGTGACTTATTTCACTTAGAATCGTCCTACCTAAATCCACTCATCTTGCTGCTACTAGCCTTATGACGTTGATTTCATGGCTGAGTGATATTCCATTGTACATAAGGACCACAACTTCTTTATCCATTTTTCTCTTTCCTGGGATATTTTAGGTGTAACGAAGTGGAGGTTCTTGTCAACAGAGCAGCCCTAAACTTTGGGGTGCCTGTGACTTGCTGATTTTTAGTTTTCCCAATTTATACGCCCATGAGTGGAAGTGCCCTATGCTCCCTAAGCTGAGTTTTTTCGATGTTTCAGGACACACCGTGCACTTCTCCAGAGTGGCTGTTGGCAATTTACATCCCGCCCATCAGCGTAGCCAGGCTCCCGTTTCTCCATGGCCTGTTTTGCATTTCTGGTTTTGACCCTTTATTCAGCATGGCCCTTTTGACCGATGGGAAGCGAGACTTCTTTGTAGCGCTGATTTGCCTTTCCAGGTTGCTTGGTTGGCCAAAAAGGGCGTATGCGTTTTTTCCTGAATATATTCAGCAAAAAACGCATACGCCCTTTTTGGCCAAGGGCATCATTGTCGAGGTTTTGCCGCTTTTCCTGTGCTTTAAAGGCGATTCGAATCTCCCTCCTGAAATCTGTTTCCTGCAATTCTGCCTTGCTTTCCAATCCTCTTCGTTGCCTTCCCTCAATATATTTGTGGACGAGAGTCATCATTTATAAGTCTGCAGGTTTGTGAATTGCAGTGCCCCTGAGCTCCATTTGTCAACTCGCTTTCTTGGGAGCTGGCCGCAAAAGCGCAGGATTGCTTCAGGCCCTATTCTGGTCCCGGGCGGCAGGCTGAGCCTGTGGTTAATTCTTCTTCCTGATGGGAAAATAGAGTGACCTGTGCCTGTCCCAACACCTAGAGCTAGTCTCTCATTGGTTCCCCCTCTTCCCGTTCATCCTCAGGACAAATTGCAACCTGTACGGAACAGGAGGTTAAAGGTGCTGATTCTCCAAGGAGGGAGATTGCTAGTAAAGCGGCTGGAATGGCAAACCCGAGCACAAGGAGATGAGAAATGAGGTGCGTTTTGAAAACCTTTCCGGATCACACGGTGTACCATCTTCTGGGTTTCTCATGCATGCTTTCGATGTAGGAAGATGCCCTTGAACCTGGAGATTTGGGACCCATGGGATGGGTACCATGCAGTATTACTTTAAAGGGTCTGCGTTTGCTCACCCAACCTCACCAAACCTCTCAGCCCCAAGAGTGTCCACCCTTATGTCTCAATCAACTGTGGGTCTAGATATGGTCAATCCAGGTGGCATCACAGCCCCTGAACGAATTTTGTAAGAATTTCTCTGTCTTTCACTGTCTTTGTTTCACGGGTTTTTAAAAGTAATTGATTTTTATAATGGGGTTTACCTGCTTTTCACTGCTGTGTTTTTGCCGCTTTACACCCACTGGACTCACTTACAGAGAGATATCAATGCATAGGTTTTAAGATTCTTACTAGTCAGATATATTCTTGGGCGGTGAATAGGGGGTGTTGAGTCCAATTCACTGAGCAAGGAGTAGGTCTTGTCTATTACCTATTGGGTTTATGGAACGGTATCTGAGCTAATTTGAAACCCTTGTTTTATGCATCACCCCACCTCACCGTTCCCGTTAAGCAGCCATAGTGTGTTTTCTAAACGTGTTACCCTGCTCTGATTTGTAATTCAGTTCAAGGGTATCGGTTTTTATATTCCCTCTATAAGTGATATCTTATGATAAGTATCTTTTTCTGTGTGACTTATTTCACTTAGAATCGTCCTACCTAAATCCACTCATCTTGCTGCTACTAGCCTTATGACGTTGATTTCATGGCTGAGTGATATTCCATTGTACATAAGGACCACAACTTCTTTATCCATTTTTCTCTTTCCTGGGATATTTAAGGTGTAACGAAGTGGAGGTTCTTGTCAACAGAGCAGCCCTAAACTTTGGGGTGCCTGTGTCTTGCTGATTTTTAGTTTTCCCAATTTATACGCCCATGAGTGGAAGTGCCCTATGCTCCCTAAGCTGATTTTTTTCGATGTTTCAGGACACACCGTGCACTTCTCCAGAGTGGCTGTTGGCAATTTACATCCCGCCCATCAGCGTAGCCAGGCTCCCGTTTCTCCATGGCCTGTTTTGCATTTCTGGTTTTGACACTTTATTCAGCATGGCCCTTTTGACCGATGGGAAGCGAGACTTCTTTGTAGCGCTGATTTGCCTTTCCAGGTTGCTTGGTTGGCCAAAAAGGGCGTATGCGTTTTTTCCTGAATATATTCAGGAAGAAACGCATACGCCCTTTTTGGCCAAGGGCATCATTGTCGAGGTTTTGCCGCTTTTCCTGTGCTTTAAAGGCGATTCGAATCTCCCTCCTGAAATCTGTTTCCTGCAATTCTGCCTTGCTTTCCAATCCTCTTCGTTGCCTTCCCTCAATATATTTGTGGACGAGAGTCATCATTTATAAGTCTGCAGGTTTGTGAATTGCAGTGCCCCTGAGCTCCATTTGTCAACTCGCTTTCTTGGGAGCTGGCCGCAAAAGCGCAGGATTGCTTCAGGCCCTATTCTGGTCCCGGGCGGCAGGCTGAGCCTGTGGTTAATTCTTCTTCCTGATGGGAAAATAGAGTGACCTGTGCCTGTCCCAACACCTAGAGCTAGTCTCTCATTGGTTCCCCCTCTTCCCGTTCATCCTCAGGACAAATTGCAACCTGTACGGAACAGGAGGTTAAAGGTGCTGATTCTCCAAGGAGGGAGATTGCTAGTAAAGCGGCTGGAATGGCAAACCCGAGCACAAGGAGATGAGAAATGAGGTGCGTTTTGAAAACCTTTCCGGATCGCACGGTGTACCATCTTCTGGGTTTCTCATGCATGCTTTCGATGTAGGAAGATGCCCTTGAACCTGGAGATTTGGGACCCATGGGATGGGTACCACGCAGTATTACTTTAAAGGGTCTGCGTTTGCTCACCCAACCTCACCAAACCTCTCAGCCCCAAGAGTGTCCACCCTTATGTCTCAATCAACTGTGGGTCTAGATATGGTCAATCCAGGTGGCATCACAGCCCCTGAACGAATTTTGTAAGAATTTCTCTCTCTTTCACTGTCTTTGTTTCACGGGTTTTTAAAAGTAATTGATTTTTATAATGGGGTTTACCTGCTTTTCACTGCTGTGTTTTTGCCGCTTTACACCCACTGGACTCACTTACAGAGAGATATCAATGCATAGGTTTTAAGATTCTTACTAGTCAGATATATTCTTGGGCGGTGAATAGGGGGTGTTGAGTCCAATTCACTGAGCAAGGAGTAGGTCTTGTCTATTACCTATTGGGTTTCTGGAACGGTATCTGAGCTAATTTGAAACCCTTGTTTTATGCATCACCCCACCTCACCTTTCCCGTTAAGCAGCCATAGTGTGTTTTCTAAACGTGTGACCCTGCTCTGATTTGTAATTCAGTTCAAGGGTAGCGGTTTTTATATTCCCTCTATAAGTGATATCTTATGATAAGTATCTTTTTCTGTGTGACTTATTTCACTTAGAATCGTCCTACCTAAATCCACTCATCTTGCTGCTACTAGCCTTATGACGTTGATTTCATGGCTGAGTGATATTCCATTGTACATAAGGACCACAACTTCTTTATCCATTTTTCTCTTTCCTGGGATATTTAAGGTGTAACGAAGTGGAGGTTCTTGTCAACAGAGCAGCCCTAAACTTTGGGGTGCCTGTGTCTTGCTGATTTTTAGTTTTCCCAATTTATACGCCCATGAGTGGAAGTGCCCTATGCTCCCTAAGCTGATTTTTTTCGATGTTTCAGGACACACCGTGCACTTCTCCAGAGTGGCTGTTGGCAATTTACATCCCGCCCATCAGCGTAGCCAGGCTCCCGTTTCTCCATGGCCTGTTTTGCATTTCTGGTTTTGACACTTTATTCAGCATGGCCCTTTTGACCGATGGGAAGCGAGACTTCTTTGTAGCGCTGATTTGCCTTTCCAGGTTGCTTGGTTGGCCAAAAAGGGCGTATGCGTTTTTTCCTGAATATATTCAGGAAAAAACGCATACGCCCTTTTTGGCCAAGGGCATCATTGTCGAGGTTTTTCCGCTTTTCCTGTGCTTTAAAGGCGATTCGAATCTCCCTCCTGAAATCTGTTTCCTGCAATTCTGCCTTGCTTTCCAATCCTCTTCGTTGCCTTCCCTCAATATATTTGTGGACGAGAGTCATCATTTCTAAGTCTGCAGGTTTGTGAATTGCAGTGCCCCTGAGCTCCATTTTTCAACTCGCTTTCTTGGGAGCTGGCCGCAAAAGCGCAGGATTGCTTCAGGCCCTATTCTGGTCCCGGGCGGCAGGCTGAGCCTGTGGTTAATTCTTCTTCCTGATGGGAAAATAGAGTGACCTGTGCCTGTCCCAACACCTAGAGCTAGTCTCTCATTGGTTCCCCCTCTTCCCGTTCATCCTCAGGACAAATTGCAACCTGTACGGAACAGGAGGTTAAAGGTGCTGATTCTCCAAGGAGGGAGATTGCTAGTAAAGCGGCTGGAATGGCAAACCCGAGCACAAGGAGATGAGAAATGAGGTGCGTTTTGAAAACCTTTCCGGATCACACGGTGTACCATCTTCTGGGTTTCTCATGCATGCTTTCGATGTAGGAAGATGCCCTTGAACCTGGAGATTTGGGACCCATGGGATGGGTACCACGCCGTATTACCTTAAAGGGTCTGCGTTTGCTCACCCAACCTCACCAAACCTCTCAGCCCCAAGAGTGTCCACCCTTATGTCTCAGTCAACTGTGGGTCTAGATATGGTCAATCCAGGTGGCATCACAGCCCCTGAACGAATTTTGTAAGAATTTCTCTCTCTTTCACTGTCTTTGTTTCACGGGTATTTAAAAGTAATTGATTTTTATAATGGGGTTTACCTGCTTTTCACTGCTGTGTTTTTGCCGCTTTACACCCACTGGACTCACTTACAGAGAGATATCAATGCATAGGTTTTAAGATACTTACTAGTCAGATATATTCTTGGGCGGTGAATAGGGGGTGTTGAGTCCAATTCACTGAGCAAGGAGTAGGTCTTGTCTATTACCTATTGGGTTTATGGAACGGTATCTGAGCTAATTTGAAACCCTTGTTTTATGCATCACCCCACCTCACCTTTCCCGTTAAGCAGCCATAGTGTGTTTTCTAAACGTGTGACCCTGCTCTGATTTGTAATTCAGTTCAAGGGTAGCGGTTTTTATATTCCCTCTATAAGTGATATCTTATGATAAGTATCTTTTTCTGTGTGACTTATTTCACTTAGAATCGTCCTACCTAAATCCACTCATCTTGCTGCTACTAGCCTTATGACGTTGATTTCATGGCTGAGTGATATTCCATTGTACATAAGGACCACAACTTCTTTATCCATTTTTCTCTTTCCTGGGATATTTAAGGTGTAACGAAGTGGAGGTTCTTGTCAACAGAGCAGCCCTAAACTTTGGGGTGCCTGTGTCTTGCTGATTTTTAGTTTTTCCAATTTATACGCCCATGAGTGGAAGTGCCCTATGCTCCCTAAGCTGATTTTTTTCGATGTTTCAGGACACACCGTGCACTTCTCCAGAGTGGCTGTTGGCAATTTACATCCCGCCCATCAGCGTAGCCAGGCTCCCGTTTCTCCATGGCCTGTTTTGCATTTCTGGTTTTGACACTTTATTCAGCATGGCCCTTTTGACCGATGGGAAGCGAGACTTCTTTGTAGCGCTGATTTGCCTTTCCAGGTTGCTTGGTTGGCCAAAAAGTGCGTATGCGTTTCTTCCTGAATATATTCAGGAAGAAACGCATACGCCCTTTTTGGCCAAGGGCATCATTGTCGAGGTTTTGCCGCTTTTCCTGTGCTTTAAAGGCGATTCGAATCTCCCTCCTGAAATCTGTTTCCTGCAATTCTGCCTTGCTTTCCAATCCTCTTCGTTGCCTTCCCTCAATATATTTGTGGACGAGAGTCATCATTTCTAAGTCTGCAGGTTTGTGAATTGCAGTGCCCCTGAGCTCCATTTGTCAACTCGCTTTCTTGGGAGCTGGCCGCAAAAGCGCAGGATTGCTTCAGGCCCTATTCTGGTCCCGGGCGGCAGGCTGAGCCTGTGGTTAATTCTTCTTCCTGATGGGAAAATAGAGTGACCTGTGCCTGTCCCAACACCTAGAGCTAGTCTCTCATTGGTTCCCCCTCTTCCCGTTCATCCTCAGGACAAATTGCAACCTGTACGGAACAGGAGGTTAAATGTGCTGATTCTCCAAGGAGGGAGATTGCTAGTAAAGCGGCTGGAATGGCAAACCCGAGCACAAGGAGATGAGAAATGAGGTGCGTTTTGAAAACCTTTCCGGATCGCACGGTGTACCATCTTCTGGGTTTCTCATGCATGCTTTCGATGTAGGAAGATGCCCTTGAACCTGGAGATTTGGGACCCATGGGATGGGTACCACGCCGTATTACTTTAAAGGGTCTGCGTTTGCTCACCCAACCTCACCAAACCTCTCAGCCCCAAGAGTGTCCACCCTTATGTCTCAATCAACTGTGGGTCTAGATATGGTCAATCCAGGTGGCATCACAGCCCCTGAACGAATTTTGTAAGAATTTCTCTCTCTTTCACTGTCTTTGTTTCACGGGTTTTTAAAAGTAATTGATTTTTATAATGGGGTTTACCTGCTTTTCACTGCTGTGTTTTTGCCGCTTTACACCCACTGGACTCACTTACAGAGAGATATCAATGCATAGGTTTTAAGATTCTTACTAGTCAGATATATTCTTGGGCGGTGAATAGGGGGTGTTGAGTCCAATTCACTGAGCAAGGAGTAGGTCTTGTCTATTACCTATTGGGTTTATGGAACGGTATCTGAGCTAATTTGAAACCCTTGTTTTATGCATCACCCCACCTCACCTTTCCCGTTAAGCAGCCATAGTGTGTTTTCTAAACGTGTGACCCTGCTCTGATTTGTAATTCAGTTCAAGGGTAGCGGTTTTTATATTCCCTCTATAAGTGATATCTTATGATAAGTATCTTTTTCTGTGTGACTTATTTCACTTAGAATCGTCCTACCTAAATCCACTCATCTTGCTGCTACTAGCCTTATGACGTTGATTTCATGGCTGAGTGATATTCCATTGTACATAAGGACCACAACTTCTTTATCCATTTTTCTCTTTCCTGGGATATTTAAGGTGTAACGAAGTGGAGGTTCTTGTCAACAGAGCAGCCCTAAACTTTGGGGTGCCTGTGTCTTGCTGATTTTTAGTTTTTCCAATTTATACGCCCATGAGTGGAAGTGCCCTATGCTCCCTAAGCTGATTTTTTTCGATGTTTCAGGACACACCGTGCACTTCTCCAGAGTGGCTGTTGGCAATTTACATCCCGCCCATCAGCGTAGCCAGGCTCCCGTTTCTCCATGGCCTGTTTTGCATTTCTGGTTTTGACACTTTATTCAGCATGGCCCTTTTGACCGATGGGAAGCGAGACTTCTTTGTAGCGCTGATTTGCCTTTCCAGGTTGCTTGGTTGGCCAAAAAGGGCGTATGCGTTTCTTCCTGAATATATTCAGGAAGAAACGCATACGCCCTTTTTGGCCAAGGGCATCATTGTCGAGGTTTTGCCGCTTTTCCTGTGCTTTAAAGGCGATTCGAATCTCCCTCCTGAAATCTGTTTCCTGCAATTCTGCCTTGCTTTCCAATCCTCTTCGTTGCCTTCCCTCAATATATTTGTGGACGAGAGTCATCATTTCTAAGTCTGCAGGTTTGTGAATTGCAGTGCCCCTGAGCTCCATTTGTCAACTCGCTTTCTTGGGAGCTGGCCGCAAAAGCGCAGGATTGCTTCAGGCCCTATTCTGGTCCCGGGCGGCAGGCTGAGCCTGTGGTTAATTCTTCTTCCTGATGGGAAAATAGAGTGACCTGTGCCTGTCCCAACACCTAGAGCTAGTCTCTCATTGGTTCCCCCTCTTCCCGTTCATCCTCAGGACAAATTGCAACCTGTACGGAACAGGAGGTTAAATGTGCTGATTCTCCAAGGAGGGAGATTGCTAGTAAAGCGGCTGGAATGGCAAACCCGAGCACAAGGAGATGAGAAATGAGGTGCGTTTTGAAAACCTTTCCGGATCGCACGGTGTACCATCTTCTGGGTTTCTCATGCATGCTTTCGATGTAGGAAGATGCCCTTGAACCTGGAGATTTGGGACCCATGGGATGGGTACCACGCCGTATTACTTTAAAGGGTCTGCGTTTGCTCACCCAACCTCACCAAACCTCTCAGCCCCAAGAGTGTCCACCCTTATGTCTCAATCAACTGTGGGTCTAGATATGGTCAATCCAGGTGGCATCACAGCCCCTGAACGAATTTTGTAAGAATTTCTCTCTCTTTCACTGTCTTTGTTTCACGGGTTTTTAAAAGTAATTGATTTTTATAATGGGGTTTACCTGCTTTTCACTGCTGTGTTTTTGCCGCTTTACACCCACTGGACTCACTTACAGAGAGATATCAATGCATAGGTTTTAAGATTCTTACTAGTCAGATATATTCTTGGGCGGTGAATAGGGGGTGTTGAGTCCAATTCACTGAGCAAGGAGTAGGTCTTGTCTATTACCTATTGGGTTTATGGAACGGTATCTGAGCTAATTTGAAACCCTTGTTTTATGCATCACCCCACCTCACCTTTCCCGTTAAGCAGCCATAGTGTGTTTTCTAAACGTGTGACCCTGCTCTGATTTGTAATTCAGTTCAAGGGTAGCGGTTTTTATATTCCCTCTATAAGTGATATCTTATGATAAGTATCTTTTTCTGTGTGACTTATTTCACTTAGAATCATCCTACCTAAATCCACTCATCTTGCTGCTACTAGCCTTATGACGTTGATTTCATGGCTGAGTGATATTCCATTGTACATAAGGACCACAACTTCTTTATCCATTTTTCTCATTCCTGGGATATTTAAGGTGTAACGAAGTGGAGGTTCTTGTCAACAGAGCAGCTCTAAACTTTGGGGTGCCTGTGTCTTGCTGATTTTTAGTTTTCCCAATTTATACGCCCATGAGTGGAAGTGTCCTATGCTCCCTAAGCTGATTTTTTTCGATGTTTCAGGACACACCGTGCACTTCTCCAGAGTGGCTGTTGGCAATTTACATCCCGCCCATCAGCGTAGCCAGGCTCCCGTTTCTCCATGGCCTGTCTTGCATTTCTGGTTTTGACACTTTATTCAGCATGGCCCTTTTGACCGATGGGAAGCGAGACTTCTTTGTAGCGCTGATTTGCCTTTCCAGGTTGCTTGGTTGGCCAAAAAGGGCGTATGCGTTTTTTCCTGAATATATTCAGGAAAAAACGCATACGCCCTTTTTGGCCAAGGGCATCATTGTCGAGGTTTTGCCGCTTTTCCTGTGCTTTAAAGGCGATTCGAATCTCCCTCCTGAAATCTGTTTCCTGCAATTCTGCCTTGCTTTCCAATCCTCTTCGTTGCCTTCCCTGAATATATTTGTGGACGAGAGTCATCATTTATAAGTCTGCAGGTTTGTGAATTGCAGTGCCCCTGAGCTCCATTTTTCAACTCGCTTTCTTGGGAGCTGGCCGCAAAAGCGCAGGATTGCTTCAGGCCCTATTCTGGTCCCGGGCGGCAGGCTGAGCCTGTGGTTAATTCTTCTTCCTGATGGGAAAATAGAGTGACCTGTGCCTGTCCCAACACCCAGAGCTAGTCTCTCATTGGTTCCCCCTCTTCCCGTTCATCCTCAGGACAAATTGCAACCTGTACGGAACAGGAGGTTAAAGGTGCTGATTCTCCAAGGAGGGAGATTGCTAGTAAAGTGGCTGGAATGGCAAACACGAGCACAAGGAGATGAGAAATGAGGTGCGTTTTGAAAACCTTTCCGGATCACACGGTGTACCATCTTCTGGGTTTCTCATGCATGCTTTCGATGTAGGAAGATGCCCTTGAACCTGGAGATTTGGGACCCATGGGATAGGTACCACGCAGTATTACTTTAAAGGGTCTGCGTTTGCTCACCCAACCTCACCAAACCTCTCAGCCCCAAGAGTGTCCACCCTTATGTCTCAATCAGCTGTGGGTCTAGATATGGTCAATCCAGGTGGCATCACAGTCCCTGAACGAATTTTGTAAGAATTTCTGTCCCTTTCACTGTCTTTGTTTCACGGGTTTTTAAAAGTAATTGATTTTTATAATGGGGTTTACCTGCTTTTCACTGCTGTGTTTTTGCCGCTTTACACCCACTGGACTCAGTTACAGAGAGATATTAATGCATAGGTTTTAAGATTCTTACTAGTCAGATATATTCTTGGGCGGTGAATAGGGGGTGTTGAGTCCAATTCACTGAGCAAGGAGTAGGTCTTGTCTATTACCTATTGGGTTTATGGAACGGTATCTGAGCTAATTTGAAACCCTTGTTTTATGCATCACCCCACCTCACCTTTCCCGTTAAGCAGCCATAGTGTGTTTTCTAAACGTGTGACCCTGCTCTGATTTGTAATTCAGTTCAAGGGTAGCGGTTTTTATATTCCCTCTATAAGTGATATCTTATGATAAGTATCTTTTTCTGTGTGACTTATTTCACTTAGAATCGTCCTACCTAAATCCACTCATCTTGCTGCTACTAGCCTTATGACGTTGATTTCATGGCTGAGTGATATTCCCTTGTACATAAGGACCACAACTTCTTTATCCATTTTTCTCTTTCCTGGGATATTTAAGGTGTAACGAAGTGGAGGTTCTTGTCAACAGAGCAGCCCTAAACTTTGGGGTGCCTGTGTCTTGCTGATTTTTAGTTTTCCCAATTTATACGCCCATGAGTGGAAGTGCCCTATGCTCCCTAAGCTGATTTTTTTCGATGTTTCAGGACACACCGTGCACTTCTCCAGAGTGGCTGTTGGCAATTTACATCCCGCCCATCAGCGTAGCCAGGCTCCCGTTTCTCCATGGCCTGTTTTGCATTTCTGGTTTTGACACTTTATTCAGCATGGCCCTTTTGACCGATGGGAAGCGAGACTTCTTTGTAGCGCTGATTTGCCTTTCCAGGTTGCTTGGTTGGCCAAAAAGGGCGTATGCGTTTTTTCCTGAATACATTCAGGAAAAAACGCATACGCCCTTTTTGGCCAAGGGCATCATTGTCGATGTTTTGCCGCTTTTCCTGTGCTTTAAAGGCGATTCGAATCTCCCTCCTGAAATCTGTTTCCTGCAATTCTGCCTTGCTTTCCAATCCTCTTCGTTGCCTTCCCTCAATATATTTGTGGACGAGAGTCATCATTTATAAGTATGCAGGTTTGTGAATTGCAGTGCCCCTGAGCTCCATTTTTCAACACGCTTTCTTGGGAGCTGGCCGCAAAAGCGCAGGATTGCTTCAGGCCCTATTCTGGTCCCGGGCGGCAGGCTGAGCCTGTGGTTAATTCTTCTTCCTGATGGGAAAATAGAGTGACCTGTGCCTGTCCCAACACCCAGAGCTAGTCTCTCATTGGTTCCCCCTCTTCCCGTTCATCCTCAGGACAAATTGCAACCTGTACGGAACAGGAGGTTAAAGGTGCTGATTCTCCAAGGAGGGAGATTGCTAGTAAAGCGGCTGGAATGGCAAACACGAGCACAAGGAGATGAGAAATGAGGTGCGTTTTGAAAACCTTTCCGGATCACACGGTGTACCATCTTCTGGGTTTCTCATGCATGCTTTCGATGTAGGAAGATGCCCTTGAACCTGGAGATTTGGGACCCATGGGATGGGTACCACGCAGTATTACTTTAAAGGGTCTGCGTTTGCTCACCCAACCTCACCAAACCTCTCAGCCCCAAGAGTGTCCACCCTTATGTCTCAAGCAACTGTGGGTCTAGATATGGTCAATCCAGGTGGCATCACAGCCCCTGAACGAATTTTGTAAGAATTTCTCTCTCTTTCACTGTCTTTGTTTCACGGGTTTTTAAAAGTAATTGATTTTTATAATGGGGTTTACCTGCTTTTCAATGCTGTGTTTTTGCCGCTTTACACCCACTTGACTCACTTACAGAGAGATATCAATGCATAGGTTTTAAGATTCTTACTAGTCAGATATATTCTTGGGCGGTGAATAAGGGGTGTTGAGTCCAATTCACTGAGCAAGGAGTAGGTCTTGTCTATTACCTATTGGGTTTATGGAACGGTATCTGAGCTAATTTGAAACCCTTGTTTTATGCATCACCCCACCTCACCTTTCCCGTTAAGCAGCCATAGTGTGTTTTCTAAACGTGTGACCCTGCTCTGATTTGTAATTCAGTTCAAGGGTAGCGGTTTTTATATTCCCTCTATAAGTGATATCTTATGATAAGTATCTTTTTCTGTGTGACTTATTTCACTTAGAATCGTCCTACCTAAATCCACTCATCTTGCTGCTACTAGCCTTATGACGTTGATTTCATGGCTGAGTGATATTCCATTGTACATAAGGACCACAACTTCTTTATCCATTTTTCTCTTTCCTGGGATATTTAAGGTGTAACGAAGTGGAGGTTCTTGTCAACAGAGCAGCCCTAAACTTTGGGGTGCCTGTGTCTTGCTGATTTTTAGTTTTCCCAATTTATACGCCCATGAGTGGAAGTGCCCTATGCTCCCTAAGCTGATTTTTTTCGATGTTTCAGGACACACCGTGCACTTCTCCAGAGTGGCTGTTGGCAATTTACATCCCGCCCATCAGCGTAGCCAGGCTCCCGTTTCTCCATGGCCTGTTTTGCATTTCTGGTTTTGACACTTTATTCAGCATGGCCCTTTTGACCGATGGGAAGCGAGACTTCTTTGTAGCGCTGATTTGCCTTTCCAGGTTGCTTGGTTGGCCAAAAAGGGCGTATGCGTTTTTTCCTGAATACATTCAGGAAAAAACGCATACGCCCTTTTTGGCCAAGGGCATCATTGTCGATGTTTTGCCGCTTTTCCTGTGCTTTAAAGGCGATTCGAATCTCCCTCCTGAAATCTGTTTCCTGCAATTCTGCCTTGCTTTCCAATCCTCTTCGTTGCCTTCCCTCAATATATTTGTGGACGAGAGTCATCATTTATAAGTCTGCAGTTTGTGAATTGCAGTGCCCCTGAGCTCCATTTTTCAACTCGCTTTCTTGGGAGCTGGCCGCAAAAGCGCAGGATTGCTTCAGGCCCTATTCTGGTCCCGGGCGGCAGGCTGAGCCTGTGGTTAATTCTTCTTCCTGATGGGAAAATAGAGTGACCTGTGCCTGTCCCAACACCCAGAGCTAGTCTCTCATTGGTTCCCCCTCTTCCCGTTCATCCTCAGGACAAATTGCAACCTGTACGGAACAGGAGGTTAAAGGTGCTGATTCTCCAAGGAGGGAGATTGCTAGTAAAGCGGCTGGAATGGCAAACACGAGCACAAGGAGATGAGAAATGAGGTGCGTTTTGAAAACCTTTCCGGATCACACGGTGTACCATCTTCTGGGTTTCTCATGCATGCTTTCGATGTAGGAAGATGCCCTTGAACCTGGAGATTTGGGACCCATGGGATGGGTACCACGCAGTATTACTTTAAAGGGTCTGCGTTTGCTCACCCAACCTCACCAAACCTCTCAGCCCCAAGAGTGTCCACCCTTATGTCTCAATCAGCTGTGGGTCTAGATATGGTCAATCCAGGTGGCATCACAGTCCCTGAACGAATTTTGTAAGAATTTCTGTCCCTTTCACTGTCTTTGTTTCACGGGTTTTTAAAAGTAATTGATTTTTATAATGGGGTTTACCTGCTTTTCACTGCTGTGTTTTTGCCGCTTTACACCCACTGGACTCAGTTACAGAGAGATATTAATGCATAGGTTTTAAGATTCTTACTAGTCAGATATATTCTTGGGCGGTGAATAGGGGGTGTTGAGTCCAATTCACTGAGCAAGGAGTAGGTCTTGTCTATTACCTATTGGGTTTATGGAACGGTATCTGAGCTAATTTGAAACCCTTGTTTTATGCATCACCCCACCTCACCTTTCCCGTTAAGCAGCCATAGTGTGTTTTCTAAACGTGTGACCCTGCTCTGATTTGTAATTCAGTTCAAGGGTAGCGGTTTTTATATTCCCTCTATAAGTGATATCTTATGATAAGTATCTTTTTCTGTGTGACTTATTTCACTTAGAATCGTCCTACCTAAATCCACTCATCTTGCTGCTACTAGCCTTATGACGTTGATTTCATGGCTGAGTGATATTCCATTGTACATAAGGACCACAACTTCTTTATCCATTTTTCTCTTTCCTGGGATATTTAAGGTGTAACGAAGTGGAGGTTCTTGTCAACAGAGCAGCCCTAAACTTTGGGGTGCCTGTGTCTTGCTGATTTTTAGTTTTCCCAATTTATACGCCCATGAGTGGAAGTGCCCTATGCTCCCTAAGCTGATTTTTTTCGATGTTTCAGGACACACCGTGCACTTCTCCAGAGTGGCTGTTGGCAATTTACATCCCGCCCATCAGCGTAGCCAGGCTCCCGTTTCTCCATGGCCTGTTTTGCATTTCTGGTTTTGACACTTTATTCAGCATGGCCCTTTTGACCGATGGGAAGCGAGACTTCTTTGTAGCGCTGATTTGCCTTTCCAGGTTGCTTGGTTGGCCAAAAAGGGCGTATGCGTTTTTTCCTGAATACATTCAGGAAAAAACGCATACGCCCTTTTTGGCCAAGGGCATCATTGTCGATGTTTTGCCGCTTTTCCTGTGCTTTAAAGGCGATTCGAATCTCCCTCCTGAAATCTGTTTCCTGCAATTCTGCCTTGCTTTCCAATCCTCTTCGTTGCCTTCCCTCAATATATTTGTGGACGAGAGTCATCATTTATAAGTCTGCAGTTTGTGAATTGCAGTGCCCCTGAGCTCCATTTTTCAACACGCTTTCTTGGGAGCTGGCCGCAAAAGCGCAGGATTGCTTCAGGCCCTATTCTGGTCCCGGGCGGCAGGCTGAGCCTGTGGTTAATTCTTCTTCCTGATGGGAAAATAGAGTGACCTGTGCCTGTCCCAACACCCAGAGCTAGTCTCTCATTGGTTCCCCCTCTTCCCGTTCATCCTCAGGACAAATTGCAACCTGTACGGAACAGGAGGTTAAAGGTGCTGATTCTCCAAGGAGGGAGATTGCTAGTAAAGCGGCTGGAATGGCAAACACGAGCACAAGGAGATGAGAAATGAGGTGCGTTTTGAAAACCTTTCCGGATCACACGGTGTACCATCTTCTGGGTTTCTCATGCATGCTTTCGATGTAGGAAGATGCCCTTGAACCTGGAGATTTGGGACCCATGGGATGGGTACCACGCAGTATTACTTTAAAGGGTCTGCGTTTGCTCACCCAACCTCACCAAACCTCTCAGCCCCAAGAGTGTCCACCCTTATGTCTCAATCAGCTGTGGGTCTAGATATGGTCAATCCAGGTGGCATCACAGTCCCTGAACGAATTTTGTAAGAATTTCTGTCCCTTTCACTGTCTTTGTTTCACGGGTTTTTAAAAGTAATTGATTTTTATAATGGGGTTTACCTGCTTTTCACTGCTGTGTTTTTGCCGCTTTACACCCACTGGACTCAGTTACAGAGAGATATTAATGCATAGGTTTTAAGATTCTTACTAGTCAGATATATTCTTGGGCGGTGAATAGGGGGTGTTGAGTCCAATTCACTGAGCAAGGAGTAGGTCTTGTCTATTACCTATTGGGTTTATGGAACGGTATCTGAGCTAATTTGAAACCCTTGTTTTATGCATCACCCCACCTCACCTTTCCCGTTAAGCAGCCATAGTGTGTTTTCTAAACGTGTGACCCTGCTCTGATTTGTAATTCAGTTCAAGGGTAGCGGTTTTTATATTCCCTCTATAAGTGATATCTTATGATAAGTATCTTTTTCTGTGTGACTTATTTCACTTAGAATCGTCCTACCTAAATCCACTCATCTTGCTGCTACTAGCCTTATGACGTTGATTTCATGGCTGAGTGATATTCCATTGTACATAAGGACCACAACTTCTTTATCCATTTTTCTCTTTACTGGGATATTTAAGGTGTAACGAAGTGGAGGTTCTTGTCAACAGAGCAGCCCTAAACTTTGGGGTGCCTGTGTCTTGCTGATTTTTAGTTTTCCCAATTTATACGCCCATGAGTGGAAGTGCCCTATGCTCCCTAAGCTGATTTTTTTCGATGTTTCAGGACACACCGTGCACTTCTCCAGAGTGGCTGTTGGCAATTTACATCCCGCCCATCAACGTAGCCAGGCTCCCGTTTCTCCATGGCCTGTTTTGCATTTCTGGTTTTGACACTTTATTCAGCATGGCCCTTTTGACCGATGGGAAGCGAGACTTCTTTGTAGCGCTGATTTGCCTTTCCAGGTTGCTTGGTTGGCCAAAAAGGGCCTATGCGTTTTTTCCTGAATATATTCAGGAAAAAACGCATACGCCCTTTTTGGCCAAGAGCATCATTGTCGAGGTTTTGCCGCTTTTCCTGTGCTTTAAAGGCGATTCGAATCTCCCTCCTGAAATCTGTTTCCTGCAATTCTGCCTTGCTTTCCAATCCTCTTCGTTGCCTTCCCTCAATATATTTGTGGACGAGAGTCATCATTTATAAGTCTGCAGGTTTGTGAATTGCAGTGCCCCTGAGCTCCATTTTTCAACTCGCTTTCTTGGGAGCTGGCCGCAAAAGCGCAGGATTGCTTCAGGCCCTATTCTGGTCCCGGGCGGCAGGCTGAGCCTGTGGTTAATTCTTCTTCCTGATGGGAAAATAGAGTGACCTGTGCCTGTCCCAACACCTAGAGCTAGTCTCTCATTGGTTCCCCCTCTTCCCGTTCATCCTCAGGACAAATTGCAACCTGTACGGAACAGGAGGTTAAAGGTGCTGATTCTCCAAGGAGGGAGATTGCTAGTAAAGCGGCTGGAATGGCAAACCCGAGCACAAGGAGATGAGAAATGAGGTGCGTTTTGAAAACCTTTCCGGATCACTCGGTGTACCATCTTCTGGGTTTCTCATGCATGCTTTCGATGTAGGAAGATGCCCTTGAACCTGGAGATTTGGGACCCATGGGATGGGTACCACGCAGTATTACTTTAAAGGGTCTGCGTTTGCTCACCCAACCTCACCAAACCTCTCAGCCCCTAGAGTGTCCACCCTTATGTCTCAATCAACTGTCGGTCTAGATATGGTCAATCCAGGTGGCATCACAGCCCCTGAACGAATTTTGTAAGAATTTCTCTCTCTTTCACTGTCTTTGTTTCACGGGTTTTTAAAAGTAATTGATTTTTATAATGGGGTTTACCTGCTTTTCACTGCTGTGTTTTTGCCGCTTTACACCCACTGGACTCACTTACAGAGAGATATCAATGCATAGGTTTTAAGATTCTTACTACTCAGATATATTCTTGGGCGGTGAATAGGGGGTGTTGAGTCCAATTCACTGAGCAAGGAGTAGGTCTTGTCTATTACCTATTGGGTTTATGGAACGGTATCTGAGCTAATTTGAAACCCTTGTTTTATGCATCACCCCACCTCACCTTTCCCGTTAAGCAGCCATAGTGTGTTTTCTAAACGTGTTACCCTGCTCTGATTTGTAATTCAGTTCAAGGGTAGCGGTTTTTATATTCCCTCTATAAGTGATATCTTATGATAAGTATCTTTTTCTGTGTGACTTATTTCACTTAGAATCGTCCTACCTAAATCCACTCATCTTGCTGCTACTAGCCTTATGACGTTGATTTCATGGCTGAGTGATATTCCATTGTACATAAGGACCAAAACTTCTTTATCCATTTTTCTCTTTCCTGGGATATTTAAGGTGTAACGAAGTGGAGGTTCTTGTCAACAGAGCAGCCCTAAACTTTGGGGTGCCTGTGTCTTGCTGACTTTTAGTTTTCCCAATTTATACGCCCATGAGTGGAAGTGCCCTATGCTCCCTAAGCTGATTTTTTTCGATGTTTCAGGACACACCGTGCACTTCTCCAGAGTGGCTGTTGGCAATTTACATCCCGCCCATCAGCGTAGCCAGGCTCCCATTTCTCCATGGCCTGTTTTGCATTTCTGGTTTTGACACTTTATTCAGCATGGCCCTTTTGACCGATGGGAAGCGAGACTTCTTTGTAGCGCTGATTTGCCTTTCCAGGTTGCTTGGTTGGCCAAAAAGGGCGTATGCGTTTTTTCCTGAATATATTCAGGAAAAAACGCATACGCCCTTTTTGGCCAAGGGCATCATTGTCGAGGTTTTGCCGCTTTTCCTGTGCTTTAAAGGCGATTCGAATCTCCCTCCTGAAATCTGTTTCCTGCAATTCTGCCTTGCTTTCCAATCCTCTTCGTTGCCTTCCCTCAATATATTTGTGGACGAGAGTCATCATTTATAAGTCTGCAGGTTTGTGAATTGCAGTGCCCCTGAGCTCCATTTTTCAACTCGCTTTCTTGGGAGCTGGCCGCAAAAGCGCAGGATTGCTTCAGGCCCTATTCTGGTCCCGGGCGGCAGGCTGAGCCTGTGGTTAATTCTTCTTCCTGATGGGAAAATAGAGTGACCTGTGCCTGTCCCAACACCTAGAGCTAGTCTCTCATTGGTTACCCCTCTTCCCGTTCATCCTCAGGACAAATTGCAACCTGTACGGAACAGGAGGTTAAAGGTGCTGATTCTCCAAGGAGGGAGATTGCTAGTAAAGCGGCTGGAATGGCAAACCCGAGCACAAGGAGATGAGAAATGAGGTGCGTTTTGAAAACCTTTCCGGATCACACGGTGTACCATCTTCTGGGTTTCTCATGCATGCTTTCGATGTAGGAAGATGCCCTTGAACCTGGAGATTTGGGACCCATGGGATGGGTACCATGCAGGATTACTTTAAAGGGTCTGCGTTTGCTCACCCAACCTCACCAAACCTCTCAGCCCCAAGAGTTTCCACCCTTATGTCTCAATCAGCTGTGGGTCTAGATATGGTCAATCCAGGTGGCATCACAGCCCCTGAACGAATTTTGTAAGAATTTCTCTCTCTTTCACTGTCTTTGTTTCACGGGTTTTTAAAAGTAATTGATTTTTATAATGGGGTTTACCTGCTTTTCACTGCTGTGTTTTTGCCGCTTTACACCCACTTGACTCACTTACAGAGAGATATCAATGCATAGGTTTTAAGATTCTTACTAGTCAGATATATTCTTGGGCGGTGAATAGGGGCTGTTGAGTCCAATTCACGGAGCAAGGAGTAGGTCTTGTCTATTACCTATTGGGTTTATGGAACGGTATCTGAGCTAATTTGAAACCCTTGTTTTATGCATCACCCCACCTCACCTTTCCCGTTAAGCAGCCATAGTGTGTTTTCTAAACGTGTTACCCTGCTCTGATTTGTAATTCAGTTCAAGGGTAGCGGTTTTTATATTCCCTCTATAAGTGATATCTTATGATAAGTATCTTTTTCTGTGTGACTTATTTCACTTAGATTCATCCTACCTAAATCCACTCATCTTGCTGCTACTAGCCTTATGACGTTGATTTCATGGCTGAGTGATATTCCATTGTACATAAGGACCACAACTTCTTTATCCATTTTTCTCATTCCTGGGATATTTAAGGTGTAACGAAGTGGAGGTTCTTGTCAACAGAGCAGCCCTAAACTTTGGGGTGCCTGTGTCTTGCTGATTTTTAGTTTTCCCAATTTATACGCCCATGAGTGGAAGTGCCCTATGCTCCCTAAGCTGATTTTTTTCGATGTTTCAGGACACACCGTGCACTTCTCCAGAGTGGCTGTTGGCAATTTACATCCCGCCCATCAGCGTAGCCAGGCTCCCGTTTCTCCATGGCCTGTCTTGCATTTCTGGTTTTGACACTTTATTCAGCATGGCCCTTTTGACCGATGGGAAGCGAGACTTCTTTGTAGCGCTGATTTGCCTTTCCAGGTTGCTTGGTTGGCCAAAAAGGGCGTATGCGTTTTTTCCTGAATACATTCAGGAAAAAACGCATACGCCCTTTTTGGCCAAGGGCATCATTGTCGATGTTTTGCCGCTTTTCCTGTGCTTTAAAGGCGATTCGAATCTCCCTCCTGAAATCTGTTTCCTGCAATTCTGCCTTGCTTTCCAATCCTCTTCGTTGCCTCCCTCAATATATTTGTGGACGAGAGTCATCATTTATAAGTCTGCAGTTTGTGAATTGCAGTGCCCCTGAGCTCCATTTTTCAACTCGCTTTCTTGGGAGCTGGCCGCAAAAGCGCAGGATTGCTTCAGGCCCTATTCTGGTCCCGGGCGGCAGGCTGAGCCTGTGGTTAATTCTTCTTCCTGATGGGAAAATAGAGTGACCTGTGCCTGTCCCAACACCCAGAGCTAGTCTCTCATTGGTTCCCCCTCTTCCCGTTCATCCTCAGGACAAATTGCAACCTGTACGGAACAGGAGGTTAAAGGTGCTGATTCTCCAAGGAGGGAGATTGCTAGTAAAGCGGCTGGAATGGCAAACACGAGCACAAGGAGATGAGAAATGAGGTGCGTTTTGAAAACCTTTCCGGATCACACGGTGTACCATCTTCTGGGTTTCTCATGCATGCTTTCGATGTAGGAAGATGCCCTTGAACCTGGAGATTTGGGACCCATGGGATGGGTACCACGCAGTATTACTTTAAAGGGTCTGCGTTTGCTCACCCAACCTCACCAAACCTCTCAGCCCCAAGAGTGTCCACCCTTATGTCTCAATCAGCTGTGGGTCTAGATATGGTCAATCCAGGTGGCATCACAGTCCCTGAACGAATTTTGTAAGAATTTCTGTCCCTTTCACTGTCTTTGTTTCACGGGTTTTTAAAAGTAATTGATTTTTATAATGGGGTTTACCTGCTTTTCACTGCTGTGTTTTTGCCGCTTTACACCCACTGGACTCAGTTACAGAGAGATATTAATGCATAGGTTTTAAGATTCTTACTAGTCAGATATATTCTTGGGCGGTGAATAGGGGGTGTTGAGTCCAATTCACTGAGCAAGGAGTAGGTCTTGTCTATTACCTATTGGGTTTATGGAACGGTATCTGAGCTAATTTGAAACCCTTGTTTTATGCATCACCCCACCTCACCTTTCCCGTTAAGCAGCCATAGTGTGTTTTCTAAACGTGTGACCCTGCTCTGATTTGTAATTCAGTTCAAGGGTAGCGGTTTTTATATTCCCTCTATAAGTGATATCTTATGATAAGTATCTTTTTCTGTGTGACTTATTTCACTTAGAATCGTCCTACCTAAATCCACTCATCTTGCTGCTACTAGCCTTATGACGTTGATTTCATGGCTGAGTGATATTCCATTGTACATAAGGACCACAACTTCTTTATCCATTTTTCTCTTTACTGGGATATTTAAGGTGTAACGAAGTGGAGGTTCTTGTCAACAGAGCAGCCCTAAACTTTGGGGTGCCTGTGTCTTGCTGATTTTTAGTTTTCCCAATTTATACGCCCATGAGTGGAAGTGCCCTATGCTCCCTAAGCTGATTTTTTTCGATGTTTCAGGACACACTGTGCACTTCTCCAGAGTGGCTGTTGGCAATTTACATCCCGCCCATCAACGTAGCCAGGCTCCCGTTTCTCCATGGCCTGTTTTGCATTTCTGGTTTTGACACTTTATTCAGCATGGCCCTTTTGACCGATGGGAAGCGAGACTTCTTTGTAGCGCTGATTTGCCTTTCCAGGTTGCTTGGTTGGCCAAAAAGGGCGTATGCGTTTTTTCCTGAATACATTCAGGAAAAAACGCATACGCCCTTTTTGGCCAAGGGCATCATTGTCGATGTTTTGCCGCTTTTCCTGTGCTTTAAAGGCGATTCGAATCTCCCTCCTGAAATCTGTTTCCTGCAATTCTGCCTTGCTTTCCAATCCTCTTCGTTGCCTCCCTCAATATATTTGTGGACGAGAGTCATCATTTATAAGTCTGCAGTTTGTGAATTGCAGTGCCCCTGAGCTCCATTTTTCAACTCGCTTTCTTGGGAGCTGGCCGCAAAAGCGCAGGATTGCTTCAGGCCCTATTCTGGTCCCGGGCGGCAGGCTGAGCCTGTGGTTAATTCTTCTTCCTGATGGGAAAATAGAGTGACCTGTGCCTGTCCCAACACCCAGAGCTAGTCTCTCATTGGTTCCCCCTCTTCCCGTTCATCCTCAGGACAAATTGCAACCTGTACGGAACAGGAGGTTAAAGGTGCTGATTCTCCAAGGAGGGAGATTGCTAGTAAAGCGGCTGGAATGGCAAACACGAGCACAAGGAGATGAGAAATGAGGTGCGTTTTGAAAACCTTTCCGGATCACACGGTGTACCATCTTCTGGGTTTCTCATGCATGCTTTCGATGTAGGAAGATGCCCTTGAACCTGGAGATTTGGGACCCATGGGATGGGTACCACGCAGTATTACTTTAAAGGGTCTGCGTTTGCTCACCCAACCTCACCAAACCTCTCAGCCCCAAGAGTGTCCACCCTTATGTCTCAATCAGCTGTGGGTCTAGATATGGTCAATCCAGGTGGCATCACAGTCCCTGAACGAATTTTGTAAGAATTTCTGTCCCTTTCACTGTCTTTGTTTCACGGGTTTTTAAAAGTAATTGATTTTTATAATGGGGTTTACCTGCTTTTCACTGCTGTGTTTTTGCCGCTTTACACCCACTGGACTCAGTTACAGAGAGATATTAATGCATAGGTTTTAAGATTCTTACTAGTCAGATATATTCTTGGGCGGTGAATAGGGGGTGTTGAGTCCAATTCACTGAGCAAGGAGTAGGTCTTGTCTATTACCTATTGGGTTTATGGAACGGTATCTGAGCTAATTTGAAACCCTTGTTTTATGCATCACCCCACCTCACCTTTCCCGTTAAGCAGCCATAGTGTGTTTTCTAAACGTGTGACCCTGCTCTGATTTGTAATTCAGTTCAAGGGTAGCGGTTTTTATATTCCCTCTATAAGTGATATCTTATGATAAGTATCTTTTTCTGTGTGACTTATTTCACTTAGAATCGTCCTACCTAAATCCACTCATCTTGCTGCTACTAGCCTTATGACGTTGATTTCATGGCTGAGTGATATTCCATTGTACATAAGGACCACAACTTCTTTATCCATTTTTCTCTTTACTGGGATATTTAAGGTGTAACGAAGTGGAGGTTCTTGTCAACAGAGCAGCCCTAAACTTTGGGGTGCCTGTGTCTTGCTGATTTTTAGTTTTCCCAATTTATACGCCCATGAGTGGAAGTGCCCTATGCTCCCTAAGCTGATTTTTTTCGATGTTTCAGGACACACTGTGCACTTCTCCAGAGTGGCTGTTGGCAATTTACATCCCGCCCATCAACGTAGCCAGGCTCCCGTTTCTCCATGGCCTGTTTTGCATTTCTGGTTTTGACACTTTATTCAGCATGGCCCTTTTGACCGATGGGAAGCGAGACTTCTTTGTAGCGCTGATTTGCCTTTCCAGGTTGCTTGGTTGGCCAAAAAGGGCCTATGCGTTTTTTCCTGAATATATTCAGGAAAAAACGCATACGCCCTTTTTGGCCAAGAGCATCATTGTCGAGGTTTTGCCGCTTTTCCTGTGCTTTAAAGGCGATTCGAATCTCCCTCCTGAAATCTGTTTCCTGCAATTCTGCCTTGCTTTCCAATCCTCTTCGTTGCCTTCCCTCAATATATTTGTGGACGAGAGTCATCATTTATAAGTCTGCAGGTTTGTGAATTGCAGTGCCCCTGAGCTCCATTTTTCAACTCGCTTTCTTGGGAGCTGGCCGCAAAAGCGCAGGATTGCTTCAGGCCCTATTCTGGTCCCGGGCGGCAGGCTGAGCCTGTGGTTAATTCTTCTTCCTGATGGGAAAATAGAGTGACCTGTGCCTGTCCCAACACCTAGAGCTAGTCTCTCATTGGTTCCCCCTCTTCCCGTTCATCCTCAGGACAAATTGCAACCTGTACGGAACAGGAGGTTAAAGGTGCTGATTCTCCAAGGAGGGAGATTGCTAGTAAAGCGGCTGGAATGGCAAACCCGAGCACAAGGAGATGAGAAATGAGGTGCGTTTTGAAAACCTTTCCGGATCACTCGGTGTACCATCTTCTGGGTTTCTCATGCATGCTTTCGATGTAGGAAGATGCCCTTGAACCTGGAGATTTGGGACCCATGGGATGGGTACCACGCAGTATTACTTTAAAGGGTCTGCGTTTGCTCACCCAACCTCACCAAACCTCTCAGCCCCTAGAGTGTCCACCCTTATGTCTCAATCAACTGTGGGTCTAGATATGGTCAATCCAGGTGGCATCACAGCCCCTGAACGAATTTTGTAAGAATTTCTCTCTCTTTCACTGTCTTTGTTTCACGGGTTTTTAAAAGTAATTGATTTTTATAATGGGGTTTACCTGCTTTTCACTGCTGTGTTTTTGCCGCTTTACACCCACTGGACTCACTTACAGAGAGATATCAATGCATAGGTTTTAAGATTCTTACTACTCAGATATATTCTTGGGCGGTGAATAGGGGGTGTTGAGTCCAATTCACTGAGCAAGGAGTAGGTCTTGTCTATTACCTATTGGGTTTATGGAACGGTATCTGAGCTAATTTGAAACCCTTGTTTTATGCATCACCCCACCTCCCCTTTCCCGTTAAGCAGCCATAGTGTGTTTTCTAAACGTGTTACCCTGCTCTGATTTGTAATTCAGTTCAAGGGTAGCGGTTTTTATATTCCCTCTATAAGTGATATCTTATGATAAGTATCTTTTTCTGTGTGACTTATTTCACTTAGAATCGTCCTACCTAAATCCACTCATCTTGCTGCTACTAGCCTTATGACGTTGATTTCATGGCTGAGTGATATTCCATTGTACATAAGGACCAAAACTTCTTTATCCATTTTTCTCTTTCCTGGGATATTTAAGGTGTAACGAAGTGGAGGTTCTTGTCAACAGAGCAGCCCTAAACTTTGGGGTGCCTGTGTCTTGCTGACTTTTAGTTTTCCCAATTTATACGCCCATGAGTGGAAGTGCCCTATGCTCCCTAAGCTGATTTTGTTCGATGTTTCAGGACACACCGTGCACTTCTCCAGAGTGGCTGTTGGCAATTTACATCCCGCCCATCAGCGTAGCCAGGCTCCCATTTCTCCATGGCCTGTTTTGCATTTCTGGTTTTGACACTTTATTCAGCATGGCCCTTTTGACCGATGGGAAGCGAGACTTCTTTGTAGCGCTGATTTGCCTTTCCAGGTTGCTTGGTTGGCCAAAAAGGGCGTATGCGTTTTTTCCTGAATATATTCAGGAAAAAACTCATACGCCCTTTTTGGCCAAGGGCATCATTGTCGAGGTTTTGCCGCTTTTCCTGTGCTTTAAAGGCGATTCGAATCTCCCTCCTGAAATCTGTTTCCTGCAATTCTGCCTTGCTTTCCAATCCTCTTCGTTGCCTTCCCTCAATATATTTGTGGACGAGAGTCATCATTTATAAGTCTGCAGGTTTGTGAATTGCAGTGCCCCTGAGCTCCATTTTTCAACTCGCTTTCTTGGGAGCTGGCCGCAAAAGCGCAGGATTGCTTCAGGCCCTATTCTGGTCCCGGGCGGCAGGCTGAGCCTGTGGTTAATTCTTCTTCCTGATGGGAAAATAGAGTGACCTGTGCCTGTCCCAACACCTAGAGCTAGTCTCTCATTGGTTACCCCTCTTCCCGTTCATCCTCAGGACAAATTGCAACCTGTACGGAACAGGAGGTTAAAGGTGCTGATTCTCCAAGGAGGGAGATTGCTAGTAAAGCGGCTGGAATGGCAAACCCGAGCACAAGGAGATGAGAAATGAGGTGCGTTTTGAAAACCTTTCCGGATCACACGGTGTACCATCTTCTGGGTTTCTCATGCATGCTTTCGATGTAGGAAGATGCCCTTGAACCTGGAGATTTGGGACCCATGGGATGGGTACCATGCAGGATTACTTTAAAGGGTCTGCGTTTGCTCACCCAACCTCACCAAACCTCTCAGCCCCAAGAGTTTCCACCCTTATGTCTCAATCAGCTGTGGGTCTAGATATGGTCAATCCAGGTGGCATCACAGCCCCTGAACGAATTTTGTAAGAATTTCTCTCTCTTTCACTGTCTTTGTTTCACGGGTTTTTAAAAGTAATTGATTTTTATAATGGGGTTTACCTGCTTTACACTGCTGTGTTTTTGCCGCTTTACACCCACTTGACTCACTTACAGAGAGATATCAATGCATAGGTTTTAAGATTCTTACTAGTCAGATATATTCTTGGGCGGTGAATAGGGGCTGTTGAGTCCAATTCACGGAGCAAGGAGTAGGTCTTGTCTATTACCTATTGGGTTTATGGAACGGTATCTGAGCTAATTTGAAACCCTTGTTTTATGCATCACCCCACCTCACCTTTCCCGTTAAGCAGCCATAGTGTGTTTTCTAAACGTGTTACCCTGCTCTGATTTGTAATTCAGTTCAAGGGTAGCGGTTTTTATATTCCCTCTATAAGTGATATCTTATGATAAGTATCTTTTTCTGTGTGACTTATTTCACTTAGAATCATCCTACCTAAATCCACTCATCTTGCTGCTACTAGCCTTATGACGTTGATTTCATGGCTGAGTGATATTCCATTGTACATAAGGACCACAACTTCTTTATCCATTTTTCTCATTCCTGGGATATTTAAGGTGTAACGAAGTGGAGGTTCTTGTCAACAGAGCAGCCCTAAACTTTGGGGTGCCTGTGTCTTGCTGATTTTTAGTTTTCCCAATTTATACGCCCATGAGTGGAAGTGCCCTATGCTCCCTAAGCTGATTTTTTTCGATGTTTCAGGACACACCGTGCACTTCTCCAGAGTGGCTGTTGGCAATTTACATCCCGCCCATCAGCGTAGCCAGGCTCCCGTTTCTCCATGGCCTGTCTTGCATTTCTGGTTTTGACACTTTATTCAGCATGGCCCTTTTGACCGATGGGAAGCGAGACTTCTTTGTAGCGCTGATTTGCCTTTCCAGGTTGCTTGGTTGGCCAAAAAGGGCGTATGCGTTTTTTTCTGAATATATTCTGGAAAAAACGCATACGCCCTTTTTGGCCAAGGGCATCATTGTCGAGGTTTTGCCGCTTTTCCTGTGCTTTAAAGGCGATTCGAATCTCCCTCCTGAAATCTGTTTCCTGCAATTCTGCCTTGCTTTCCAATCCTCTTCGTTGCCTTCCCTCAATATATTTGTGGACGAGAGTCATCATTTCTAAGTCTGCAGGTTTGTGAATTGCAGTGCCCCTGAGCTCCATTTTTCAACTCGCTTTCTTGGGAGCTGGCCGCAAAAGCGCAGGATTGCTTCAGGCCCTATTCTGGTCCCGGGCGGCAGGCTGAGCCTGTGGTTAATTCTTCTTCCTGATGGGAAAATAGAGTGACCTGTGCCTGTCCCAACACCTAGAGCTAGTCTCTCATTGGTTCCCCCTCTTCCCGTTCATCCTCAGGACAAATTGCAACCTGTACGGAACAGGAGGTTAAAGGTGCTGATTCTCCAAGGAGGGAGATTGCTAGTAAAGCGGCTGGAATGGCAAACCCGAGCACAAGGAGATGAGAAATGAGGTGCGTTTTGAAAACCTTTCCGGATCACACGGTGTACCATCTTCTGGGTTTCTCATGCATGCCTTCGATGTAGGAAGATGCCCTTGAACCTGGAGATTTGGGACCCATCGGATGGGTACCATGCAGTATTACTTTAAAGGGTCTGCGTTTGCTCACCCAACCTCACCAAACCTCTCAGCCCCAAGAGTGTCCACCCTTATGTCTCAATCAGCTGTGGGTCTAGATATGGTCAATCCAGGTGGCATCACAGCCCCTGAACGAATTTTGTAAGAATTTCTCTCTCTTTCACTGTCTTTGTTTCACGGGTTTTTAAAAGTAATTGATGTTTATAATGGGGTTTACCTGCTTTTCACTGCTGTGTTTTTGCCGCTTTACACCCACTGGACTCACTTACAGAGAGATATCAATGCATAGCTTTTAAGATTCTTACTAGTCAGATATATTCTTGGGCGGTGAATAGGGGCTGTTGACTCCAATTCACTGAGCAAGGAGTAGGTCTTGTCTATTACCTATTGGGTTTATGGAACGGTATCTGAGCTAATTTGAAACCCTTGTTTTATGCATCACCCCACCTCACCTTTCCCGTTAAGCAGCCATAGTGTGTTTTCTAAACCTGTTACCCAGCTCTGATTTGTAATTCAGTTCAAGGGTAGCGGTTTTTATATTCCCTCTATAAGTGATATCTTATGATAAGTATCTTTTTCTGTGTGACTTATTTCACTTAGAATCATCCTACCTAAATCCACTCATCTTGCTGCTACTAGCCTTATGACGTTGATTTCATGGCTGAGTGATATTCCATTGTACATAAGGACCACAACTTCTGTATCCATTTTTCTCATTCCTGGGATATTTAAGGTGTAACGAAGTGGAGGTTCTTGTCAACAGAGCAGCCCTAAACTTTGGGGTGCCTGTGTCTTGCTGATTTTTAGTTTTCCCAATTTATACGCCCATGAGTGGAAGTGCCCTATGCTCCCTAAGCTGATTTTTTTCGATGTTTCAGGACACACCGTGCACTTCTCCAGAGTGGCTGTTGGCAATTTACATCCCGCCCATCAGCGTAGCCAGGCTCCCGTTTCTCCATGGCCTGTCTTGCATTTCTGGTTTTGACACTTTATTCAGCATGGCCCTTTTGACCGATGGGAAGCGAGACTTCTTTGTAGCGCTGATTTGCCTTTCCAGGTTTCTTGGTTGGCCAAAAAGGGCGTATGCGTTTTTTCCTGAATATATTCAGGAAAAAACGCATACGCCCTTTTTGGCCAAGGGCATCATTGTCGAGGTTTTGCCGCTTTTCCTGTGCTTTAAAGGCGATTCGAATCTCCCTCCTGAAATCTGTTTCCTGCAATTCTGCCTTGCTTTCCAATCCTCTTCGTTGCCTTCCCTCAATATATTTGTGGACGAGAGTCATCATTTCTAAGTCTGCAGGTTTGTGAATTGCAGTGCCCCTGAGCTCCATTTTTCAACTCGCTTTCTTGGGAGCTGGCCGCAAAAGCGCAGGATTGCTTCAGGCCCTATTCTGGTCCCGGGCGGCAGGCTGAGCCTGTGGTTAATTCTTCTTCCTGATGGGAAAATAGAGTGACCTGTGCCTGTCCCAACACCTAGAGCTAGTCTCTCATTGGTTCCCCCTCTTCCCGTTCATCCTCAGGACAAATTGCAACCTGTACGGAACAGGAGGTTAAAGGTGCTGATTCTCCAAGGAGGGAGATTGCTAGTAAAGCGGCTGGAATGGCAAACCCGAGCACAAGGAGATGAGAAATGAGGTGCGTTTTGAAAACCTTTCCAGATCACACGGTGTACCATCTTCTGGGTTTCTCATGCATGCTTTCGATGTAGGAAGATGCCCTTGAACCTGGAGATTTGGGACCCATGGGATGGGTACCATGCAGTATTACTTTAAAGGGTCTGCGTTTGCTCACCCAACCTCACCAAACCTCTCAGCCCCAAGAGTGTCCACCCTTATGTCTCAATCAGCTGTGGGTCTAGATATGGTCAATCCAGGTGGCATCACAGCCCCTGAACGAATTTTGTAAGAATTTCTCTCTCTTTCACTGTCTTTGTTTCACGGGTTTTTAAAAGTAATTGATGTTTATAATGGGGTTTACCTGCTTTTCACTGCTGTGTTTTTGCCGCTTTACACCCACTTGACTCACTTACAGAGAGATATCAATGCATAGGTTTTAAGATTCTTACTAGTCAGATATATTCTTGGGCGGTGAATAGGGGCTGTTGACTCCAATTCACTGAGCAAGGAGTAGGTCTTGTCTATTACCTATTGGGTTTATGGAACGGTATCTGAGCTAATTTGAAACCCTTGTTTTATGCATCACCCCACCTCACCTTTCCCGTTAAGCAGCCATAGTGTGTTTTCTAAACCTGTTACCCAGCTCTGATTTGTAATTCAGTTCAAGGGTAGCGGTTTTTATATTCCCTCTATAAGTGATATCTTATGATAAGTATCTTTTTCTGTGTGACTTATTTCACTTCGAATCGTCCTACCTAAATCCACTCATCTTGCTGCTACTAGCCTTATGACGTTGATTTCATGGCTGAGTGATATTCCATTGTACATAAGGACCACAACTTCTTTATCCATTTTTCTCTTTCCTGGGATATTTAAGGTGTAACGAAGTGGAGGTTCTTGTCAACAGAGCAGCCCTAAACTTTGGGGTGCCTGTGTCTTGCTGATTTTTAGTTTTCCCAATTTATACGCCCATGAGTGGAAGTGCCCTATGCTCCCTAAGCTGATTTTTTTCGATGTTTCAGGACACACCGTGCACTTCTCCAGAGTGGCTGTTGGCAATTTACATCCCGCCCATCAGCGTAGCCAGGCTCCCGTTTCTCCATGGCCTGTCTTGCATTTCTGGTTTTGACACTTTATTCAGCATGGCCCTTTTGACCGATGGGAAGCGAGACTTCTTTGTAGCGCTGATTTGCCTTTCCAGGTTGCTTGGTTGGCCAAAAAGGGCGTATGCGTTTTTTCCTGAATATATTCAGCAAAAAACGCATACGCCCTTTTTGGCCAAGGGCATCATTGTCGAGGTTTTGCCGCTTTTCCTGTGCTTTAAAGGCGATTCGAATCTCCCTCCTGAAATCTGTTTCCTGCAATTCTGCCTTGCTTTCCAATCCTCTTCGTTGCCTTCCCTCAATATATTTGTGGACGAGAGTCATCATTTATAAGTCTGCAGTTTGTGAATTGCAGTGCCCCTGAGCTCCATTTTTCAACTCGCTTTCTTGGGAGCTGGCCGCAAAAGCGCAGGATTGCTTCAGGCCCTATTCTGGTCCCGGGCGGCAGGCTGAGCCTGTGGTTAATTCTTCTTCCTGATGGGAAAATAGAGTGACCTGTGCCTGTCCCAACACCCAGAGCTAGTCTCTCATTGGTTCCCCCTCTTCCCGTTCATCCTCAGGACAAATTGCAACCTGTACGGAACAGGAGGTTAAAGGTGCTGATTCTCCAAGGAGGGAGATTGCTAGTAAAGCGGCTGGAATGGCAAACACGAGCACAAGGAGATGAGAAATGAGGTGCGTTTTGAAAACCTTTCCGGATCACACGGTGTACCATCTTCTGGGTTTCTCATGCATGCTTTCGATGTAGGAAGATGCCCTTGAACCTGGAGATTTGGGACCCATGGGATGGGTACCACGCAGTATTACTTTAAAGGGTCTGCGTTTGCTCACCCAACCTCACCAAACCTCTCAGCCCCAAGAGTGTCCACCCTTATGTCTCAATCAGCTGTGGGTCTAGATATGGTCAATCCAGGTGGCATCACAGTCCCTGAACGAATTTTGTAAGAATTTCTGTCCCTTTCACTGTCTTTGTTTCACGGGTTTTTAAAAGTAATTGATTTTTATAATGGGGTTTACCTGCTTTTCACTGCTGTGTTTTTGCCGCTTTACACCCACTGGACTCAGTTACAGAGAGATATTAATGCATAGGTTTTAAGATTCTTACTAGTCAGATATATTCTTGGGCGGTGAATAGGGGGTGTTGAGTCCAATTCACTGAGCAAGGAGTAGGTCTTGTCTATTACCTATTGGGTTTATGGAACGGTATCTGAGCTAATTTGAAACCCTTGTTTTATGCATCACCCCACCTCACCTTTCCCGTTAAGCAGCCATAGTGTGTTTTCTAAACGTGTGACCCTGCTCTGATTTGTAATTCAGTTCAAGGGTAGCGGTTTTTATATTCCCTCTATAAGTGATATCTTATGATAAGTATCTTTTTCTGTGTGACTTATTTCACTTAGAATCGTCCTACCTAAATCCACTCATCTTGCTGCTACTAGCCTTATGACGTTGATTTCATGGCTGAGTGATATTCCATTGTACATAAGGACCACAACTTCTTTATCCATTTTTCTCTTTCCTGGGATATTTAAGGTGTAACGAAGTGGAGGTTCTTGTCAACAGAGCAGCCCTAAACTTTGGGGTGCCTGTGTCTTGCTGATTTTTAGTTTTCCCAATTTATACGCCCATGAGTGGAAGTGCCCTATGCTCCCTAAGCTGATTTTTTTCGATGTTTCAGGACACACCGTGCACTTCTCCAGAGTGGCTGTTGGCAATTTACATCCCGCCCATCAGCGTAGCCAGGCTCCCGTTTCTCCATGGCCTGTTTTGCATTTCTGGTTTTGACACTTTATTCAGCATGGCCCTTTTGACCGATGGGAAGCGAGACTTCTTTGTAGCGCTGATTTGCCTTTCCAGGTTGCTTGGTTGGCCAAAAAGGGCGTATGCGTTTTTTCCTGAATACATTCAGGAAAAAACGCATACGCCCTTTTTGGCCAAGGGCATCATTGTCGATGTTTTGCCGCTTTTCCTGTGCTTTAAAGGCGATTCGAATCTCCCTCCTGAAATCTGTTTCCTGCAATTCTGCCTTGCTTTCCAATCCTCTTCGTTGCCTTCCCTCAATATATTTGTGGACGAGAGTCATCATTTATAAGTCTGCAGTTTGTGAATTGCAGTGCCCCTGAGCTCCATTTTTCAACACGCTTTCTTGGGAGCTGGCCGCAAAAGCGCAGGATTGCTTCAGGCCCTATTCTGGTCCCGGGCGGCAGGCTGAGCCTGTGGTTAATTCTTCTTCCTGATGGGAAAATAGAGTGACCTGTGCCTGTCCCAACACCCAGAGCTAGTCTCTCATTGGTTCCCCCTCTTCCCGTTCATCCTCAGGACAAATTGCAACCTGTACGGAACAGGAGGTTAAAGGTGCTGATTCTCCAAGGAGGGAGATTGCTAGTAAAGCGGCTGGAATGGCAAACACGAGCACAAGGAGATGAGAAATGAGGTGCGTTTTGAAAACCTTTCCGGATCACACGGTGTACCATCTTCTGGGTTTCTCATGCATGCTTTCGATGTAGGAAGATGCCCTTGAACCTGGAGATTTGGGACCCATGGGATGGGTACCACGCAGTATTACTTTAAAGGGTCTGCGTTTGCTCACCCAACCTCACCAAACCTCTCAGCCCCAAGAGTGTCCAACCTTATGTCTCAATCAGCTGTGGGTCTAGATATGGTCAATCCAGGTGGCATCACAGTCCCTGAACGAATTTTGTAAGAATTTCTGTCCCTTTCACTGTCTTTGTTTCACGGGTTTTTAAAAGTAATTGATTTTTATAATGGGGTTTACCTGCTTTTCACTGCTGTGTTTTTGCCGCTTTACACCCACTGGACTCAGTTACAGAGAGATATTAATGCATAGGTTTTAAGATTCTTACTAGTCAGATATATTCTTGGGCGGTGAATAGGGGGTGTTGAGTCCAATTCACTGAGCAAGGAGTAGGTCTTGTCTATTACCTATTGGGTTTATGGAACGGTATCTGAGCTAATTTGAAACCCTTGTTTTATGCATCACCCCACCTCACCTTTCCCGTTAAGCAGCCATAGTGTGTTTTCTAAACGTGTGACCCTGCTCTGATTTGTAATTCAGTTCAAGGGTAGCGGTTTTTATATTCCCTCTATAAGTGATATCTTATGATAAGTATCTTTTTCTGTGTGACTTATTTCACTTAGAATCGTCCTACCTAAATCCACTCATCTTGCTGCTACTAGCCTTATGACGTTGATTTCATGGCTGAGTGATATTCCATTGTACATAAGGACCACAACTTCTTTATCCATTTTTCTCTTTACTGGGATATTTAAGGTGTAACGAAGTGGAGGTTCTTGTCAACAGAGCAGCCCTAAACTTTGGGGTGCCTGTGTCTTGCTGATTTTTAGTTTTCCCAATTTATACGCCCATGAGTGGAAGTGCCCTATGCTCCCTAAGCTGATTTTTTTCGATGTTTCAGGACACACCGTGCACTTCTCCAGAGTGGCTGTTGGCAATTTACATCCCGCCTATCAACGTAGCCAGGCTCCCGTTTCTCCATGGCCTGTTTTGCATTTCTGGTTTTGACACTTTATTCAGCATGGCCCTTTTGACCGATGGGAAGCGAGACTTCTTTGTAGCGCTGATTTGCCTTTCCAGGTTGCTTGGTTGGCCAAAAAGGGCCTATGCGTTTTTTCCTGAATATATTCAGGAAAAAACGCATACGCCCTTTTTGGCCAAGAGCATCATTGTCGAGGTTTTGCCGCTTTTCCTGTGCTTTAAAGGCGATTCGAATCTCCCTCCTGAAATCTGTTTCCTGCAATTCTGCCTTGCTTTCCAATCCTCTTCGTTGCCTTCCCTCAATATATTTGTGGACGAGAGTCATCATTTATAAGTCTGCAGGTTTGTGAATTGCAGTGCCCCTGAGCTCCATTTTTCAACTCGCTTTCTTGGGAGCTGGCCGCAAAAGCGCAGGATTGCTTCAGGCCCTATTCTGGTCCCGGGCGGCAGGCTGAGCCTGTGGTTAATTCTTCTTCCTGATGGGAAAATAGAGTGACCTGTGCCTGTCCCAACACCTAGAGCTAGTCTCTCATTGGTTCCCCCTCTTCCCGTTCATCCTCAGGACAAATTGCAACCTGTACGGAACAGGAGGTTAAAGGTGCTGATTCTCCAAGGAGGGAGATTGCTAGTAAAGCGGCTGGAATGGCAAACCCGAGCACAAGGAGATGAGAAATGAGGTGCGTTTTGAAAACCTTTCCGGATCACTCGGTGTACCATCTTCTGGGTTTCTCATGCATGCTTTCGATGTAGGAAGATGCCCTTGAACCTGGAGATTTGGGACCCATGGGATGGGTACCACGCAGTATTACTTTAAAGGGTCTGCGTTTGCTCACCCAACCTCACCAAACCTCTCAGCCCCTAGAGTGTCCACCCTTATGTCTCAATCAACTGTCGGTCTAGATATGGTCAATCCAGGTGGCATCACAGCCCCTGAACGAATTTTGTAAGAATTTCTCTCTCTTTCACTGTCTTTGTTTCACGGGTTTTTAAAAGTAATTGATTTTTATAATGGGGTTTACCTGCTTTTCACTGCTGTGTTTTTGCCGCTTTACACCCACTGGACTCACTTACAGAGAGATATCAATGCATAGGTTTTAAGATTCTTACTACTCAGATATATTCTTGGGCGGTGAATAGGGGGTGTTGAGTCCAATTCACTGAGCAAGGAGTAGGTCTTGTCTATTACCTATTGGGTTTATGGAACGGTATCTGAGCTAATTTGAAACCCTTGTTTTATGCATCACCCCACCTCACCTTTCCCGTTAAGCAGCCATAGTGTGTTTTCTAAACGTGTTACCCTGCTCTGATTTGTAATTCAGTTCAAGGGTAGCGGTTTTTATATTCCCTCTATAAGTGATATCTTATGATAAGTATCTTTTTCTGTGTGACTTATTTCACTTAGAATCGTCCTACCTAAATCCACTCATCTTGCTGCTACTAGCCTTATGACGTTGATTTCATGGCTGAGTGATATTCCATTGTACATAAGGACCAAAACTTCTTTATCCATTTTTCTCTTTCCTGGGATATTTAAGGTGTAACGAAGTGGAGGTTCTTGTCAACAGAGCAGCCCTAAACTTTGGGGTGCCTGTGTCTTGCTGACTTTTAGTTTTCCCAATTTATACGCCCATGAGTGGAAGTGCCCTATGCTCCCTAAGCTGATTTTTTTCGATGTTTCAGGACACACCGTGCACTTCTCCAGAGTGGCTGTTGGCAATTTACATCCCGCCCATCAGCGTAGCCAGGCTCCCATTTCTCCATGGCCTGTTTTGCATTTCTGGTTTTGACACTTTATTCAGCATGGCCCTTTTGACCGATGGGAAGCGAGACTTCTTTGTAGCGCTGATTTGCCTTTCCAGGTTGCTTGGTTGGCCAAAAAGGGCGTATGCGTTTTTTCCTGAATATATTCAGGAAAAAACGCATACGCCCTTTTTGGCCAAGGGCATCATTGTCGAGGTTTTGCCGCTTTTCCTGTGCTTTAAAGGCGATTCGAATCTCCCTCCTGAAATCTGTTTCCTGCAATTCTGCCTTGCTTTCCAATCCTCTTCGTTGCCTTCCCTCAATATATTTGTGGACGAGAGTCATCATTTATAAGTCTGCAGGTTTGTGAATTGCAGTGCCCCTGAGCTCCATTTTTCAACTCGCTTTCTTGGGAGCTGGCCGCAAAAGCGCAGGATTGCTTCAGGCCCTATTCTGGTCCCGGGCGGCAGGCTGAGCCTGTGGTTAATTCTTCTTCCTGATGGGAAAATAGAGTGACCTGTGCCTGTCCCAACACCTAGAGCTAGTCTCTCATTGGTTACCCCTCTTCCCGTTCATCCTCAGGACAAATTGCAACCTGTACGGAACAGGAGGTTAAAGGTGCTGATTCTCCAAGGAGGGAGATTGCTAGTAAAGCGGCTGGAATGGCAAACCCGAGCACAAGGAGATGAGAAATGAGGTGCGTTTTGAAAACCTTTCCGGATCACACGGTGTACCATCTTCTGGGTTTCTCATGCATGCTTTCGATGTAGGAAGATGCCCTTGAACCTGGAGATTTGGGACCCATGGGATGGGTACCATGCAGGATTACTTTAAAGGGTCTGCGTTTGCTCACCCAACCTCACCAAACCTCTCAGCCCCAAGAGTTTCCACCCTTATGTCTCAATCAGCTGTGGGTCTAGATATGGTCAATCCAGGTGGCATCACAACCCCTGAACGAATTTTGTAAGAATTTCTCTCTCTTTCACTGTCTTTGTTTCACGGGTTTTTAAAAGTAATTGATTTTTATAATGGGGTTTAACTGCTTTTCACTGCTGTGTTTTTGCCGCTTTACACCCACTTGACTCACTTACAGAGAGATATCAATGCATAGGTTTTAAGATTCTTACTAGTCAGATATATTCTTGGGCGGTGAATAGGGGCTGTTGAGTCCAATTCACGGAGCAAGGAGTAGGTCTTGTCTATTACCTATTGGGTTTATGGAACGGTATCTGAGCTAATTTGAAACCCTTGTTTTATGCATCACCCCACCTCACCTTTCCCGTTAAGCAGCCATAGTGTGTTTTCTAAACGTGTTACCCTGCTCTGATTTGTAATTCAGTTCAAGGGTAGCGGTTTTTATATTCCCTCTATAAGTGATATCTTATGATAAGTATCTTTTTCTGTGTGACTTATTTCACTTAGAATCATCCTACCTAAATCCACTCATCTTGCTGCTACTAGCCTTATGACGTTGATTTCATGGCTGAGTGATATTCCATTGTACATAAGGACCACAACTTCTTTATCCATTTTTCTCATTCCTGGGATATTTAAGGTGTAACGAAGTGGAGGTTCTTGTCAACAGAGCAGCCCTAAACTTTGGGGTGCCTGTGTCTTGCTGATTTTTAGTTTTCCCAATTTATACGCCCATGAGTGGAAGTGCCCTATGCTCCCTAAGCTGATTTTTTTCGATGTTTCAGGACACACCGTGCACTTCTCCAGAGTGGCTTTGGCAATTTACATCCCGCCCATCAGCGTAGCCAGGCTCCCGTTTCTCCATGGCCTGTCTTGCATTTCTGGTTTTGACACTTTATTCAGCATGGCCCTTTTGACCGATGGGAAGCGAGACTTCTTTGTAGCGCTGATTTGCCTTTCCAGGTTGCTTGGTTGGCCAAAAAGGGCGTATGCGTTTTTTCCTGAATACATTCAGGAAAAAACGCATACGCCCTTTTTGGCCAAGGGCATCATTGTCGATGTTTTGCCGCTTTTCCTGTGCTTTAAAGGCGATTCGAATCTCCCTCCTGAAATCTGTTTCCTGCAATTCTGCCTTGCTTTCCAATCCTCTTCGTTGCCTCCCTCAATATATTTGTGGACGAGAGTCATCATTTATAAGTCTGCAGTTTGTGAATTGCAGTGCCCCTGAGCTCCATTTTTCAACTCGCTTTCTTGGGAGCTGGCCGCAAAAGCGCAGGATTGCTTCAGGCCCTATTCTGGTCCCGGGCGGCAGGCTGAGCCTGTGGTTAATTCTTCTTCCTGATGGGAAAATAGAGTGACCTGTGCCTGTCCCAACACCCAGAGCTAGTCTCTCATTGGTTCCCCCTCTTCCCGTTCATCCTCAGGACAAATTGCAACCTGTACGGAACAGGAGGTTAAAGGTGCTGATTCTCCAAGGAGGGAGATTGCTAGTAAAGCGGCTGGAATGGCAAACACGAGCACAAGGAGATGAGAAATGAGGTGCGTTTTGAAAACCTTTCCGGATCACACGGTGTACCATCTTCTGGGTTTCTCATGCATGCTTTCGATGTAGGAAGATGCCCTTGAACCTGGAGATTTGGGACCCATGGGATGGGTACCACGCAGTATTACTTTAAAGGGTCTGCGTTTGCTCACCCAACCTCACCAAACCTCTCAGCCCCAAGAGTGTCCACCCTTATGTCTCAATCAGCTGTGGGTCTAGATATGGTCAATCCAGGTGGCATCACAGTCCCTGAACGAATTTTGTAAGAATTTCTGTCCCTTTCACTGTCTTTGTTTCACGGGTTTTTAAAAGTAATTGATTTTTATAATGGGGTTTACCTGCTTTTCACTGCTGTGTTTTTGCCGCTTTACACCCACTGGACTCAGTTACAGAGAGATATTAATGCATAGGTTTTAAGATTCTTACTAGTCAGATATATTCTTGGGCGGTGAATAGGGGGTGTTGAGTCCAATTCACTGAGCAAGGAGTAGGTCTTGTCTATTACCTATTGGGTTTATGGAACGGTATCTGAGCTAATTTGAAACCCTTGTTTTATGCATCACCCCACCTCACCTTTCCCGTTAAGCAGCCATAGTGTGTTTTCTAAACGTGTGACCCTGCTCTGATTTGTAATTCAGTTCAAGGGTAGCGGTTTTTATATTCCCTCTATAAGTGATATCTTATGATAAGTATCTTTTTCTGTGTGACTTATTTCACTTAGAATCGTCCTACCTAAATCCACTCATCTTGCTGCTACTAGCCTTATGACGTTGATTTCATGGCTGAGTGATATTCCATTGTACATAAGGACCACAACTTCTTTATCCATTTTTCTCTTTACTGGGATATTTAAGGTGTAACGAAGTGGAGGTTCTTGTCAACAGAGCAGCCCTAAACTTTGGGGTGCCTGTGTCTTGCTGATTTTTAGTTTTCCCAATTTATACGCCCATGAGTGGAAGTGCCCTATGCTCCCTAAGCTGATTTTTTTCGATGTTTCAGGACACACTGTGCACTTCTCCAGAGTGGCTGTTGGCAATTTACATCCCGCCCATCAACGTAGCCAGGCTCCCGTTTCTCCATGGCCTGTTTTGCATTTCTGGTTTTGACACTTTATTCAGCATGGCCCTTTTGACCGATGGGAAGCGAGACTTCTTTGTAGCGGTGATTTGCCTTTCCAGGTTGCTTGGTTGGCCAAAAAGGGCCTATGCGTTTTTTCCTGAATATATTCAGGAAAAAACGCATACGCCCTTTTTGGCCAAGAGCATCATTGTCGAGGTTTTGCCGCTTTTCCTGTTCTTTAAAGGCGATTCGAATCTCCCTCCTGAAATCTGTTTCCTGCAATTCTGCCTTGCTTTCCAATCCTCTTCGTTGCCTTCCCTCAATATATTTGTGGACGAGAGTCATCATTTATAAGTCTGCAGGTTTGTGAATTGCAGTGCCCCTGAGCTCCATTTTTCAACTCGCTTTCTTGGGAGCTGGCCGCAAAAGCGCAGGATTGCTTCAGGCCCTATTCTGGTCCCGGGCGGCAGGCTGAGCCTGTGGTTAATTCTTCTTCCTGATGGGAAAATAGAGTGACCTGTGCCTGTCCCAACACCTAGAGCTAGTCTCTCATTGGTTCCCCCTCTTCCCGTTCATCCTCAGGACAAATTGCAACCTGTACGGAACAGGAGGTTAAAGGTGCTGATTCTCCAAGGAGGGAGATTGCTAGTAAAGCGGCTGGAATGGCAAACCCGAGCACAAGGAGATGAGAAATGAGGTGCGTTTTGAAAACCTTTCCGGATCACTCGGTGTACCATCTTCTGGGTTTCTCATGCATGCTTTCGATGTAGGAAGATGCCCTTGAACCTGGAGATTTGGGACCCATGGGATGGGTACCACGCAGTATTACTTTAAAGGGTCTGCGTTTGCTCACCCAACCTCACCAAACCTCTCAGCCCCTAGAGTGTCCACCCTTATGTCTCAATCAACTGTGGGTCTAGATATGGTCAATCCAGGTGGCATCACAGCCCCTGAACGAATTTTGTAAGAATTTCTCTCTCTTTCACTGTCTTTGTTTCACGGGTTTTTAAAAGTAATTGATTTTTATAATGGGGTTTACCTGCTTTTCACTGCTGTGTTTTTGCCGCTTTACACCCACTGGACTCACTTACAGAGAGATATCAATGCATAGGTTTTAAGATTCTTACTACTCAGATATATTCTTGGGCGGTGAATAGGGGGTGTTGAGTCCAATTCACTGAGCAAGGAGTAGGTCTTGTCTATTACCTATTGGGTTTATGGAACGGTATCTGAGCTAATTTGAAACCCTTGTTTTATGCATCACCCCACCTCCCCTTTCCCGTTAAGCAGCCATAGTGTGTTTTCTAAACGTGTTACCCTGCTCTGATTTGTAATTCAGTTCAAGGGTAGCGGTTTTTATATTCCCTCTATAAGTGATATCTTATGATAAGTATCTTTTTCTGTGTGACTTATTTCACTTAGAATCGTCCTACCTAAATCCACTCATCTTGCTGCTACTAGCCTTATGACGTTGATTTCATGGCTGAGTGATATTCCATTGTACATAAGGACCAAAACTTCTTTATCCATTTTTCTCTTTCCTGGGATATTTAAGGTGTAACGAAGTGGAGGTTCTTGTCAACAGAGCAGCCCTAAACTTTGGGGTGCCTGTGTCTTGCTGACTTTTAGTTTTCCCAATTTATACGCCCATGAGTGGAAGTGCCCTATGCTCCCTAAGCTGATTTTGTTCGATGTTTCAGGACACACCGTGCACTTCTCCAGAGTGGCTGTTGGCAATTTACATCCCGCCCATCAGCGTAGCCAGGCTCCCATTTCTCCATGGCCTGTTTTGCATTTCTGGTTTTGACACTTTATTCAGCATGGCCCTTTTGACCGATGGGAAGCGAGACTTCTTTGTAGCGCTGATTTGCCTTTCCAGGTTGCTTGGTTGGCCAAAAAGGGCGTATGCGTTTTTTCCTGAATATATTCAGGAAAAAACTCATACGCCCTTTTTGGCCAAGGGCATCATTGTCGAGGTTTTGCCGCTTTTCCTGTGCTTTAAAGGCGATTCGAATCTCCCTCCTGAAATCTGTTTCCTGCAATTCTGCCTTGCTTTCCAATCCTCTTCGTTGCCTTCCCTCAATATATTTGTGGACGAGAGTCATCATTTATAAGTCTGCAGGTTTGTGAATTGCAGTGCCCCTGAGCTCCATTTTTCAACTCGCTTTCTTGGGAGCTGGCCGCAAAAGCGCAGGATTGCTTCAGGCCCTATTCTGGTCCCGGGCGGCAGGCTGAGCCTGTGGTTAATTCTTCTTCCTGATGGGAAAATAGAGTGACCTGTGCCTGTCCCAACACCTAGAGCTAGTCTCTCATTGGTTACCCCTCTTCCCGTTCATCCTCAGGACAAATTGCAACCTGTACGGAACAGGAGGTTAAAGGTGCTGATTCTCCAAGGAGGGAGATTGCTAGTAAAGCGGCTGGAATGGCAAACCCGAGCACAAGGAGATGAGAAATGAGGTGCGTTTTGAAAACCTTTCCGGATCACACGGTGTACCATCTTCTGGGTTTCTCATGCATGCTTTCGATGTAGGAAGATGCCCTTGAACCTGGAGATTTGGGACCCATGGGATGGGTACCATGCAGGATTACTTTAAAGGGTCTGCGTTTGCTCACCCAACCTCACCAAACCTCTCAGCCCCAAGAGTTTCCACCCTTATGTCTCAATCAGCTGTGGGTCTAGATATGGTCAATCCAGGTGGCATCACAGCCCCTGAACGAATTTTGTAAGAATTTCTCTCTCTTTCACTGTCTTTGTTTCACGGGTTTTTAAAAGTAATTGATTTTTATAATGGGGTTTACCTGCTTTACACTGCTGTGTTTTTGCCGCTTTACACCCACTGGACTCACTCACAGAGAGATATCAATGCATAGGTTTTAAGATTCTTACTAGTCAGATATATTCTTGGGCGGTGAATAGGGGGTGTTGAGTCCAATTCACTGAGCAAGGAGTAGGTCTTGTCTATTACCTATTGGGTTTATGGAACGGTATCTGAGCTAATTTGAAACCCTTGTTTTATGCATCACCCCACCTCACCTTTCCCGTTAAGCAGCCATAGTGTGTTTTCTAAACGTGTGACCCTGCTCTGATTTGTAATTCAGTTCAAGGGTAGCTGTTTTTATATTCCCTCTATAAGTGATATCTTATGATAAGTATCTTTTTCTGTGTGACTTATTTCACTTAGAATCGTCCTACCTAAATCCACTCATCTTGCTGCTACTAGCCTTATGACGTTGATTTCATGGCTGAGTGATATTCCATTGTACATAAGGACCACAACTTCTTTATCCATTTTTCTCTTTCCTGGGATATTTAAGGTGTAACGAAGTGGGGGTTCTTGTCAACAGAGCAGCCCTAAACTTTGGGGTGCCTGTGTCTTGCTGATTTTTAGTTTTCCCAATTTATACGCCCATGAGTGGAAGTGCCCTATGCTCCCTAAGCTGATTTTTTTCGATGTTTCAGGACACACCGTGCACTTCTCCAGAGTGGCTGTTGGCAATTTACATCCCGCCCATCAGCGTAGCCAGGCTCCCGTTTCTCCATGGCCTGTTTTGCATTTCTGGTTTTGACACTTTATTCAGCATGGCCCTTTTGACCGATGGGAAGCGAGACTTCTTTGTAGCGCTGATTTGCCTTTCCAGGTTGCTTGGTTGGCCAAAAAGGGCGTATGCGTTTTTTCCTGAATATATTCAGGAAAAAACGCATACGCCCTTTTTGGCCAAGGTCATCATTGTCGAGGTTTTGCCGCTTTTCCTGTGCTTTAAAGGCGATTCGAATCTCCCTCCTGAAATCTGTTTCCTGCAATTCTGCCTTGCTTTCCAATCCTCTTCGTTGCCTTCCCTCAATATATTTGTGGACGAGAGTCATCATTTCTAAGTCTGCAGGTTTGTGAATTGCAGTGCCCCTGAGCTCCATTTTCCAACTCGCTTTCTTGGGAGCTGGCCGCAAAAGCGCAGGATTGCTTCAGGCCCTATTCTGGTCCCGGGCGACAGGCTGAGCCTGTGGTTAATTCTTCTTCCTGATGGGAAAATAGAGTGACCTGTGCCTGTCCCAACACCTAGAGCTAGTCTCTCATTGGTTCCCCCTCTTCCCGTTCATCCTCAGGACAAATTGCAACCTGTACGGAACAGGAGGTTAAAGGTGCTGATTCTCCAAGGAGGGAGATTGCTAGTAAAGCGGCTGGAATGGCAAACCCGAGCACAAGGAGATGAGAAATGAGGTGCGTTTTGAAAACCTTTCCGGATCGCACGGTGTACCATCTTCTGGGTTTCTCATGCATGCTTTCGATGTAGGAAGATGCCCTTGAACCTGGAGATTTGGGACCCATGGGATGGGTACCACGCAGTATTACTTTAAAGGGTCTGCGTTTGCTCACCCAACCTCACCAAACCTCTCAGCCCCAAGAGTGTCCACCCTTATGTCTCAATCAACTGTGGGTCTAGATATGGTCAATCCAGGTGGCATCACAGCCCCTGAACGAATTTTGTAAGAATTTCTCTCTCTTTCACTGTCTTTGTTTCACGGGTTTTTAAAAGTAATTGATTTTTATAATGGGGTTTACCTGCTTTTCACTGCTGTGTTTTTGCCGCTTTACACCCACTGGACTCACTTACAGAGAGATATCAATGCATAGGTTTTAAGATACTTACTAGTCAGATATATTCTTGGGCGGTGAATAGGGGGTGTTGAGTCCAATTCACTGAGCAAGGAGTAGGTCTTGTCTATTACCTATTGGGTTTATGGAACGGTATCTGAGCTAATTTGAAACCCTTGTTTTATGCATCACCCCACCTCACCTTTCCCGTTAAGCAGCCATAGTGTGTTTTCTAAACGTGTGACCCTGCTCTGATTTGTAATTCAGTTCAAGGGTAGCGGTTTTTATATTCCCTCTATAAGTGATATCTTATGATAAGTATCTTTTTCTGTGTGACTTATTTCACTTAGAATCGTCCTACCTAAATCCACTCATCTTGCTGCTACTAGCCTTATGACGTTGATTTCATGGCTGAGTGATATTCCATTGTACATAAGGACCACAACTTCTTTATCCATTTTTCTCTTTCCTGGGATATTTAAGGTGTAACGAAGTGGAGGTTCTTGTCAACAGAGCAGCCCTAAACTTTGGGGTGCCTGTGTCTTGCTGATTTTTAGTTTTCCCAATTTATACGCCCATGAGTGGAAGTGCCCTATGCTCCCTAAGCTGATTTTTTTCGATGTTTCAGGACACACCGTGCACTTCTCCAGAGTGGCTGTTGGCAATTTACATCCCGCCCATCAGCGTAGCCAGGCTCCCGTTTCTCCATGGCCTGTTTTGCATTTCTGGTTTTGACACTTTATTCAGCATGGCCCTTTTGACCGATGGGAAGCGAGACTTCTTTGTAGCGCTGATTTGCCTTTCCAGGTTGCTTGGTTGGCCAAAAAGGGCGTATGCGTTTTTTCCTGAATATATTCAGGAAAAAACGCATACGCCCTTTTTGGCCAAGGGCATCATTGTCGAGGTTTTGCCGCTTTTCCTGTGCTTTAAAGGCGATTCGAATCTCCCTCCTGAAATCTGTTTCCTGCAATTCTGCCTTGCTTTCCAATCCTCTTCGTTGCCTTCCCTCAATATATTTGTGGACGAGAGTCATCATTTATAAGTCTGCAGGTTTGTGAATTGCAGTGCCCCTGAGCTCCATTTTTCAACTCGCTTTCTTGGGAGCTGGCCGCAAAAGCGCAGGATTGCTTCCGGCCCTATTCTGGTCCCGGGCGGCAGGCTGAGCCTGTGGTTAATTCTTATTCCTGATGGGAAAATAGAGTGACCTGTGCCTGTCCCAACACCTAGAGCTAGTCTCTCATTGGTTCCCCCTCTTCCCGTTCATCCTCAGGACAAATTGCAACCTGTACGGAACAGGAGGTTAAAGGTGCTGATTCTCCAAGGAGGGAGATTGCTAGTAAAGCGGCTGGAATGGCAAACCCGAGCACAAGGAGATGAGAAATGAGGTGCGTTTTGAAAACCTTTCCGGATCACACGGTGTACCATCTTCTGGGGTTCTCATGCATGCTTTCGATGTAGGAAGATGCCCTTGAACCTGAAGATTTGGGACCCATGGGATGGGTACCATGCCGTATTACTTTAAAGGGTCTGCGTTTGCTCACCCAACCTCACCAAACCTCTCAGCCCCAAGAGTGTCCACCCTTATGTCTCAATCAACTGTGGGTCTAGATATGGTCAATCCAGGTGGCATCACAGCCCCTGAACGAATTTTGTAAGAATTTCTCTCTCTTTCACTGTCTTTGTTTCACGGGTTTTTAAAAGTAATTGATTTTTATAATGGGGTTTACCTGCTTTTCACTGCTGTGTTTTTGCCGCTTTACACCCACTGGACTCACTTACAGAGAGATATCAATGCATAGGTTTTAAGATTCTTACTAGTCAGATATATTCTTGGGCGGTGAATAGGGGGTGTTGAGTCCAATTCACTGAGCAAGGAGTAGGTCTTGTCTATTACCTATTGGGTTTATGGAACGGTATCTGAGCTAATTTGAAACCCTTGTTTTATGCATCACCCCACCTCACCTTTCCCGTTAAGCAGCCATAGTGTGTTTTCTAAACGTGTGACCCTGCTCTGATTTGTAATTCAGTTCAAGGGTAGCGGTTTTTATATTCCCTCTATAAGTGATATCTTATGATAAGTATCTTTTTCTGTGTGACTTATTTCACTTAGAATCGTCCTACCTAAATCCACTCATCTTGCTGCTACTAGCCTTATGACGTTGATTACATGGCTGAGTGATATTCCATTGTACATAAGGACCACAACTTCTTTATCCATTTTTCTCTTTCCTGGGATATTTAAGGTGTAACGAAGTGGAGGTTCTTGTCAACAGAGCAGCCCTAAACTTTGGGGTGCCTGTGTCTTGCTGATTTTTAGTTTTCCCAATTTATACGCCCATGAGTGGAAGTGCCCTATGCTCCCTAAGCTGATTTTTTTCGATGTTTCAGGACACACCGTGCACTTCTCCAGAGTGGCTGTTGGCAATTTACATCCCGCCCATCAGCGTAGCCAGGCTCCCGTTTCTCCATGGCCTGTTTTGCATTTCTGGTTTTGACACTTTATTCAGCATGGCCCTTTTGACCGATGGGAAGCGAGACTTCTTTGTAGCGCTGATTTGCCTTTCCAGGTTGCTTGGTTGGCCAAAAAGGGCGTATGCGTTTTTTCCTGAATATATTCAGGCAAAAACGCATACGCCCTTTTTGGCCAAGGGCATCATTGTCGAGGTTTTGCCGCTTTTCCTGTGCTTTAAAGGCGATTCGAATCTCCCTCCTGAAATCTGTTTCCTGCAATTCTGCCTTGCTTTCCAATCCTCTTCGTTGCCTTCCCTCAATATATTTGTGGACGAGAGTCATCATTTATAAGTCTGCAGGTTTGTGAATAGCAGTGCCCCTGAGCTCCATTTTTCAACTCGCTTTCTTGGGAGCTGGCCGCAAAAGCGCAGGATTGCTTCAGGCCCTATTCTGGTCCCGGGCGGCAGGCTGAGCCTGTGGTTAATTCTTCTTCCTGATGGGAAAATAGAGTGACCTGTGCCTGTCCCAACACCTAGAGCTAGTCTCTCATTGGTTCCCCCTCTTCCCGTTCATCCTCAGGACAAATTGCAACCTGTACGGAAGAGGAGGTTAAAGGTGCTGATTCTCCAAGGAGGGAGATTGCTAGTAAAGCGGCTGGAATGGCAAACCCGAGCACAAGGAGATGAGAAATGAGGTGCGTTTTGAAAACCTTTCCGGATCGCACGGTGTACCATCTTCTGGGTTTCTCATGCATGCTTTCGATGTAGGAAGATGCCCTTGAACCTGGAGATTTGGGACCCATGGGATGGGTACCACGCAGTATTACTTTAAAGGGTCTGCGTTTGCTCACCCAACCTCACCAAACCTCTCAGCCCCAAGAGTGTCCACCCTTATGTCTCAATCAGCTGTGGGTCTAGATATGGTCAATCCAGGTGGCATCACAGCCCCTGAACGAATTTTGTAAGAATTTCTCTCTCTTTCACTGTCTTTGTTTCACGGGTTTTTAAAAGTAATTGATGTTTATAATGGGGTTTACCTGCTTTTCACTGCTGTGTTTTTGCCGCTTTACACCCACTGGACTCACTTACAGAGAGATATCAATGCATAGCTTTTAAGATTCTTACTAGTCAGATATATTCTTGGGCGGTGAATAGGGGCTGTTGACTCCAATTCACTGAGCAAGGAGTAGGTCTTGTCTATTACCTATTGGGTTTATGGAACGGTATCTGAGCTAATTTGAAACCCTTGTTTTATGCATCACCCCACCTCACCTTTCCCGTTAAGCAGCCATAGTGTGTTTTCTAAACCTGTTACCCAGCTCTGATTTGTAATTCAGTTCAAGGGTAGCGGTTTTTATATTCCCTCTATAAGTGATATCTTATGATAAGTATCTTTTTCTGTGTGACTTATTTCACTTAGAATCATCCTACCTAAATCCACTCATCTTGCTGCTACTAGCCTTATGACGTTGATTTCATGGCTGAGTGATATTCCATTGTACATAAGGACCACAACTTCTGTATCCATTTTTCTCATTCCTGGGATATTTAAGGTGTAACGAAGTGGAGGTTCTTGTCAACAGAGCAGCCCTAAACTTTGGGGTGCCTGTGTCTTGCTGATTTTTAGTTTTCCCAATTTATACGCCCATGAGTGGAAGTGCCCTATGCTCCCTAAGCTGATTTTTTTCGATGTTTCAGGACACACCGTGCACTTCTCCAGAGTGGCTGTTGGCAATTTACATCCCGCCCATCAGCGTAGCCAGGCTCCCGTTTCTCCATGGCCTGTCTTGCATTTCTGGTTTTGACACTTTATTCAGCATGGCCCTTTTGACCGATGGGAAGCGAGACTTCTTTGTAGCGCTGATTTGCCTTTCCAGGTTTCTTGGTTGGCCAAAAAGGGCGTATGCGTTTTTTCCTGAATATATTCAGGAAAAAACGCATACGCCCTTTTTGGCCAAGGGCATCATTGTCGAGGTTTTGCCGCTTTTCCTGTGCTTTAAAGGCGATTCGAATCTCCCTCCTGAAATCTGTTTCCTGCAATTCTGCCTTGCTTTCCAATCCTCTTCGTTGCCTTCCCTCAATATATTTGTGGACGAGAGTCATCATTTCTAAGTCTGCAGGTTTGTGAATTGCAGTGCCCCTGAGCTCCATTTTTCAACTCGCTTTCTTGGGAGCTGGCCGCAAAAGCGCAGGATTGCTTCAGGCCCTATTCTGGTCCCGGGCGGCAGGCTGAGCCTGTGGTTAATTCTTCTTCCTGATGGGAAAATAGAGTGACCTGTGCCTGTCCCAACACCTAGAGCTAGTCTCTCATTGGTTCCCCCTCTTCCCGTTCATCCTCAGGACAAATTGCAACCTGTACGGAACAGGAGGTTAAAGGTGCTGATTCTCCAAGGAGGGAGATTGCTAGTAAAGCGGCTGGAATGGCAAACCCGAGCACAAGGAGATGAGAAATGAGGTGCGTTTTGAAAACCTTTCCAGATCACACGGTGTACCATCTTCTGGGTTTCTCATGCATGCTTTCGATGTAGGAAGATGCCCTTGAACCTGGAGATTTGGGACCCATGGGATGGGTACCATGCAGTATTACTTTAAAGGGTCTGCGTTTGCTCACCCAACCTCACCAAACCTCTCAGCCCCAAGAGTGTCCACCCTTATGTCTCAATCAGCTGTGGGTCTAGATATGGTCAATCCAGGTGGCATCACAGCCCCTGAACGAATTTTGTAAGAATTTCTCTCTCTTTCACTGTCTTTGTTTCACGGGTTTTTAAAAGTAATTGATGTTTATAATGGGGTTTACCTGCTTTTCACTGCTGTGTTTTTGCCGCTTTACACCCACTTGACTCACTTACAGAGAGATATCAATGCATAGGTTTTAAGATTCTTACTAGTCAGATATATTCTTGGGCGGTGAATAGGGGCTGTTGACTCCAATTCACTGAGCAAGGAGTAGGTCTTGTCTATTACCTATTGGGTTTATGGAACGGTATCTGAGCTAATTTGAAACCCTTGTTTTATGCATCACCCCACCTCACCTTTCCCGTTAAGCAGCCATAGTGTGTTTTCTAAACCTGTTACCCAGCTCTGATTTGTAATTCAGTTCAAGGGTAGCGGTTTTTATATTCCCTCTATAAGTGATATCTTATGATAAGTATCTTTTTCTGTGTGACTTATTTCACTTCGAATCGTCCTACCTAAATCCACTCATCTTGCTGCTACTAGCCTTATGACGTTGATTTCATGGCTGAGTGATATTCCATTGTACATAAGGACCACAACTTCTTTATCCATTTTTCTCTTTCCTGGGATATTTAAGGTGTAACGAAGTGGAGGTTCTTGTCAACAGAGCAGCCCTAAACTTTGGGGTGCCTGTGTCTTGCTGATTTTTAGTTTTCCCAATTTATACGCCCATGAGTGGAAGTGCCCTATGCTCCCTAAGCTGATTTTTTTCGATGTTTCAGGACACACCGTGCACTTCTCCAGAGTGGCTGTTGGCAATTTACATCCCGCCCATCAGCGTAGCCAGGCTCCCGTTTCTCCATGGCCTGTCTTGCATTTCTGGTTTTGACACTTTATTCAGCATGGCCCTTTTGACCGATGGGAAGCGAGACTTCTTTGTAGCGCTGATTTGCCTTTCCAGGTTGCTTGGTTGGCCAAAAAGGGCGTATGCGTTTTTTCCTGAATATATTCAGCAAAAAACGCATACGCCCTTTTTGGCCAAGGGCATCATTGTCGATGTTTTGCCGCTTTTCCTGTGCTTTAAAGGCGATTCGAATCTCCCTCCTGAAATCTGTTTCCTGCAATTCTGCCTTGCTTTCCAATCCTCTTCGTTGCCTTCCCTCAATATATTTGTGGACGAGAGTCATCATTTATAAGTCTGCAGTTTGTGAATTGCAGTGCCCCTGAGCTCCATTTTTCAACTCGCTTTCTTGGGAGCTGGCCGCAAAAGCGCAGGATTGCTTCAGGCCCTATTCTGGTCCCGGGCGGCAGGCTGAGCCTGTGGTTAATTCTTCTTCCTGATGGGAAAATAGAGTGACCTGTGCCTGTCCCAACACCCAGAGCTAGTCTCTCATTGGTTCCCCCTCTTCCCGTTCATCCTCAGGACAAATTGCAACCTGTACGGAACAGGAGGTTAAAGGTGCTGATTCTCCAAGGAGGGAGATTGCTAGTAAAGCGGCTGGAATGGCAAACACGAGCACAAGGAGATGAGAAATGAGGTGCGTTTTGAAAACCTTTCCGGATCACACGGTGTACCATCTTCTGGGTTTCTCATGCATGCTTTCGATGTAGGAAGATGCCCTTGAACCTGGAGATTTGGGACCCATGGGATGGGTACCACGCAGTATTACTTTAAAGGGTCTGCGTTTGCTCACCCAACCTCACCAAACCTCTCAGCCCCAAGAGTGTCCACCCTTATGTCTCAATCAGCTGTGGGTCTAGATATGGTCAATCCAGGTGGCATCACAGTCCCTGAACGAATTTTGTAAGAATTTCTGTCCCTTTCACTGTCTTTGTTTCACGGGTTTTTAAAAGTAATTGATTTTTATAATGGGGTTTACCTGCTTTTCACTGCTGTGTTTTTGCCGCTTTACACCCACTGGACTCAGTTACAGAGAGATATTAATGCATAGGTTTTAAGATTCTTACTAGTCAGATATATTCTTGGGCGGTGAATAGGGGGTGTTGAGTCCAATTCACTGAGCAAGGAGTAGGTCTTGTCTATTACCTATTGGGTTTATGGAACGGTATCTGAGCTAATTTGAAACCCTTGTTTTATGCATCACCCCACCTCACCTTTCCCGTTAAGCAGCCATAGTGTGTTTTCTAAACGTGTGACCCTGCTCTGATTTGTAATTCAGTTCAAGGGTAGCGGTTTTTATATTCCCTCTATAAGTGATATCTTATGATAAGTATCTTTTTCTGTGTGACTTATTTCACTTAGAATCGTCCTACCTAAATCCACTCATCTTGCTGCTACTAGCCTTATGACGTTGATTTCATGGCTGAGTGATATTCCATTGTACATAAGGACCACAACTTCTTTATCCATTTTTCTCTTTCCTGGGATATTTAAGGTGTAACGAAGTGGAGGTTCTTGTCAACAGAGCAGCCCTAAACTTTGGGGTGCCTGTGTCTTGCTGATTTTTAGTTTTCCCAATTTATACGCCCATGAGTGGAAGTGCCCTATGCTCCCTAAGCTGATTTTTTTCGATGTTTCAGGACACACCGTGCACTTCTCCAGAGTGGCTGTTGGCAATTTACATCCCGCCCATCAGCGTAGCCAGGCTCCCGTTTCTCCATGGCCTGTTTTGCATTTCTGGTTTTGACACTTTATTCAGCATGGCCCTTTTGACCGATGGGAAGCGAGACTTCTTTGTAGCGCTGATTTGCCTTTCCAGGTTGCTTGGTTGGCCAAAAAGGGCGTATGCGTTTTTTCCTGAATACATTCAGGAAAAAACGCATACGCCCTTTTTGGCCAAGGGCATCATTGTCGATGTTTTGCCGCTTTTCCTGTGCTTTAAAGGCGATTCGAATCTCCCTCCTGAAATCTGTTTCCTGCAATTCTGCCTTGCTTTCCAATCCTCTTCGTTGCCTTCCCTCAATATATTTGTGGACGAGAGTCATCATTTATAAGTCTGCAGTTTGTGAATTGCAGTGCCCCTGAGCTCCATTTTTCAACACGCTTTCTTGGGAGCTGGCCGCAAAAGCGCAGGATTGCTTCAGGCCCTATTCTGGTCCCGGGCGGCAGGCTGAGCCTGTGGTTAATTCTTCTTCCTGATGGGAAAATAGAGTGACCTGTGCCTGTCCCAACACCCAGAGCTAGTCTCTCATTGGTTCCCCCTCTTCCCGTTCATCCTCAGGACAAATTGCAACCTGTACGGAACAGGAGGTTAAAGGTGCTGATTCTCCAAGGAGGGAGATTGCTAGTAAAGCGGCTGGAATGGCAAACACGAGCACAAGGAGATGAGAAATGAGGTGCGTTTTGAAAACCTTTCCGGATCACACGGTGTACCATCTTCTGGGTTTCTCATGCATGCTTTCGATGTAGGAAGATGCCCTTGAACCTGGAGATTTGGGACCCATGGGATGGGTACCACGCAGTATTACTTTAAAGGGTCTGCGTTTGCTCACCCAACCTCACCAAACCTCTCAGCCCCAAGAGTGTCCAACCTTATGTCTCAATCAGCTGTGGGTCTAGATATGGTCAATCCAGGTGGCATCACAGTCCCTGAACGAATTTTGTAAGAATTTCTGTCCCTTTCACTGTCTTTGTTTCACGGGTTTTTAAAAGTAATTGATTTTTATAATGGGGTTTACCTGCTTTTCACTGCTGTGTTTTTGCCGCTTTACACCCACTGGACTCAGTTACAGAGAGATATTAATGCATAGGTTTTAAGATTCTTACTAGTCAGATATATTCTTGGGCGGTGAATAGGGGGTGTTGAGTCCAATTCACTGAGCAAGGAGTAGGTCTTGTCTATTACCTATTGGGTTTATGGAACGGTATCTGAGCTAATTTGAAACCCTTGTTTTATGCATCACCCCACCTCACCTTTCCCGTTAAGCAGCCATAGTGTGTTTTCTAAACGTGTGACCCTGCTCTGATTTGTAATTCAGTTCAAGGGTAGCGGTTTTTATATTCCCTCTATAAGTGATATCTTATGATAAGTATCTTTTTCTGTGTGACTTATTTCACTTAGAATCGTCCTACCTAAATCCACTCATCTTGCTGCTACTAGCCTTATGACGTTGATTTCATGGCTGAGTGATATTCCATTGTACATAAGGACCACAACTTCTTTATCCATTTTTCTCTTTACTGGGATATTTAAGGTGTAACGAAGTGGAGGTTCTTGTCAACAGAGCAGCCCTAAACTTTGGGGTGCCTGTGTCTTGCTGATTTTTAGTTTTCCCAATTTATACGCCCATGAGTGGAAGTGCCCTATGCTCCCTAAGCTGATTTTTTTCGATGTTTCAGGACACACTGTGCACTTCTCCAGAGTGGCTGTTGGCAATTTACATCCCGCCCATCAACGTAGCCAGGCTCCCGTTTCTCCATGGCCTGTTTTGCATTTCTGGTTTTGACACTTTATTCAGCATGGCCCTTTTGACCGATGGGAAGCGAGACTTCTTTGTAGCGGTGATTTGCCTTTCCAGGTTGCTTGGTTGGCCAAAAAGGGCCTATGCGTTTTTTCCTGAATATATTCAGGAAAAAACGCATACGCCCTTTTTGGCCAAGAGCATCATTGTCGAGGTTTTGCCGCTTTTCCTGTTCTTTAAAGGCGATTCGAATCTCCCTCCTGAAATCTGTTTCCTGCAATTCTGCCTTGCTTTCCAATCCTCTTCGTTGCCTTCCCTCAATATATTTGTGGACGAGAGTCATCATTTATAAGTCTGCAGGTTTGTGAATTGCAGTGCCCCTGAGCTCCATTTTTCAACTCGCTTTCTTGGGAGCTGGCCGCAAAAGCGCAGGATTGCTTCAGGCCCTATTCTGGTCCCGGGCGGCAGGCTGAGCCTGTGGTTAATTCTTCTTCCTGATGGGAAAATAGAGTGACCTGTGCCTGTCCCAACACCTAGAGCTAGTCTCTCATTGGTTCCCCCTCTTCCCGTTCATCCTCAGGACAAATTGCAACCTGTACGGAACAGGAGGTTAAAGGTGCTGATTCTCCAAGGAGGGAGATTGCTAGTAAAGCGGCTGGAATGGCAAACCCGAGCACAAGGAGATGAGAAATGAGGTGCGTTTTGAAAACCTTTCCGGATCACTCGGTGTACCATCTTCTGGGTTTCTCATGCATGCTTTCGATGTAGGAAGATGCCCTTGAACCTGGAGATTTGGGACCCATGGGATGGGTACCACGCAGTATTACTTTAAAGGGTCTGCGTTTGCTCACCCAACCTCACCAAACCTCTCAGCCCCTAGAGTGTCCACCCTTATGTCTCAATCAACTGTGGGTCTAGATATGGTCAATCCAGGTGGCATCACAGCCCCTGAACGAATTTTGTAAGAATTTCTCTCTCTTTCACTGTCTTTGTTTCACGGGTTTTTAAAAGTAATTGATTTTTATAATGGGGTTTACCTGCTTTTCACTGCTGTGTTTTTGCCGCTTTACACCCACTGGACTCACTTACAGAGAGATATCAATGCATAGGTTTTAAGATTCTTACTACTCAGATATATTCTTGGGCGGTGAATAGGGGGTGTTGAGTCCAATTCACTGAGCAAGGAGTAGGTCTTGTCTATTACCTATTGGGTTTATGGAACGGTATCTGAGCTAATTTGAAACCCTTGTTTTATGCATCACCCCACCTCCCCTTTCCCGTTAAGCAGCCATAGTGTGTTTTCTAAACGTGTTACCCTGCTCTGATTTGTAATTCAGTTCAAGGGTAGCGGTTTTTATATTCCCTCTATAAGTGATATCTTATGATAAGTATCTTTTTCTGTGTGACTTATTTCACTTAGAATCGTCCTACCTAAATCCACTCATCTTGCTGCTACTAGCCTTATGACGTTGATTTCATGGCTGAGTGATATTCCATTGTACATAAGGACCAAAACTTCTTTATCCATTTTTCTCTTTCCTGGGATATTTAAGGTGTAACGAAGTGGAGGTTCTTGTCAACAGAGCAGCCCTAAACTTTGGGGTGCCTGTGTCTTGCTGACTTTTAGTTTTCCCAATTTATACGCCCATGAGTGGAAGTGCCCTATGCTCCCTAAGCTGATTTTGTTCGATGTTTCAGGACACACCGTGCACTTCTCCAGAGTGGCTGTTGGCAATTTACATCCCGCCCATCAGCGTAGCCAGGCTCCCATTTCTCCATGGCCTGTTTTGCATTTCTGGTTTTGACACTTTATTCAGCATGGCCCTTTTGACCGATGGGAAGCGAGACTTCTTTGTAGCGCTGATTTGCCTTTCCAGGTTGCTTGGTTGGCCAAAAAGGGCGTATGCGTTTTTTCCTGAATATATTCAGGAAAAAACTCATACGCCCTTTTTGGCCAAGGGCATCATTGTCGAGGTTTTGCCGCTTTTCCTGTGCTTTAAAGGCGATTCGAATCTCCCTCCTGAAATCTGTTTCCTGCAATTCTGCCTTGCTTTCCAATCCTCTTCGTTGCCTTCCCTCAATATATTTGTGGACGAGAGTCATCATTTATAAGTCTGCAGGTTTGTGAATTGCAGTGCCCCTGAGCTCCATTTTTCAACTCGCTTTCTTGGGAGCTGGCCGCAAAAGCGCAGGATTGCTTCAGGCCCTATTCTGGTCCCGGGCGGCAGGCTGAGCCTGTGGTTAATTCTTCTTCCTGATGGGAAAATAGAGTGACCTGTGCCTGTCCCAACACCTAGAGCTAGTCTCTCATTGGTTACCCCTCTTCCCGTTCATCCTCAGGACAAATTGCAACCTGTACGGAACAGGAGGTTAAAGGTGCTGATTCTCCAAGGAGGGAGATTGCTAGTAAAGCGGCTGGAATGGCAAACCCGAGCACAAGGAGATGAGAAATGAGGTGCGTTTTGAAAACCTTTCCGGATCACACGGTGTACCATCTTCTGGGTTTCTCATGCATGCTTTCGATGTAGGAAGATGCCCTTGAACCTGGAGATTTGGGACCCATGGGATGGGTACCATGCAGGATTACTTTAAAGGGTCTGCGTTTGCTCACCCAACCTCACCAAACCTCTCAGCCCCAAGAGTTTCCACCCTTATGTCTCAATCAGCTGTGGGTCTAGATATGGTCAATCCAGGTGGCATCACAGCCCCTGAACGAATTTTGTAAGAATTTCTCTCTCTTTCACTGTCTTTGTTTCACGGGTTTTTAAAAGTAATTGATTTTTATAATGGGGTTTACCTGCTTTACACTGCTGTGTTTTTGCCGCTTTACACCCACTGGACTCACTCACAGAGAGATATCAATGCATAGGTTTTAAGATTCTTACTAGTCAGATATATTCTTGGGCGGTGAATAGGGGGTGTTGAGTCCAATTCACTGAGCAAGGAGTAGGTCTTGTCTATTACCTATTGGGTTTATGGAACGGTATCTGAGCTAATTTGAAACCCTTGTTTTATGCATCACCCCACCTCACCTTTCCCGTTAAGCAGCCATAGTGTGTTTTCTAAACGTGTGACCCTGCTCTGATTTGTAATTCAGTTCAAGGGTAGCTGTTTTTATATTCCCTCTATAAGTGATATCTTATGATAAGTATCTTTTTCTGTGTGACTTATTTCACTTAGAATCGTCCTACCTAAATCCACTCATCTTGCTGCTACTAGCCTTATGACGTTGATTTCATGGCTGAGTGATATTCCATTGTACATAAGGACCACAACTTCTTTATCCATTTTTCTCTTTCCTGGGATATTTAAGGTGTAACGAAGTGGGGGTTCTTGTCAACAGAGCAGCCCTAAACTTTGGGGTGCCTGTGTCTTGCTGATTTTTAGTTTTCCCAATTTATACGCCCATGAGTGGAAGTGCCCTATGCTCCCTAAGCTGATTTTTTTCGATGTTTCAGGACACACCGTGCACTTCTCCAGAGTGGCTGTTGGCAATTTACATCCCGCCCATCAGCGTAGCCAGGCTCCCGTTTCTCCATGGCCTGTTTTGCATTTCTGGTTTTGACACTTTATTCAGCATGGCCCTTTTGACCGATGGGAAGCGAGACTTCTTTGTAGCGCTGATTTGCCTTTCCAGGTTGCTTGGTTGGCCAAAAAGGGCGTATGCGTTTTTTCCTGAATATATTCAGGAAAAAACGCATACGCCCTTTTTGGCCAAGGTCATCATTGTCGAGGTTTTGCCGCTTTTCCTGTGCTTTAAAGGCGATTCGAATCTCCCTCCTGAAATCTGTTTCCTGCAATTCTGCCTTGCTTTCCAATCCTCTTCGTTGCCTTCCCTCAATATATTTGTGGACGAGAGTCATCATTTCTAAGTCTGCAGGTTTGTGAATTGCAGTGCCCCTGAGCTCCATTTTCCAACTCGCTTTCTTGGGAGCTGGCCGCAAAAGCGCAGGATTGCTTCAGGCCCTATTCTGGTCCCGGGCGACAGGCTGAGCCTGTGGTTAATTCTTCTTCCTGATGGGAAAATAGAGTGACCTGTGCCTGTCCCAACACCTAGAGCTAGTCTCTCATTGGTTCCCCCTCTTCCCGTTCATCCTCAGGACAAATTGCAACCTGTACGGAACAGGAGGTTAAAGGTGCTGATTCTCCAAGGAGGGAGATTGCTAGTAAAGCGGCTGGAATGGCAAACCCGAGCACAAGGAGATGAGAAATGAGGTGCGTTTTGAAAACCTTTCCGGATCGCACGGTGTACCATCTTCTGGGTTTCTCATGCATGCTTTCGATGTAGGAAGATGCCCTTGAACCTGGAGATTTGGGACCCATGGGATGGGTACCACGCAGTATTACTTTAAAGGGTCTGCGTTTGCTCACCCAACCTCACCAAACCTCTCAGCCCCAAGAGTGTCCACCCTTATGTCTCAATCAACTGTGGGTCTAGATATGGTCAATCCAGGTGGCATCACAGCCCCTGAACGAATTTTGTAAGAATTTCTCTCTCTTTCACTGTCTTTGTTTCACGGGTTTTTAAAAGTAATTGATTTTTATAATGGGGTTTACCTGCTTTTCACTGCTGTGTTTTTGCCGCTTTACACCCACTGGACTCACTTACAGAGAGATATCAATGCATAGGTTTTAAGATACTTACTAGTCAGATATATTCTTGGGCGGTGAATAGGGGGTGTTGAGTCCAATTCACTGAGCAAGGAGTAGGTCTTGTCTATTACCTATTGGGTTTATGGAACGGTATCTGAGCTAATTTGAAACCCTTGTTTTATGCATCACCCCACCTCACCTTTCCCGTTAAGCAGCCATAGTGTGTTTTCTAAACGTGTGACCCTGCTCTGATTTGTAATTCAGTTCAAGGGTAGCGGTTTTTATATTCCCTCTATAAGTGATATCTTATGATAAGTATCTTTTTCTGTGTGACTTATTTCACTTAGAATCGTCCTACCTAAATCCACTCATCTTGCTGCTACTAGCCTTATGACGTTGATTTCATGGCTGAGTGATATTCCATTGTACATAAGGACCACAACTTCTTTATCCATTTTTCTCTTTCCTGGGATATTTAAGGTGTAACGAAGTGGAGGTTCTTGTCAACAGAGCAGCCCTAAACTTTGGGGTGCCTGTGTCTTGCTGATTTTTAGTTTTCCCAATTTATACGCCCATGAGTGGAAGTGCCCTATGCTCCCTAAGCTGATTTTTTTCGATGTTTCAGGACACACCGTGCACTTCTCCAGAGTGGCTGTTGGCAATTTACATCCCGCCCATCAGCGTAGCCAGGCTCCCGTTTCTCCATGGCCTGTTTTGCATTTCTGGTTTTGACACTTTATTCAGCATGGCCCTTTTGACCGATGGGAAGCGAGACTTCTTTGTAGCGCTGATTTGCCTTTCCAGGTTGCTTGGTTGGCCAAAAAGGGCGTATGCGTTTTTTCCTGAATATATTCAGGAAAAAACGCATACGCCCTTTTTGGCCAAGGGCATCATTGTCGAGGTTTTGCCGCTTTTCCTGTGCTTTAAAGGCGATTCGAATCTCCCTCCTGAAATCTGTTTCCTGCAATTCTGCCTTGCTTTCCAATCCTCTTCGTTGCCTTCCCTCAATATATTTGTGGACGAGAGTCATCATTTATAAGTCTGCAGGTTTGTGAATTGCAGTGCCCCTGAGCTCCATTTTTCAACTCGCTTTCTTGGGAGCTGGCCGCAAAAGCGCAGGATTGCTTCCGGCCCTATTCTGGTCCCGGGCGGCAGGCTGAGCCTGTGGTTAATTCTTCTTCCTGATGGGAAAATAGAGTGACCTGTGCCTGTCCCAACACCTAGAGCTAGTCTCTCATTGGTTCCCCCTCTTCCCGTTCATCCTCAGGACAAATTGCAACCTGTACGGAACAGGAGGTTAAAGGTGCTGATTCTCCAAGGAGGGAGATTGCTAGTAAAGCGGCTGGAATGGCAAACCCGAGCACAAGGAGATGAGAAATGAGGTGCGTTTTGAAAACCTTTCCGGATCACACGGTGTACCATCTTCTGGGGTTCTCATGCATGCTTTCGATGTAGGAAGATGCCCTTGAACCTGAAGATTTGGGACCCATGGGATGGGTACCATGCCGTATTACTTTAAAGGGTCTGCGTTTGCTCACCCAACCTCACCAAACCTCTCAGCCCCAAGAGTGTCCACCCTTATGTCTCAATCAACTGTGGGTCTAGATATGGTCAATCCAGGTGGCATCACAGCCCCTGAACGAATTTTGTAAGAATTTCTCTCTCTTTCACTGTCTTTGTTTCACGGGTTTTTAAAAGTAATTGATTTTTATAATGGGGTTTACCTGCTTTTCACTGCTGTGTTTTTGCCGCTTTACACCCACTGGACTCACTTACAGAGAGATATCAATGCATAGGTTTTAAGATTCTTACTAGTCAGATATATTCTTGGGCGGTGAATAGGGGGTGTTGAGTCCAATTCACTGAGCAAGGAGTAGGTCTTGTCTATTACCTATTGGGTTTATGGAACGGTATCTGAGCTAATTTGAAACCCTTGTTTTATGCATCACCCCACCTCACCTTTCCCGTTAAGCAGCCATAGTGTGTTTTCTAAACGTGTGACCCTGCTCTGATTTGTAATTCAGTTCAAGGGTAGCGGTTTTTATATTCCCTCTATAAGTGATATCTTATGATAAGTATCTTTTTCTGTGTGACTTATTTCACTTAGAATCGTCCTACCTAAATCCACTCATCTTGCTGCTACTAGCCTTATGACGTTGATTACATGGCTGAGTGATATTCCATTGTACATAAGGACCACAACTTCTTTATCCATTTTTCTCTTTCCTGGGATATTTAAGGTGTAACGAAGTGGAGGTTCTTGTCAACAGAGCAGCCCTAAACTTTGGGGTGCCTGTGTCTTGCTGATTTTTAGTTTTCCCAATTTATACGCCCATGAGTGGAAGTGCCCTATGCTCCCTAAGCTGATTTTTTTCGATGTTTCAGGACACACCGTGCACTTCTCCAGAGTGGCTGTTGGCAATTTACATCCCGCCCATCAGCGTAGCCAGGCTCCCGTTTCTCCATGGCCTGTTTTGCATTTCTGGTTTTGACACTTTATTCAGCATGGCCCTTTTGACCGATGGGAAGCGAGACTTCTTTGTAGCGCTGATTTGCCTTTCCAGGTTGCTTGGTTGGCCAAAAAGGGCGTATGCGTTTTTTCCTGAATATATTCAGGCAAAAACGCATACGCCCTTTTTGGCCAAGGGCATCATTGTCGAGGTTTTGCCGCTTTTCCTGTGCTTTAAAGGCGATTCGAATCTCCCTCCTGAAATCTGTTTCCTGCAATTCTGCCTTGCTTTCCAATCCTCTTCGTTGCCTTCCCTCAATATATTTGTGGACGAGAGTCATCATTTATAAGTCTGCAGGTTTGTGAATAGCAGTGCCCCTGAGCTCCATTTTTCAACTCGCTTTCTTGGGAGCTGGCCGCAAAAGCGCAGGATTGCTTCAGGCCCTATTCTGGTCCCGGGCGGCAGGCTGAGCCTGTGGTTAATTCTTCTTCCTGATGGGAAAATAGAGTGACCTGTGCCTGTCCCAACACCTAGAGCTAGTCTCTCATTGGTTCCCCCTCTTCCCGTTCATCCTCAGGACAGATTGCAACCTGTACGGAAGAGGAGGTTAAAGGTGCTGATTCTCCAAGGAGGGAGATTGCTAGTAAAGCGGCTGGAATGGCAAACCCGAGCACAAGGAGATGAGAAATGAGGTGCGTTTTGAAAACCTTTCCGGATCGCACGGTGTACCATCTTCTGGGTTTCTCATGCATGCTTTCGATGTAGGAAGATGCCCTTGAACCTGGAGATTTGGGACCCATGGGATGGGTACCACGCAGTATTACTTTAAAGGGTCTGCGTTTGCTCACCCAACCTCACCAAACCTCTCAGCCCCAAGAGTGTCCACCCTTATGTCTCAATCAGCTGTGGGTCTAGATATGGTCAATCCAGGTGGCATCACAGCCCCTGAACGAATTTTGTAAGAATTTCTCTCTCTTTCACTGTCTTTGTTTCACGGGTTTTTAAAAGTAATTGATGTTTATAATGGGGTTTACCTGCTTTTCACTGCTGTGTTTTTGCCGCTTTACACCCACTGGACTCACTTACAGAGAGATATCAATGCATAGCTTTTAAGATTCTTACTAGTCAGATATATTCTTGGGCGGTGAATAGGGGCTGTTGACTCCAATTCACTGAGCAAGGAGTAGGTCTTGTCTATTACCTATTGGGTTTATGGAACGGTATCTGAGCTAATTTGAAACCCTTGTTTTATGCATCACCCCACCTCACCTTTCCCGTTAAGCAGCCATAGTGTGTTTTCTAAACCTGTTACCCAGCTCTGATTTGTAATTCAGTTCAAGGGTAGCGGTTTTTATATTCCCTCTATAAGTGATATCTTATGATAAGTATCTTTTTCTGTGTGACTTATTTCACTTAGAATCATCCTACCTAAATCCACTCATCTTGCTGCTACTAGCCTTATGACGTTGATTTCATGGCTGAGTGATATTCCATTGTACATAAGGACCACAACTTCTGTATCCATTTTTCTCATTCCTGGGATATTTAAGGTGTAACGAAGTGGAGGTTCTTGTCAACAGAGCAGCCCTAAACTTTGGGGTGCCTGTGTCTTGCTGATTTTTAGTTTTCCCAATTTATACGCCCATGAGTGGAAGTGCCCTATGCTCCCTAAGCTGATTTTTTTCGATGTTTCAGGACACACCGTGCACTTCTCCAGAGTGGCTGTTGGCAATTTACATCCCGCCCATCAGCGTAGCCAGGCTCCCGTTTCTCCATGGCCTGTCTTGCATTTCTGGTTTTGACACTTTATTCAGCATGGCCCTTTTGACCGATGGGAAGCGAGACTTCTTTGTAGCGCTGATTTGCCTTTCCAGGTTTCTTGGTTGGCCAAAAAGGGCGTATGCGTTTTTTCCTGAATATATTCAGGAAAAAACGCATACGCCCTTTTTGGCCAAGGGCATCATTGTCGAGGTTTTGCCGCTTTTCCTGTGCTTTAAAGGCGATTCGAATCTCCCTCCTGAAATCTGTTTCCTGCAATTCTGCCTTGCTTTCCAATCCTCTTCGTTGCCTTCCCTCAATATATTTGTGGACGAGAGTCATCATTTCTAAGTCTGCAGGTTTGTGAATTGCAGTGCCCCTGAGCTCCATTTTTCAACTCGCTTTCTTGGGAGCTGGCCGCAAAAGCGCAGGATTGCTTCAGGCCCTATTCTGGTCCCGGGCGGCAGGCTGAGCCTGTGGTTAATTCTTCTTCCTGATGGGAAAATAGAGTGACCTGTGCCTGTCCCAACACCTAGAGCTAGTCTCTCATTGGTTCCCCCTCTTCCCGTTCATCCTCAGGACAAATTGCAACCTGTACGGAACAGGAGGTTAAAGGTGCTGATTCTCCAAGGAGGGAGATTGCTAGTAAAGCGGCTGGAATGGCAAACCCGAGCACAAGGAGATGAGAAATGAGGTGCGTTTTGAAAACCTTTCCAGATCACACGGTGTACCATCTTCTGGGTTTCTCATGCATGCTTTCGATGTAGGAAGATGCCCTTGAACCTGGAGATTTGGGACCCATGGGATGGGTACCATGCAGTATTACTTTAAAGGGTCTGCGTTTGCTCACCCAACCTCACCAAACCTCTCAGCCCCAAGAGTGTCCACCCTTATGTCTCAATCAGCTGTGGGTCTAGATATGGTCAATCCAGGTGGCATCACAGCCCCTGAACGAATTTTGTAAGAATTTCTCTCTCTTTCACTGTCTTTGTTTCACGGGTTTTTAAAAGTAATTGATGTTTATAATGGGGTTTACCTGCTTTTCACTGCTGTGTTTTTGCCGCTTTACACCCACTTGACTCACTTACAGAGAGATATCAATGCATAGGTTTTAAGATTCTTACTAGTCAGATATATTCTTGGGCGGTGAATAGGGGCTGTTGACTCCAATTCACTGAGCAAGGAGTAGGTCTTGTCTATTACCTATTGGGTTTATGGAACGGTATCTGAGCTAATTTGAAACCCTTGTTTTATGCATCACCCCACCTCACCTTTCCCGTTAAGCAGCCATAGTGTGTTTTCTAAACCTGTTACCCAGCTCTGATTTGTAATTCAGTTCAAGGGTAGCGGTTTTTATATTCCCTCTATAAGTGATATCTTATGATAAGTATCTTTTTCTGTGTGACTTATTTCACTTCGAATCGTCCTACCTAAATCCACTCATCTTGCTGCTACTAGCCTTATGACGTTGATTTCATGGCTGAGTGATATTCCATTGTACATAAGGACCACAACTTCTTTATCCATTTTTCTCTTTCCTGGGATATTTAAGGTGTAACGAAGTGGAGGTTCTTGTCAACAGAGCAGCCCTAAACTTTGGGGTGCCTGTGTCTTGCTGATTTTTAGTTTTCCCAATTTATACGCCCATGAGTGGAAGTGCCCTATGCTCCCTAAGCTGATTTTTTTCGATGTTTCAGGACACACCGTGCACTTCTCCAGAGTGGCTGTTGGCAATTTACATCCCGCCCATCAGCGTAGCCAGGCTCCCGTTTCTCCATGGCCTGTCTTGCATTTCTGGTTTTGACACTTTATTCAGCATGGCCCTTTTGACCGATGGGAAGCGAGACTTCTTTGTAGCGCTGATTTGCCTTTCCAGGTTGCTTGGTTGGCCAAAAAGGGCGTATGCGTTTTTTCCTGAATATATTCAGCAAAAAACGCATACGCCCTTTTTGGCCAAGGGCATCATTGTCGAGGTTTTGCCGCTTTTCCTGTGCTTTAAAGGCGATTCGAATCTCCCTCCTGAAATCTGTTTCCTGCAATTCTGCCTTGCTTTCCAATCCTCTTCGTTGCCTTCCCTCAATATATTTGTGGACGAGAGTCATCATTTATAAGTCTGCAGTTTGTGAATTGCAGTGCCCCTGAGCTCCATTTTTCAACTCGCTTTCTTGGGAGCTGGCCGCAAAAGCGCAGGATTGCTTCAGGCCCTATTCTGGTCCCGGGCGGCAGGCTGAGCCTGTGGTTAATTCTTCTTCCTGATGGGAAAATAGAGTGACCTGTGCCTGTCCCAACACCCAGAGCTAGTCTCTCATTGGTTCCCCCTCTTCCCGTTCATCCTCAGGACAAATTGCAACCTGTACGGAACAGGAGGTTAAAGGTGCTGATTCTCCAAGGAGGGAGATTGCTAGTAAAGCGGCTGGAATGGCAAACACGAGCACAAGGAGATGAGAAATGAGGTGCGTTTTGAAAACCTTTCCGGATCACACGGTGTACCATCTTCTGGGTTTCTCATGCATGCTTTCGATGTAGGAAGATGCCCTTGAACCTGGAGATTTGGGACCCATGGGATGGGTACCACGCAGTATTACTTTAAAGGGTCTGCGTTTGCTCACCCAACCTCACCAAACCTCTCAGCCCCAAGAGTGTCCACCCTTATGTCTCAATCAGCTGTGGGTCTAGATATGGTCAATCCAGGTGGCATCACAGTCCCTGAACGAATTTTGTAAGAATTTCTGTCCCTTTCACTGTCTTTGTTTCACGGGTTTTTAAAAGTAATTGATTTTTATAATGGGGTTTACCTGCTTTTCACTGCTGTGTTTTTGCCGCTTTACACCCACTGGACTCAGTTACAGAGAGATATTAATGCATAGGTTTTAAGATTCTTACTAGTCAGATATATTCTTGGGCGGTGAATAGGGGGTGTTGAGTCCAATTCACTGAGCAAGGAGTAGGTCTTGTCTATTACCTATTGGGTTTATGGAACGGTATCTGAGCTAATTTGAAACCCTTGTTTTATGCATCACCCCACCTCACCTTTCCCGTTAAGCAGCCATAGTGTGTTTTCTAAACGTGTGACCCTGCTCTGATTTGTAATTCAGTTCAAGGGTAGCGGTTTTTATATTCCCTCTATAAGTGATATCTTATGATAAGTATCTTTTTCTGTGTGACTTATTTCACTTAGAATCGTCCTACCTAAATCCACTCATCTTGCTGCTACTAGCCTTATGACGTTGATTTCATGGCTGAGTGATATTCCATTGTACATAAGGACCACAACTTCTTTATCCATTTTTCTCTTTCCTGGGATATTTAAGGTGTAACGAAGTGGAGGTTCTTGTCAACAGAGCAGCCCTAAACTTTGGGGTGCCTGTGTCTTGCTGATTTTTAGTTTTCCCAATTTATACGCCCATGAGTGGAAGTGCCCTATGCTCCCTAAGCTGATTTTTTTCGATGTTTCAGGACACACCGTGCACTTCTCCAGAGTGGCTGTTGGCAATTTACATCCCGCCCATCAGCGTAGCCAGGCTCCCGTTTCTCCATGGCCTGTTTTGCATTTCTGGTTTTGACACTTTATTCAGCATGGCCCTTTTGACCGATGGGAAGCGAGACTTCTTTGTAGCGCTGATTTGCCTTTCCAGGTTGCTTGGTTGGCCAAAAAGGGCGTATGCGTTTTTTCCTGAATACATTCAGGAAAAAACGCATACGCCCTTTTTGGCCAAGGGCATCATTGTCGATGTTTTGCCGCTTTTCCTGTGCTTTAAAGGCGATTCGAATCTCCCTCCTGAAATCTGTTTCCTGCAATTCTGCCTTGCTTTCCAATCCTCTTCGTTGCCTTCCCTCAATATATTTGTGGACGAGAGTCATCATTTATAAGTCTGCAGTTTGTGAATTGCAGTGCCCCTGAGCTCCATTTTTCAACACGCTTTCTTGGGAGCTGGCCGCAAAAGCGCAGGATTGCTTCAGGCCCTATTCTGGTCCCGGGCGGCAGGCTGAGCCTGTGGTTAATTCTTCTTCCTGATGGGAAAATAGAGTGACCTGTGCCTGTCCCAACACCCAGAGCTAGTCTCTCATTGGTTCCCCCTCTTCCCGTTCATCCTCAGGACAAATTGCAACCTGTACGGAACAGGAGGTTAAAGGTGCTGATTCTCCAAGGAGGGAGATTGCTAGTAAAGCGGCTGGAATGGCAAACACGAGCACAAGGAGATGAGAAATGAGGTGCGTTTTGAAAACCTTTCCGGATCACACGGTGTACCATCTTCTGGGTTTCTCATGCATGCTTTCGATGTAGGAAGATGCCCTTGAACCTGGAGATTTGGGACCCATGGGATGGGTACCACGCAGTATTACTTTAAAGGGTCTGCGTTTGCTCACCCAACCTCACCAAACCTCTCAGCCCCAAGAGTGTCCAACCTTATGTCTCAATCAGCTGTGGGTCTAGATATGGTCAATCCAGGTGGCATCACAGTCCCTGAACGAATTTTGTAAGAATTTCTGTCCCTTTCACTGTCTTTGTTTCACGGGTTTTTAAAAGTAATTGATTTTTATAATGGGGTTTACCTGCTTTTCACTGCTGTGTTTTTGCCGCTTTACACCCACTGGACTCAGTTACAGAGAGATATTAATGCATAGGTTTTAAGATTCTTACTAGTCAGATATATTCTTGGGCGGTGAATAGGGGGTGTTGAGTCCAATTCACTGAGCAAGGAGTAGGTCTTGTCTATTACCTATTGGGTTTATGGAACGGTATCTGAGCTAATTTGAAACCCTTGTTTTATGCATCACCCCACCTCACCTTTCCCGTTAAGCAGCCATAGTGTGTTTTCTAAACGTGTGACCCTGCTCTGATTTGTAATTCAGTTCAAGGGTAGCGGTTTTTATATTCCCTCTATAAGTGATATCTTATGATAAGTATCTTTTTCTGTGTGACTTATTTCACTTAGAATCGTCCTACCTAAATCCACTCATCTTGCTGCTACTAGCCTTATGACGTTGATTTCATGGCTGAGTGATATTCCATTGTACATAAGGACCACAACTTCTTTATCCATTTTTCTCTTTCCTGGGATATTTAAGGTGTAACGAAGTGGAGGTTCTTGTCAACAGAGCAGCCCTAAACTTTGGGGTGCCTGTGTCTTGCTGATTTTTAGTTTTCCCAATTTATACGCCCATGAGTGGAAGTGCCCTATGCTCCCTAAGCTGATTTTTTTCGATGTTTCAGGACACACCGTGCACTTCTCCAGAGTGGCTGTTGGCAATTTACATCCCGCCCATCAGCGTAGCCAGGCTCCCGTTTCTCCATGGCCTGTTTTGCATTTCTGGTTTTGACACTTTATTCAGCATGGCCCTTTTGACCGATGGGAAGCGAGACTTCTTTGTAGCGCTGATTTGCCTTTCCAGGTTGCTTGGTTGGCCAAAAAGGGCGTATGCGTTTTTTCCTGAATACATTCAGGAAAAAACGCATACGCCCTTTTTGGCCAAGGGCATCATTGTCGATGTTTTGCCGCTTTTCCTGTGCTTTAAAGGCGATTCGAATCTCCCTCCTGAAATCTGTTTCCTGCAATTCTGCCTTGCTTTCCAATCCTCTTCGTTGCCTTCCCTCAATATATTTGTGGACGAGAGTCATCATTTATAAGTCTGCAGTTTGTGAATTGCAGTGCCCCTGAGCTCCATTTTTCAACACGCTTTCTTGGGAGCTGGCCGCAAAAGCGCAGGATTGCTTCAGGCCCTATTCTGGTCCCGGGCGGCAGGCTGAGCCTGTGGTTAATTCTTCTTCCTGATGGGAAAATAGAGTGACCTGTGCCTGTCCCAACACCCAGAGCTAGTCTCTCATTGGTTCCCCCTCTTCCCGTTCATCCTCAGGACAAATTGCAACCTGTACGGAACAGGAGGTTAAAGGTGCTGATTCTCCAAGGAGGGAGATTGCTAGTAAAGCGGCTGGAATGGCAAACACGAGCACAAGGAGATGAGAAATGAGGTGCGTTTTGAAAACCTTTCCGGATCACACGGTGTACCATCTTCTGGGTTTCTCATGCATGCTTTCGATGTAGGAAGATGCCCTTGAACCTGGAGATTTGGGACCCATGGGATGGGTACCACGCAGTATTACTTTAAAGGGTCTGCGTTTGCTCACCCAACCTCACCAAACCTCTCAGCCCCAAGAGTGTCCAACCTTATGTCTCAATCAGCTGTGGGTCTAGATATGGTCAATCCAGGTGGCATCACAGTCCCTGAACGAATTTTGTAAGAATTTCTGTCCCTTTCACTGTCTTTGTTTCACGGGTTTTTAAAAGTAATTGATTTTTATAATGGGGTTTACCTGCTTTTCACTGCTGTGTTTTTGCCGCTTTACACCCACTGGACTCAGTTACAGAGAGATATTAATGCATAGGTTTTAAGATTCTTACTAGTCAGATATATTCTTGGGCGGTGAATAGGGGGTGTTGAGTCCAATTCACTGAGCAAGGAGTAGGTCTTGTCTATTACCTATTGGGTTTATGGAACGGTATCTGAGCTAATTTGAAACCCTTGTTTTATGCATCACCCCACCTCACCTTTCCCGTTAAGCAGCCATAGTGTGTTTTCTAAACGTGTGACCCTGCTCTGATTTGTAATTCAGTTCAAGGGTAGCGGTTTTTATATTCCCTCTATAAGTGATATCTTATGATAAGTATCTTTTTCTGTGTGACTTATTTCACTTAGAATCGTCCTACCTAAATCCACTCATCTTGCTGCTACTAGCCTTATGACGTTGATTTCATGGCTGAGTGATATTCCATTGTACATAAGGACCACAACTTCTTTATCCATTTTTCTCTTTACTGGGATATTTAAGGTGTAACGAAGTGGAGGTTCTTGTCAACAGAGCAGCCCTAAACTTTGGGGTGCCTGTGTCTTGCTGATTTTTAGTTTTCCCAATTTATACGCCCATGAGTGGAAGTGCCCTATGCTCCCTAAGCTGATTTTTTTCGATGTTTCAGGACACACTGTGCACTTCTCCAGAGTGGCTGTTGGCAATTTACATCCCGCCCATCAACGTAGCCAGGCTCCCGTTTCTCCATGGCCTGTTTTGCATTTCTGGTTTTGACACTTTATTCAGCATGGCCCTTTTGACCGATGGGAAGCGAGACTTCTTTGTAGCGGTGATTTGCCTTTCCAGGTTGCTTGGTTGGCCAAAAAGGGCCTATGCGTTTTTTCCTGAATATATTCAGGAAAAAACGCATACGCCCTTTTTGGCCAAGAGCATCATTGTCGAGGTTTTGCCGCTTTTCCTGTTCTTTAAAGGCGATTCGAATCTCCCTCCTGAAATCTGTTTCCTGCAATTCTGCCTTGCTTTCCAATCCTCTTCGTTGCCTTCCCTCAATATATTTGTGGACGAGAGTCATCATTTATAAGTCTGCAGGTTTGTGAATTGCAGTGCCCCTGAGCTCCATTTTTCAACTCGCTTTCTTGGGAGCTGGCCGCAAAAGCGCAGGATTGCTTCAGGCCCTATTCTGGTCCCGGGCGGCAGGCTGAGCCTGTGGTTAATTCTTCTTCCTGATGGGAAAATAGAGTGACCTGTGCCTGTCCCAACACCTAGAGCTAGTCTCTCATTGGTTCCCCCTCTTCCCGTTCATCCTCAGGACAAATTGCAACCTGTACGGAACAGGAGGTTAAAGGTGCTGATTCTCCAAGGAGGGAGATTGCTAGTAAAGCGGCTGGAATGGCAAACCCGAGCACAAGGAGATGAGAAATGAGGTGCGTTTTGAAAACCTTTCCGGATCACTCGGTGTACCATCTTCTGGGTTTCTCATGCATGCTTTCGATGTAGGAAGATGCCCTTGAACCTGGAGATTTGGGACCCATGGGATGGGTACCACGCAGTATTACTTTAAAGGGTCTGCGTTTGCTCACCCAACCTCACCAAACCTCTCAGCCCCTAGAGTGTCCACCCTTATGTCTCAATCAACTGTGGGTCTAGATATGGTCAATCCAGGTGGCATCACAGCCCCTGAACGAATTTTGTAAGAATTTCTCTCTCTTTCACTGTCTTTGTTTCACGGGTTTTTAAAAGTAATTGATTTTTATAATGGGGTTTACCTGCTTTTCACTGCTGTGTTTTTGCCGCTTTACACCCACTGGACTCACTTACAGAGAGATATCAATGCATAGGTTTTAAGATTCTTACTACTCAGATATATTCTTGGGCGGTGAATAGGGGGTGTTGAGTCCAATTCACTGAGCAAGGAGTAGGTCTTGTCTATTACCTATTGGGTTTATGGAACGGTATCTGAGCTAATTTGAAACCCTTGTTTTATGCATCACCCCACCTCCCCTTTCCCGTTAAGCAGCCATAGTGTGTTTTCTAAACGTGTTACCCTGCTCTGATTTGTAATTCAGTTCAAGGGTAGCGGTTTTTATATTCCCTCTATAAGTGATATCTTATGATAAGTATCTTTTTCTGTGTGACTTATTTCACTTAGAATCGTCCTACCTAAATCCACTCATCTTGCTGCTACTAGCCTTATGACGTTGATTTCATGGCTGAGTGATATTCCATTGTACATAAGGACCAAAACTTCTTTATCCATTTTTCTCTTTCCTGGGATATTTAAGGTGTAACGAAGTGGAGGTTCTTGTCAACAGAGCAGCCCTAAACTTTGGGGTGCCTGTGTCTTGCTGACTTTTAGTTTTCCCAATTTATACGCCCATGAGTGGAAGTGCCCTATGCTCCCTAAGCTGATTTTGTTCGATGTTTCAGGACACACCGTGCACTTCTCCAGAGTGGCTGTTGGCAATTTACATCCCGCCCATCAGCGTAGCCAGGCTCCCATTTCTCCATGGCCTGTTTTGCATTTCTGGTTTTGACACTTTATTCAGCATGGCCCTTTTGACCGATGGGAAGCGAGACTTCTTTGTAGCGCTGATTTGCCTTTCCAGGTTGCTTGGTTGGCCAAAAAGGGCGTATGCGTTTTTTCCTGAATATATTCAGGAAAAAACTCATACGCCCTTTTTGGCCAAGGGCATCATTGTCGAGGTTTTGCCGCTTTTCCTGTGCTTTAAAGGCGATTCGAATCTCCCTCCTGAAATCTGTTTCCTGCAATTCTGCCTTGCTTTCCAATCCTCTTCGTTGCCTTCCCTCAATAT